>NW_026606820.1:3052500-3625000 GCF_029890125.1 Rhinichthys klamathensis goyatoka
GTGCTATTAAATGAAAGATAAAATATGATAGAGCAATATAATGAACAGTGAAAGTAACAGAAGTTCATACAATGCATTTTAGCAGGCTTAATTAAGCATGAAAATAACTGAAGGAAATATATATTTGATGAATAAATTAAGCCAACGAATATGATTTATATTCTTTTGGTTTATCTAATACATTTAAAAATTACAAATGCAGTGAAAATACAGGTATCTATCGGTTACGGTATCGGTATCGGCGAGTATCAAAAATGAAAGTATCGCCATCGGACTTGTTCTGGAAAAAGTGGTATCGGTGCATCCCTATTTTTTAGTGCATACTGAGCGTCACGATCCCACAATTTACCCATTCATTCCAGCCTGTATCCACTTTTGTCTCCTTAAACGTAATTTTTTGCGGTCAGTAGCTTATAAAAACTTATTTCTGGGTTTTTTAGCTTGTTTGCTGAACACCTTGTCACATAGCAGCTTTTAGACATTGCTTTGTTTTTTTGTTATAAGTCAGAAATGACAAGGAGGCAGAAGTCAATGGAGACGGTTGGATTGGTATGAATAATTTTTTTTTAAACAGAAAAAAATAAGAATAAGAATAAGAATTAGAATAAGTAAAGCTGTTTGTTGTTGGGATGACAAAAAAAGTTTAAAAGTAAAAAATTAAAGGCTGATAAACATTTTTAGGCTCCTCATGCCTCAGGGGTATAAATGCGCTCGTCAATGTCAAAATGATCGAGACGGCCAATCAAATCGAAGAAGGCGGGTCTTACTGTTCAGCGACCGACAGTAATAGCCAGTGGCGATCTTAACATAGAGGCATAGGTAGGCGGCTGCTTGGGGCCCCCTACCAGCAGTCGTAGTAGGGGGGCCCCAATCAACCTCAAAAAAAAAATAGAAAAGAAAAGAAAAAGCCCCTTATCATCATGAACGCTTCAAAAGCATAGTAAATGTTATTAATATTCTTAAGAAATACGTTGAAATGTTGAAGTAGTAGTTAAAATGTCCAGTTCATGGTTATCTGTCCCTACACATAACACCCCCTACTTTCACAATAAAATGGACTAGTCCGTAACGGTGCGCGGCGCGAAACCGCGAAAGATAAACATGACAGGAGGACTGGGAAGTACACAATGAAGCAAGACGAGTCTAAACGCGAAAATGAAACGAAGCGGCTCAAAAATGACAAACTTTTTTACGCCTACTGTTGGGGACACGTGCCGCTACAGCAGCAGCTGTGAAGTGACGCTAGTTGAGGATAACGTCTATACATCCTGTTAGACAGAAAGGGCAAAAGTAAATATGACATTTATTATGGGTTTATCTGATGATTGTTTTAAGTTCACGTAAATTAAAAGTTGTTATATATTTTTTGAAGCCTAACAAAATGTAAATTTTTTGGCTTTCAATTACACTGTAATGTTGGATGGCTGGCTTAATGTTTAAAATTAGGGGGAAAAATCATTTTTATCCAGCAGACATCAATAGCTATTAGTATCAGTGACACCGACCTTCATTCATAAAAAGATGCCATTAAACAAGTAATTTAAAATATAGGCCTACTGTCTTTATGTTGTCTCTACATTCATTTGTAGATTAACTGTGAAATTATTACATTATAAAATATATAAACTAATACAAACCTATAAAAAAGTTTGTTTGCAGAATGTTTGAAATGTCAATCTCATGTGCAATGCCAATTGCAACCTCACTCACTCATACAAAGTCAATTATTCATCTTGGCAATATTTGCTAAGTATATGGCTGTTTGTGGGGGTTTACCCTAACTACTTGTCTTGCTGGTTATATTGATATTGATTTGATCTTAAAATTTTGGCAAAGACAGGTGTTATCTGAAACCTTATTCTCTGTTGGGGAAGGTTTTTTTTCTCCTCTCCAACCTTTACTTCCCCGTAGATTAGCTTTTCCTACCATTCAGTCGGTAATTTTTTTTTTCCGTTCTCATAAAGATGGGATGGGGGGCCCCCCATACGTACCTTCACTTTGGGCCCCCAATTTGCTAAATCTGTCACTGGTAATAGCCTATGATGCAAACCACCTTTTATGAATTTTCACAGTTTTGAATTGAAAATATGCTATCGTGATTCATATAATTCATAACTCAATGTGACGAGACAAACAAATGTTTGCATTTTCGGCATATTAGACGAATAAACGATATAACATAGGAATTAATAAGAGTGAATGTGTGTACATTTTAAAATAAAATATTATTTGAAAATAGTTTAAATTGATTACTTCATTAGACTTAGAACACCATCTACCATTCCCCCCAACCAAATAAGCCTAAGTTACTGTTATACATCTACTGACAAACAAATGTATTACATGCCATTTCCCATAATGGGTGCTATAGAGACAAACTTGTTGCAGAGAGAAAACTAAAAAGACTGGATTTAAACTTCACCACTCTTTAGGTGCATGGGTTCCTTAATTTTGCCGAAAGCTATTGTGTAATAGCAGAAGTTCTGGACGTCTTATGTGCGCAGAAAAGTTAGGCAACAGAGAACATGCCTGGCACCAAACCAGCAACAGGATGTGCAATAGTGAGATCACTAGTGTGTAAGAGAGAGTGACATCAGTGTTAAGGCCGGACTCAAAACCTTGCACAAAAAAAAAACTGTTTTCAACATAGCTTGACCATGAAAATATGAATCTTTTCCATCACAGGAATAAATAATATTTTAAAATATAATAGAACATAGTGGTAGTAACACTTTACAATAAGGTTTCATCTGTTAACATTTGTTAACATTAATGTGTTAACTAACATGAACTAACCATAAGCAATACATTTGTTACTGTGTTTGCTAATATTTGTTAATGTTAGATAATATACAGCTGCTCATTGTTTGTTCATGTTACTTCACACAGTGCAGTTAATGTTAACAATACAACTTTTGATTTTAATAATGTATTAGTAAATGAAATTAACAAAGACTAATAAATGCTGTAAAAGTGCAGTTCATTATTAGTTCCTGCTCACTAATGTAGTAAACTAATGTTAACTAATGAAATCTTATTGTAAATTGTTACCAAAATTGTTAATGTAAACAGTAATAATAATTCACAATATTTCTGTTTTTACTGAGTATAAGAGACTTCTTTCAACAACATTAAATAAAAAAATCGAACCAAACTCGTAGTGTATACATATAGTGTATTCATTACAGAAATTATGACCGGCTTTCCCTGGTCTAGAAATTATACATATACGTCATATACAGTATCCAGGTTTTCCAAGACTGTGGGAACCCTGGTTCTTAAAAATTACAGTTGTTAAGCTGTTTTAGCTTATTTTAAACAAACACCCTTGAACCATCTTGCACTAGTAGACAAAGGGTGCGTCTCAATCAGCTCCCTAGTTCCCTAGATCATGAATCAGTATATTGCGTACACGAATTCGGACACTGGTAAGGACCCTGACTCACTACAATTGGGACAATGATGGCACTATTTCCGGAGACATGGTAACTAGGGCTGAACATTTAATTGCATTTGCGATAATAATATCGCAAAATGATGAAACAAGATTTTTTTAACCGCAAAGGCTGCGATTACACTCTGGTTACGTGACACGAGAGAGTAAAGCAGTTTTTTCGAGGAAGCATTAACTTGGCACATATAGGCCTGGCCTACAGGAAAGAACAGCTTATGTTTAATCTATCTAATATTGTGTTGGTCATACTATAATGATTTATTGTTTGTCTTTGTTGAATAATACAGACGATAAAGAGCTTAATAAAATAATTGCATATTAAATCACAATATTGGTTTAAAAGAAATAGGCCTATATATTGCAATTAGCTTATTTTCCAAAATCATTCAGCCCTAATGGCAACATCCTCAATGTACAACATCACTACTGGTATTTATGAACAACAGCAGCACAGATATCTTTCTGATTAAGACGCACCCAAAATGTGGGGTGTTTTTAACTTCACGAGCCACACCCGCTCCACTCATGGAGGCTTCCTAGCCGTTCCCTGGGAATAAGAGGATATAAACTAACTAATCATAAACAAGTATTACAACACACCCATATGCCTCAGAATTTCAGGCAGCCTGGGACACAAAAATAAAAGTTTGTGGTAATACCCCTACCACACTACTTTCAGCACACTGTTCAACTACTACACACTGGCTATAAGAATGTCTACATCTGACTCCCAAAGGTTTACATTCCACAAAGTAAATGGGGCTCATAAAGGGATGGATTCCTGCAGCTCCCAAAAAAAATGCTGTCATTATGAAGCTGGTACAGGTTCATTTGACTGGACACAAACAAGTTACAATGCGTATGCGGATTACAGACATAGACACTTAGTCACCTCGCTTGATCTGGAACCCTACTGTGACAATAAGCTCTGTCCAAGACATTACAAGATGACTAAATGATCTTCAGACTGCTTTGTGAAGTCTACAGTCAAGGCCAACTTTTTTGAACTTTTGGGAAGGCAGTAAGTAAGTAATTAATACATTCATGAGGAGGCAACTTGAAATAGACTGTCCTACATTCAGTAGGCAGCATGCATATTTAGAATTAGAAGTCAAAGCAAATGAATCCCAGGTCATTAAAAGAGCTATATGAAATAGAAGAAGGCTGTGGAAGAGCGATGAAGTAATAAGTTCTACTTCCACACAGGTATGACATACGGTAATACTAAAATACTTGGCTCTGTGTCAAACAGTTACCTAAATACCTAAGTTAACACGCTTTACTAACCAACAACACACTGTTCCGTTACTACTGACACCTTTAGTTAGCTGTTAGTTTTCTTAAAATAACATGATGGCAATGATAAGCTTGATGCTAGACAAGTAACAGTACACAACATACAAATAACTTCATTATGTATCACATGACCTTTCTTTACCCTGAGGTCAGTAAGACAGCAAACTTTATCCACGTTATAAAACTTTCAAAAAGGCAGTCAGCATGAACTGAAACAAACAATTCCAGTTTCACTACTAAGGCTTCATGATATATGTAGCTAGCTAGCTATCCATGAAAGTTCACAGGTATCACAAACACTACTTCAGTTCAGACCCCACTGACACTCACAGAGTGTTTTGACAGCACATTATCACGAGTCCTGTGAAGTAATACACTGATAGGTTCAACAGCTGACTGAGACCAGAGAGTGCTGACTGAGCCTGTAAAATCTTTGCAGTGAAAACATGCTACAAGTTTGAGAGAAACTTTGATGATATATTTAACAAAAATGATCAAATCCTTCACTGCTACAGCTGTCTGGATGCATACTAGAAGTAGAAAACCCAAATAAGGTTTGAAAAAAACTTTAACTGGGTCATTGCACAAAAAGGGTTCATTTTGTGTCCATCATGAACATGTTTAAACAATAGCTTTAACAATAACAAGCTGACTCCAACTTATATGGAGTTGTTATAGGCAATTCTAATAACATCAGTAAAAATACAGAAGCTTTATTTTTATTTACGTGTACCTTCTTGTCCATTTTAGTACGAGAAAACCTGATAAAAAAAAAAACTGAAAAAAACCTGATGGTGGCACCGATGTTGTGGAATGACCCTTCGAAAGACAAAATCTCATACACTTTGTGTGACATACCTAAGAAATAACAACAACAAACAACTGAGTTCAGAAGCTATAATACATACCAGTTTTTTGTTTTTGCTCTCATCCTCACTGGATTTCTTTTTGGAGGGTTTATTGGGGTCTTCCCCTCCAGCTGCCTGCTGATCCATCTTTGGAATGAAACTTCACTTGAACAGTAACTTAGCTTAGTTTGTCCCACAAGTTTGCAAACACTTATGAAAAATCACGTTTCTTCAAAAGCCATGCCATCCATGAGGAAAAACACAAAAATATGAGTTGGATCCAGAACTATTCCAAGCACCTATCCACTGGATTATGATAACATCTGTGTATGAAGTTGTCCCAAAAAGAAGGTGAGATGATATCCAGTCCAAATCAGCTCCTCAGAGTCTGTCAACAACCAATTAACATGTTATAAATTACATTTCGGAGGTGTTTTATACTATAAAATGCATAAAAGCACATGGAATAACTGCAATAAGAAATAGTACAGAGCTGTATAAACAGCTTCTGAACTTTTGTCGACTTTAATACATCAATGTAACATTAAAACAGCCATCTGACGAGACACTATTGCCATTTTAACAACGGGTTTAATACATTAACGTAATTTCACATTCAAGGAATTATATATAGTATGTCTATTACAATATAAATACATTTCAGCGTCTCGTAAAAAAAATTAAAGGAGGTCTGGGAGTTTTATGCAATATGACATGATATTTTATAAAATGAACACAACTGATTTTATTCAAAGGAGAAATGACCGCTGCTATCCAGGCGGTTACTTTCACACAGGAAACTGTTATTCCAGCGCTATGAGGCTTAAAGTAAAAGTGTACAATAAAGACATAGACTCTAAACGCCAAGTCTGCTTATATTAACATAGCGAATTAGTATTAAACAGCAAAATAGTCACACAATGATAAATAAAACTCACAAAATCTCATCCAAGGCTTACCTACACAACCAAACGCACGAGCCAGGCCCACTATTGTCCCCGCCTATCGACGCTTCCCAACTGCTCACAAATGATCACGTGGTAGAAAGATTCCAGCTCTGATTGGGCAATTGACCTGTACATCTGGACCTTCTCTACTACAACTGACTGCCATTGTATATGGATTGGCTTCAGTCAGTGGATGATTAATATTGTTTGCATAGCAGTGCAAATCAGTGTATTTGTGAAAAGCAATTATTCTTATGAAAAAACGTTTGCATTTAATCTCATTTAGTCTCTATACAACTGTGTAATGCATTTAATTAATGCATGATAATGATGATATCATATGATGTTTAATCTTTTCCTCATGTACTTTTTTTTTTTTTTTTGCAAAATACATGTAAAATGTATGATGTCTGTGAAATATTCCCTAATTTTCTCAAAAAACTATTAATTCAACTGAAACAGGAAGTGACACTGAAGATATTCCCTAAGAGGATAGTTCACTCAAAAATGAAAATTTTGTCCAAGTTGTTCCAAATCTGCATTTTTTTTTCTTTCTTCTGCTGAACAAAAAATAAGCTATTTTGAAGAATGTTGGTAACCAGACAGTTGACGGTAGCCATTGACTTGCAAAGTAGGAAAATAAATATCATGGAAGTCATGGTCAACTGTTTGGCAACCCACATTCTTCAAAATATCTTCTTTTGTGTTCAACAGAAGAAATAAACTCATACAGGTTTGGAACAACTTGACGGTGAGTAAATTATGACAGAATTTTCATTTTTGGGTGAACTACCACTTTAAAAATGCTGTTCCACTACTGTATGTATGTTGCACACCCAACAGCCCAACAACAAAATAACCCCACACAGAAACCATACCCACCATCTCAGTACATGAGAACTGTAATAGACCAATCACAGAAGTGCATCTTGTGTAATTCCAAGTGCTTATCAACTTCAATGTTGTCCGACAACAGATTTTTTCTTATTACGTACGGGTAATGTGAGACACCCCCTGTATCTAGTCAACGGAACACATTTGTGGTCATGTGACCATTATGTTTTCAAGCCCATCCCATTTCCCCTTGGCCATGAAGGAGAGGACCTCATGATGCTGTGATAAGCATGTTTTTTTCACAAAAATATTTGTTTTGCATGTAAAAGTAAATTTTCTTGCTGTCAACTTAATCAACTGTTGTGCCAAAGCAAATTGATTCAGGTAGAAAAACTTATATCATACATGTTGATGAACTATTAACATATAAAACCATGTGATGATGCAGCTGAAAAGTATCCTGAATTACTAAGAGAGATCGTTTTTTTCTAAAATGTGGCAGTGGGGTAAAGTGAGACAAATGCTGTGGGGTAAAGTGAGACATGAGGCACAAGTTAAGTTTAGTCTTAAACATATTTTAATGTAATATAACATTACATATGTTTTATTTTTTAATGTCATAAACATTGTAGAAAAGCCATCATGCCAAGGTAATACACCAGGAAGACAACCTGGGGCAAAACACCCCTCGAGGAGATGGAGAGTGCAGCCGCTGAGGTCAAGGAAGGAAAGAAGTCTATAAGGGCAGCTGCAAGGGATAGAAATATTGACAAGCCTGACAAGATATTGAGGAGGAGGAGCCCTGTTTTAAAAATGTGGAATATTGAAGCCAAAATTTTTAAAACGCAGTGCAGCTGCACAGCAGACACAGATGAACGACTAGTGCGGTCATTGGATGTGCTGCGGCAACTGCACGAACCTATGGCGAGGCGGCTCAGACGCAAGAACCAATAAGGCTGCTTCGCGCCCTGGCATGTCGGAGCCCTCCAGAATGGGTGTGGCCTAAGCCTTTACATTGGCCAGTTCAGCCAAAGGTAGTCAACTGAAGCAAAATCCCCTGATCAAAGCCACATGAACGTGGAGGGTGTACGACCCGCGTCCAAACGCCCTTGTAAGAAGGCGAGTATACTCAATACTTCGGACAAATAGGGGTCCAGGCTCCTTGCAGGGCACCAGCCAGAAAATACCACCCATTTCCAGGGCAAACATAAAAGTCACAGTCAATATGTGTGTCAAAATCACTTTAGATCTCATCTGAAAAGTAGCTGAATAACACTAAAAGGGAATGAAATACAAATAGCTCGAAGTACTTAATGTTTATTTGGTCACAAAAAGAGTGTATGAAGCAACGAGAATTTGGGAGGTCTAGCGCAACAGCAGGGAGCATAAGCTTCACACATTGTGTGCCCGCCCCATCACAGCTCACAGTATGGGAAGAACTTTGAAGGGTGTGCTTTTATTTCAGCCACTCACTTTATCTTTGATCTCCCAGACGGGAAACGCCACATTAACTGCCTTTCAAATACTCTGGGCCCATTAGGTATATTATGGACAATAAATGATAAGGTCAGAACCATTAGTAAAAGAGTATCTAATGAGAAATACATTCAAATACATTATAAATGTTCTTGTTCAGCTAATGATATAGTTACATATCAGTGATTAGACATTATATATTTTGTTTTATCTATTCATTTGTTTGAATAATAATTTCATTTGTTGCTTGTTGGTTTTAATTTTTCTTTCAGTTTTAACTGTTATCTTTGTCAATTTTTTTCTCTCTCAGTATTTCATATAGTGCGGTTGCAGGGTGTAACCACAGTAGACATAAACTTGACAGTCTGGTTATCACCTGCGGCACCTGCCAACACAATGCTACTTCCTGTGTGCTTCGTCAGCGGAACTTCTTCAGTTGTTCAGTTGTCAACATCAATGATTATGCTTTAAAAAAAAAAAAAAAAAAAAAATCTTGCAGAAAAAAAGAGAGGATTTCTTCATTATTTACTGTATGAAACGATGTAATCAAGTTGTGTTAAAGATATACTGTAGTGTCAAGAGATATATTCTGCTCTATTTGTTCACATGAGTGGTTTATAAATGCAGCATCCTCATGCCAGGTCTATAATTAGATACCACAGCCACTTTTCCATTATGGACAGTGATTTCCCATGGTTCGCTCCTGCCATTTAACTCAGTTCTGCCCATTTGAGACTGTCGCTTTCAGTGTTTATTCCTGTTCACTAGGCCTGTCGAGTTATTCCTAGTGTCACAGGGCAAGACAATGAATTTCTATTTACAAAAGATGAACAGTAAGCCTGACTCGTGACTTATAATCATCTACTCTGATTACTGAAAAGTGGAGATAACCTTCTGTGTGATGGAATTTTGTTGCTCTGGACTAGTTCCTCACATTATTTCAGCCTTGAAAGTACTAGAACACAAAACATTTTGGCATTTCTAAAAATATCCTAACTTCTTAGTCAAAATGAGAAAATTCATTTACACAAATGAACTATCAACATCGCAAATCTAGTAAAGTTTTAAATTTCTTAAGATGGTGTACTTACACGGCTGAGGGAGTGATGGCAAATTTGACATATTTCTCTCTTCTGACTGCTGTAAACAATCTCTCTATATTTTTCCCTCTTTTGGAAAGTCATGGAAATGCCAACACATTCTCATCCTTTGGCGCCATATGACATTTCGTCGAAATCTTACGCACATGGCATCCTTTAGCGTAAATATAACACGCACTGTTATGGGTAGGTTTAGGTCTGGGGTAGGGTTACGGTTAATATGACGCCTTGGGAACGGGATCTGCATCTCATATTGACGCTAAAGGATGCCATGTGCGTCGGATTTAGACGAAATGTCAAAAGCGTCACATGTATGACACCTTGGGTTCTGCGTCTCATATTGACGCTAAAGGATGCCATGTGCGTAAGATTTCAACAAAATGTCAAAAGCGTCACATGTATGACGCCTTGGGATGAGAACGGGCTGGAAATGCTATAACAGATTTATTTTTCTTGTGCTAAGAGCAAATGCAAATACAAAAAAAAAGTATTTGCTGTCATCTCCCGTTCACCATTATAGAAGTTTACCCAACTATGACGACTTCTGCTTCCGAGAACCCATGAAATGTGAAAAGGGTCCATTGTTTGATCAGTCCAGAAATATATTAGCATACAACTTACAGAGTGCTAGAAACTTCCAGTCGTCCACTGGCGTCCATCATTAGAAGCTGCACCTCTGTTAGGGTTATAGACATGTTCAGCTGCATCAGGCTTAGCGTTTAGACCTGGGAGATAAAAAGAAATATGTGCTACATTATTTATTGCCTTTCCATCACACTTCATAAAAGACCCACTGACTCAAATGTCCGGCACTCTGGGAGAACCTGAACCTCTTGCAACATTTGCAGTGAGCAGACATTGCAAACTTTTTAGTGTTTCACCTTTCCGAGGAGATGCCTCAGAAATACTTAACCCTTCACTCCGGGGCAAACGGCTCCATTTGTCATTACTTATTCAGCACTGAGAAGAGCCCACTTTCTGAGCCCGGAGAGACTGGAGGTATCTCAATACACTGAGTTCAGAGAAGTTAGGTGCTCTTTCATAAATGACTCGTCACTTCAGTTGTTGAAAGTACTATCCATAACTGCTGAAACAACACCTCCTGAGCCTTAGGAATTAGCTTTGTGTTCGAAAAAAGAGGTGTGGATTTGACAAAGGTTTGGGAGTGTTACTATTTGGGCATTTGTTCATTAAGCGCCATAAATGTGGTCAGCTGTTTACCATGTTAATCACCAATGTGTTCATACTGGGTAAGATAGGACAAGAACTACTCATACTTGTAGTGAACTTTCTATTCATCAAAGAATCCTGAAAAAACATTAAGCAGCAGAACTGTTTTCAACAAGAAATGTTTCTTGAACACCAAATCAGCATATTGATTTCTAAACGATCATGTGACTTTGAAGACTGCAATAATGGCTGTTGAAAATTCAACTTTGCCATTACAGGAATAAATTAGATTTTTTAAAATATATTAAAATATAAAACAGTTACTATATTGTACAAATATTTACAATTACAAATACTGTACTTTTAATCAAATAAATGCAGCCTTGGTGAGCATTGTCATGTGTTTGTTTTGTTTTGTTCAGTTTTCCTGGTCTGTTGTCTCTTGCTTCTATAGTCCAGTGTCGGCTCCAGCCCCTGGGTCCGCTCCAGTGTCGGTTCCAGCCCCTGAGTCCGCTCCAGTGTTGGCTCCAGCTCCTGGGTCCGCTCCAGTGTCGGCTCCAGCCCCTGAGTCCGCTCCAGTATTGGCTCCAGCCCCTGGGTCTGCTCCAGTGTTGGCTCCAGCTCCTGAGTCCACTCCAGTGTCGGCTCCAGCCCCTGGGTCCGCTCCAGTGTCGGTTCCAGCCCCTGAGTCCGCTCCAGTATTGGCTCCAGCCCCTGGGTCTGCTCCAGTGTCGGCTCCAGCTCCTGAGTCCGCTCCAGTGTCGGCTCCAGCTCCTGAGTCCGCTCCAGTGTTGGCTCTAGCCCCTAAGTCCGCTCCAGTGTCGGCTGCAGCTCCTGAGTCCGCTCCAGTGTTGGCTTCAGCTCCTGAGTCCGCTCCAGTGTCGGCTCCAGCTCCTGAGTCCGCTCCAGTGTTGGCTCTAGCCCCTAAGTCCGCTCCAGTGTCGGCTCCAGCTCCTGAGTCCGCTCCAGTGTTGGCTCTAGCCCCTGAGTCCGCTCCAGTGTTGGCTCTAGCCCCTGAGTCCGCTCCAGTGTCGGCTGCAGCTCCTGAGTCCGCTCCAGTGTTGGCTCCAGCTCCTGAGTCCGCTCCAGTGTCGGCTCCAGTCCCTGAGTCCGCTCCAGTGTTGGATCCAGCCCCGAGATGTTGTTTTGGACACCATTGACTTTCATTGTACTGACAAGAACAGTTAAAACATTCCTCAAATTATGTTCTTTTATGTTCTGCAGAAGAAAGAAAGTCATACAGGTTTTGAACGACACGAGGATGATGACAGACTTTTCATTTTTAGGTGAACCATTACTTTAATTTAAACATGCCTGGCATAAGACAGGTTTTTGTTGTTTACTTGCTTTCGTGTTCCACGCAGCCACCATACTAGAAAGATGATAAATTAATAAAAGAGACATAAATTAATCAAGAGAGCTTATTTTCTGCATCTTATTCAGTCTAATAATAATAATAATAATTCATTACATTTACAGTATATAGTGATTTTCTCTGCACTCAAAGCACTTTACATAGAAGGGGGGAATCTCCTCAACCACCACCAATGTGCAGCATCCACCTGGATGATGCGATGGCAGCCATATTGCGCCAGAACGCCCACCACACACCAGCTTATTGGTGGAGAGGAGACAGCGTGATGAAGCCAATTAGTATATATATATATGGGGATGATTAGGAGGCCATGATGGACAGAGGCCACTGGGCAAATTTTTTGTGACCACAGAGAGTCAGGACCTTAAGTCTACTTGTGTATTAGAACTTATATCAGTTCATTGTTATATATGAAGTGCTATAGCACGTGCCATCTCACTTATGACTAAACAACATCAGCTTTCTCAGCTTAAAAAACACATTTTAAGGTCATAATCAACTGCCCACACACACTTGTGTGCTTTACCTCAGCAAGAATCAGGTATATACGGGTTGCCATGGCAGCCGGCTACTTGAGGATTCTGCTAGGCCACTTTCCCTGTTGTACGTGTGACCAAGAAAAGAGATTTGAAAAGTTGATTTCCATTTAGAGCTGTCCACTAAACTATAAATTATTCTAGTCTTTCTACTGGAAACAAGGGTCATTACAGCAAATATGCTACAATTATTTTGATCACAAAATTCTTTCATGTGTTAGGCTGACATTTCCTTTTACTTTAGCAGTCAACATGCCTAAACATACTCACTATTGTACTTAAAAAAGGAAACTCCTCTTAGTGCGGTGTTAATCATCTCATGCCGATGGTACTATTCATAATTTCTGAAAACAACACATCTTGAGCCTTGGGAACAAGTTTCATGTTCAAATGGTGGTGATGACAAACGTTTGGGAGTGTTGTAACAGTTTGTGGGTTACGTTTGTGTTATGTTGTTTAGACACCACAGATTATCAAAATATAGTTCCTTAGAGAACTTAAAGTGGGAAAATATTCTATGGGAGTTGAGTTTCCTTCCATGTTGCATAAATCACAAAAAAGAAAAAAACAATTGTCAGGGGCCCTATTGTTTAGGTTGGGATCAGTTTAAGCAGGACATACTTTTAACACAACAAAGTTTGGCAAACTAGACAGACACACCTCACACAATCCCCTCAGTTGATGCACTACATGTGCTTAAGATGACATTTTCTTGAGAAGGAAAGCTTGCAAATAGGACTTTTTTTAGGCAACTGTATAAATCAGTTATATCATGAGACAGTGGGAAAAGCCTCAGCTGTTGTTTCTAATTTGTGAAATTTCCCCATGATTGGAAGTCATTAGTCTCTGTGTTGTGGGGAGCTTATACAAAGGAAAGGCACACTGCTGCATTTATTTACAAGTAGAACTGAGGAAAATACTCAAACTGTATTTTCCTGGGCAAAAACTGCACCAGTGCACCTCTTAATTAGAAATCACTTAATCCTTGACATGACTGCAATCAAAAAGCTTTAATTAAAATGCAAATTTAAGGTCTGCATAATTGTTGCTAAAGTTTCTGTTTCACTAGAGGATGATTTTCATTTATGGACATTCTCCAGAAATATATGCTCCATGCACTCTTCGTAGTTCACACTGTATTGCCAGTGCGGAAGAACAGCCCCAAGTGGATTATTAAAGGCTTTTGTCTCAAAGACGGACAAAAGCAAATTGCTTCAGGGTTCTATGAATATATTGTCTCTGCATTGCATGGAAAACATATCAACACAACCTTGCAGCTATTGCCATGCTAACAGAGAATTGGAAGAAAATGCACATGGTGGATGGATGGATGACACTCATGGACATTGTTTCTACACCAAATTCTTTTCAGTCTAGATAGATTTCAAAGGACACATCAGTGCAGAATAAGAATTAGTGGGTTTTATCTCAAATGTCTGATCAAGATCACAGATGGACAGAGACCTTTATTTAAAAAAAACCTGAATGAAAGAGACAGTTTCCACAGTGTGACAAATGTTTCAAAAAGACCCATTAACTTCTCTACTACTCTGATCTCTGAATGCATTGACTCTGACAATGTATGAAAGTTGCTTTTTTTTTTCCAATGATTGGAGTTCTGCTACTGCCAGTGTATGAGTGAAGGTGTAATTTGAGGCAAATCATACACATCACATACTGTAATATAATGATAAACACATGTTGATAAGCACATGGTTCTCACACAGATTACATACAGTATGTTCAAAACACAAGAGGAAACAGATGTTTTTTCCCCTATAGCAGTTTCCTGGTATACAGATTTCGGAGAGCACATATGTGTTTAAATATTTCCTATAATACTGTGTCTAGTTGAACCACTCCATGCATCCATGAGGTAAGTTACATACAGGAAAATATACATAAAGTCAGAAAAAAAGAAAGATTTATTTTTGGCATATCCTGTAGAGAAATGGACCGGTATCCTCAATAAACAGTTTTTTTTTTCACCAAAACTCCTTTCTAAAGTTTCATAAAGTACAAAATATGTTTATATATAGCTTTGGTAATCTTTTAATCAAGAGATTTCAAACTTTGTTTATCTTTAAAGGTGTGCAACCTTTCCCATTGCGATGAAGTGAAAGAGGACATTAACAGGAGGTTTCTTGGTTTAAGACAAGTGGCTAAAGATCAACAGGAAAAACAGGGCAGAGACTGCATGCTGCCAGTCGGCCTCCATCTCTTATCGTATACTCCACCGTACTGCACACTAAACTCTGACTGTAGCAGTACACTTTCACACATGCTATTAAAGACTTTTTTTTTGGTTGTTGTACTTCTCAGGTTGTAATTCATCCATGGCTCCATAACGTCATACCTTTGTCTGGGGTTCATTATTAATGAGCATTTGAAAGTGGATCTAATAGCCTTGCAGGAAATTATTGTTGGTAATCAGACTGAATACATTTGATTGCATTAGTGATCTACTTTAATTTTGTGCAATAACAAGATAATGAGACTCTGTCAAATTGCTCTGTAGAGTGCACCAATGTGTACCTGAAGATTTTGATTTAATTTCATGTAACGAGCATCCAAATTAATGCTCTAAATGGTCTTCTAATTGGTAGACTGCTAATCAAAGAAAATACAATTTTAGCAGAATAAATCTTTAGAAGTGGTTTAAGTTTTACCAACTATATGTTCAGTTTTCTTATTTGGAAGAATATATAAATATCCTTTTTTTTTTCAGGAAAAACACAGTGGTAAATTAATTAATAAATTTCACACTAACCATATAACTGTTATAGTTAGGATAGACACATTTATACAGTGAATGCAGCATGCTTTTATATACAATGTAAATAAAGGAAGACCCAAAGAGTGTCCAAAAGAGGTGGAGGAAAGAAGCAGCACGATTGTGTGATCATGCTTTTACACAACAGTTCAATTAACAATAATTTAACGTTGATTATATACAACATTTGGTCTGTTATTGCTCAGTCAACAAAAATAATTCCAAACAAAGTTTTGCCTGATGTTTCATGTCTGAATAGTTCAGTGTATGTATTTTAACAAATCGGATAAGTGAATAATTCAAATTACTCCTTCATAAAGACATGTAACTTGTTTAAATGAATCAGGATTGTTGAACAAATCAGTTAAGGATTCAACAAATCAGTTAAGGATTCAAATGACTCAGTCATTATGTCACTTGTCATCACCTATTGGTTTAATGCTAAGTTATTGTCTCGAACTGAATCAACACTGAACTGAGCTGAAAAAAGACACTATTGTCTTCTGTAGAGCTGCATCATTGATTTGCATAAGTGCATCATTGATCATTATTTCAATTACTGTAAAGCTGTTTTAAAACAATCTGTATTGCAAATAGCACAATAGAAATTAAGATGACTTGACTTTAGCCTACTGTAAAATCCCCACCCCTAATGCATGGTAATAATATCAGTATAATTCAAACAGTGAGAAAAGTCCCAGTGCTGTTATATCATCAATCTTAGAATGCTGTTTGACCAATCAGATTCAAGGATCTGAAATAACTATTATAAAAAATGTTTTTTAACTATTATAAAAAAATTATAAAAAATATAAATAATTCAGATTTTAGGTAAATTTTGTGTTGTGCAGTGAATTATTGGCTGAAAGCATTAAACCAAAAAGGTGTATTTAAAGCTGCAGTCCACAGTATTTCCTCTTTGTCGCCATCTCTGTTCGAAATCTGCAATTGCAGTTATTCGCGGAATTATCAACTTTACGTGAGTTGTAGTTCGACACGACACAGCGCGGATGAACACAATGTTTGAGGAGAGTGTGCAGCTGTCAGTCACCGCGCCGGTGTGGATACTGGCATTCAGAATCACAGATTATTCTTTTTGGAAGTATGACCAACATAATAATTTTCACCGGGAAATGTCATCTGAACAAGTTAGTAACATCCACTTTTGTTCTGGTTCTGACATTAGTAAATCGCGCTGATTAAATCTAAAAATCGCGTATCATCACGCAAAACCGTGCAAATTATACTTTGTTCTCAACTTGTTAATGTTAACAACGTCAGCATTGCGTGACTACGTGAATTTTGTGACGATATGTATCCTTGTTTTCGCATGGGTCCGGTTGCAGTCTCTTTTTTTCTGTAAATTAGCCACTCCGAAGTCCGAACGAAGTCTTTTGCATTTTACAGCGGATGAATCTGTTGTCACTGGTGATTGTCGTTTGAACCTTTCTGGATCCGCCATCAAATTGATAAGTTTAATTATATCAAGTGCTGTGAGAAAATTAAGGCTATAAATCTCCACCTCCAACATCCTCACATCCTCCTTCTTTATGTGTACAGATGTGACATAATGACGAAAAGACATGCTCGAATCTCCCGCGGAAATCCACCAGTACCAGTGGAATTAAAAACATTATTACAAGCTTACCGTTTTGAATCAAGCTACGGCAAGCAGATAGCGTTGAACACTGGCTGGTTATGTATTTTCTCAAATATGTATTTTGGATAATTTTTAACCCCAAAAAAGCTACGGACTGCAGCTTTAAAAACCAAAATTATTTTCCTATAGCCTGTGGAATTTTGGTGTTGGGACACCACTTGATGTCCAATGCAAAATCAGGATCCTGAAGCAAAACCACTGCTCTAAAAGGCCAGCCCCCTGTATACAGTATTCACCCGCTTTTCCCCTATCGCTCCAATTCTCTGTGGGTCTCTCGCCCCCTCTCTCTTTCACTCTTTTACCATCAGAACAGAGCTGTCTATCTCTGACTGACCCTTCCAATGACCTCCCACCTACATTCATGATGCTTCCTGCTTTCACAATGCCTGTTAAACAAATCCACTGCAGTGAATAAAGCTTCATTAGAAGCTGGACAAAGTTAGCTTTCAGTTGTCCACAGATGGCTTGGGAGTTAATCTGATAACATATACCATCACAAGTAGGTATTGATTTGCAGATACTGCTATTATGCGTTCATTCTTTTACAGCCTTGCACTGTAAAAAATTGCTGTAAAATTACAGCCAATTTCCAACAGTAAAATACTGTTATTTCAATAAACAGCTAAATCGTGTAAATTTACAACTAATGGTCGTTAAACTAAGCACTTGCAGTAAATTTACAGCATTTAACAGTAAACCGGGTTGTTTCTGTGAAAAACGGTCTCGCGCTGTAAAAAAGCAGCACATGGGGGCGGGGCTACTTCAACAGGACACGAGGCACGAGCAAGGGGGTAATCCATCGACCGGAAGTTGAAGCCGGCCGGGTGCCGCCATCTTGTAGCAGAACTTCACTTGCGTTAGCATTTCCATTGACTCCCATTCATTTTGCCGTCACTTTGACAGCGAATAACTTTACATCTGAGGCGTTTAAAGACTCCATTTGTCCATTATTTATTTCTAAAGAAACACAACAATGTATAAAGGGCTCCATTACCTTCTATGTTACATTATGGCCCCGTAGAAACAGTTTTTGTAAAAATAGGCTAACGATTGCGTCATAACCACTCGACTCTCTGTTCTCAGCCAGATAGATGGTTAGGTGAGGATTTCACTAGTCAGTGTTCTCCATCAGATTATAACTCAAGGTTTGGGAATAATTGACGACGGGCTGCTGAAATATTTGAAAAATAAGGCACATCTGAGGTTGTAATGCAGGCACCCTCGACTCGAAGTGCAATTCAACGGCTCGTCGTCACCAAGCGGCAACCTCCCTGTCTCTCTCTTGAAACCAACACGGAAGTGAATTAAACTGCAATTCATCGACTGGCCGCTTGAGGCAGGCTGCAAAAGTGAGTCAAATCTGTATCTCCCTGTCAGAGATCAATCAAGCTTGATTCCATCCACCATACAACGATCACTCTCTCTGGATTACTAATCACACACACCTGTTCACCATCAACAGCCTCATCAACAAGCACTATAAAACACTCACCATAGCCCCAGTTCAGTGTCAAACCTGAGAAGTAACATTTACTCACCGGTGAATTACTAACCTGTGTATCCTTGTTCCACTGTTTCCAGAAAGCCTGCCTGAATCCATGTTTCCCGAGATCCGGTATCCACCTGAGTTCCCTGTGTTCACGCTGAGTTTACTTGCTCGTGACTGCATCTGTAAGAGAAAAGACAAGTATCAATGAACTGTGATTGCTTGACCTCAATTAGCCTGAAGAGGACCTGCTCACCTGTAATCTGCCCCGTACGTTGTGCTTCTCACCGAATCTGCAACTGAACTTTGAAAACTCACCTTTGCACGTGTGTCACTTTAAATAAAACTGTGTTTGGATCCACTTACCTCTGTTTCCGTGCCTGTATCCTGACAGAAGGTTTGACCTACACTGCTATGGATCCAACACAGCCTGAAGACAGCGCTTCCGCAAACCCCACTTCCGCAAACCCCGCTTCCACACTGGTTTACATCGCCAGCTCCACCGCCCCATCAGCGCCCTTCTCAGGCCGGGCGGAAGATTGCAACGGGTTCTTGCTGCAATGCTCGCTTGTCCTTGAACAACAACCTCAGTTATACCCAACAGAAAGATCGCAAATTTCCTTCATCATCCAGCAGTTATCCGGGTCAGCGCTAAGGTGGGCTGAGTCGTTGTGGCTTCAAGGGACTACGGTCACATCCTCATTGCAGAGTTTCATAACTCATTTCAAAGAAGTGTTTGGGCGTCCGGTAGGGGATTCATCTGTCAGCGAGCAGCTGTTACGGTTGCGTCAGGGTAAAAGATCGGTTTTTGAATACTCCCTGGAATTCCGAACTCTAGCATCAGCAAGTGGGTGGGACGAAAGAGCTCTCCTGGCTGTTTTCCGAAGAGGGTTGAACCCCACGCTTCGTCTCCAGCTCGCTATTTACGATGATACTCTTGGACTTGAAAAATGTATGCAGCAGGCTCTCCGAGTGCATCAAAGATCCCAGAACTGTTATCTAGACATTCAGCAACCAAACCCCATAGCTCATCAGGTTCCACCTGAATTCTCCTCCGAACCGATGTCGGAAAGAATGCAAGTAGAAACCCACCGACTGTCTCAAGCTGAGTGTAATCGCCGCAGAGAATTAAGATTATGCTTATATTGTGGGACTGAAGGCCATTTCCTCCGTACATGCCCGCCACGCCCTCCTCGTCTGCTTTTGAGTTCAGTTTTTAACCACCCTTTAGTATCAACCCCATTAACGATATCTGTTACCCTGAAGTCTCAAAATTTTCACATTTCAGTCGCGACAATCGTTGACTCCGGGTCGGCAGGCGATTTCATATCAGGAAGTCTCTGCAAGAAACTCCAGCTCCAGAGATCCAACACATCCAAACCTTACTCCATCCATGCAGTAACTGGCGAAGCTATCAACAAGGGGTACGTAACATCTCAGATATCACCCATTAGCTTATGTGTTGTGAACACTCACCAAGAATTGTTTGAACCCTTCATTCTCGAGAATAGCCAAACTGACATAATCCTCGGCCGCTCATGGCTCATCCGCCATCAACCTACCATTAATTGGCAATCTGGTAAGATTCTGAACTGGGGATGCAACTGCTCTTCGACTGACGCTGCACTCCCAGTCCCGTCATCCTCCGAGCCTTCTGAACCGGTTTCAGTGAATTCAACTTCCATCGAAAGCCCCACAGAAAACCTGTCAGTGACTATTCCTCCAGTTTATTCTTCATTTGCAGATGTGTTCAATCCTGTTGCAGCTTCCAAGTTACCACCACACCGACGATGGGACTGTGCCATTGACTTGGTTCCAGGGGAACCCATTCCCAAGGGTCGGGTTTACTCCTTGTCCATTCCTGAACAAACAGCCATGCAAAAGTACATTAAGGAGGCCCTACACCAGGGGTATATCAGGCCTTCCACCTCGCCTGCTGCCGCCAGCTTCTTTTTCGTCTCCAAGAAAGATGGAGGATTAAGACCATGCATAGATTACAGAGCGCTAAATAAGATCACAGTAAAATTCAGTTATCCACTCCCTCTTGTCCCATCTGCCCTCGAACAACTTCGAGAAGCCAGAATGTTCACCAAACTTGACTTGAGAAGCGCATACAACCTAATCAGAATACGAGAAGGGGATGAGTGGAAGACAGCATTCATTACCCCCGCAGGGCATTATGAATACCTGGTGATGCCGTATGGTCTGGTAAATGCTCCTTCCGTCTTTCAGAGTTTCATGGACGAGGTGCTCCGAGATTTCCTGAATCGCTTTGTGCTAGTCTACATTGACGATATTCTAATCTTCTCAAAAGACCTAGTAGAACACCAACGTCACGTCTCCCTAGTACTCCAACAACTCCGGGAACTCTCTCTGTTCTTGAAGGCAGAAAAATGCATGTTCCATCAGACCGCTGTCGAGTTCCTGGGTTACCGCCTCAGCGAACGAGGAGTCGAGATGGATGATCGCAAGACCAAAGCCATCACCTCCTGGCCCACTCCACAGTCGGTAAAAGAGCTGCAAAGATTCCTGGGGTTCTCAAACTTTTACCGAAGGTTCATAAAGAATTACAGCATGTTAACAGCCCCACTAACTTCACTCCTGAAGGGAAAACCAAAGAGCCTGCCTTGGAACTCTGACGCCGAATACGCCTTCCTGTCTCTCAAGAATGCATTCATCATTGCGCCCCTGCTTCGTCACCCAGATCCTGAAAAGGTATTCCTTGTCGAGGTTGATGCTTCTACTACTGGGGTAGGAGCAATCCTGTCACAGTACTCAGAACACTCTTCCAAACCCATGCCCTGTGCGTTCTTTTCATGCAAGTTATCCACCGCTGAGAGCAACTATGACATCGGCAACCGAGAACTCCTAGCTGTTAAACTCGCCCTAGAGGAGTGGAGGCACTGGTTGGAGGGGGCCAAACACCCGTTCATCGTCCTCACAGACCACAAAAACCTCCAATATTTGAAGGAAGCCAAAAGACTCAACCCACATCAAGCTAGATGGGCCCTGTTCTTTACTCGTTTTCACTTTCAAATATCCTACCGTCCGGGCTCAAAGAACATTCGAGCAGATGCCTTGTCACGGCTCCATGCCCCAAAAACATCCCAGGAAGAGCCCAAAACCATCCTACCAACGAAGTTATTTGTCCACCATCCAATGGGATCTCGACGAACAACTCCTCGAAATATCACAGCGCTTCCCTGGCCCTCCAGAGTGTCCCGCTGGAAAGATCTATGTACCCGAAGATTTCCGTGTTTCTCTCATCTCCTCCGCCCATTCGTCTGTTGGGACAGGTCACCCAGGCATCAGTAAGACTCACTCGATTCTCCAACACAAATACTGGTGGCCAAACATGCAACACGACATTACAACATTTATTCAAGGATGCACGCTCTGCGCCATGACTAAGGTTCCACGTCATCTGCCTACTGGGAAATTATTACCACTGCCCATCCCAAATCGGCCCTGGTCCCATACCGGGGTAGATTACGTCACGGACCTTCCAGCTTCTGACGGCTATACCTGCATCCTTGTGGCCATTGATCGATTCTCTAAAGCCTGCAAGTTAATTCCCCTGAAGAAGCTGGCCACAGCATTTGACACTGCAGAATTACTAATGGAGCATGTCTTTCGTAATTTCGGCATTCCAGAGGATATCGTATCTGACAGAGGGCCCCAGTTCGTCTCCAGAGTATGGCGAGTGTTCTTTGCTCTAATGAACGTAACAGTGAGCTTAACTTCAGGTTACCATCCGCAGTCAAACGGCCAAACCGAACGAAAGATCCAGGATGTCAGTCGTTTTCTTCGCACATTCTGTCATTCCAACCAGAACATCTGGAGACGATACTTAATTTGGGCAGATTATGCCCAAAACTCCCTCCGGCAAACATCCACAGACCTAACGCCATTTCAGTGTGTTCTGGGTTACCAGCCACCACTATTCCCCTGATCTGGTGAACTATCAGAAGTACCCGCGGTCAATGCATGGTTCCAAGACAGTCAAAGAATTTGGAATCAGGCACACCATCATCTTCAGCAAGCTATAAATCGCCAGCAGCACTTTGCAGATACCCGTCGCCGCCAGGCTCCCAATTACCAACCTGGGCAACTTGTATGGCTCTCCACCCGAGACATCCGTCTAAAACAACCATGTCGGAAGCTGAGCCCAAAATACATTGGTCCATCCCCCATCGGGGGGGTAATGTCAGAGATCAATGAAGCTTGATTCCATCCACCATACAACGATCACTCTCTCCGGATTACTAATCACACACACCTGTTCACCATCAACAGCCTCATCAACAAGCACTATAAAACACTCACCATAGCCCCAGTTCAGTGTCAAACCTCCAACAGGAACAGACCATTATCCATCATCTCCTGAAATCCCTGATGCACTAAGTACCTGAGAAGTAACATTTACTCACCGGTGAATTACTAACCTGTGTATCCTTGTTCCACTGTTTCCAGAAAGCCTGCCTGAATCCATGTTTCCCGAGATCCGGTATCCACCTGAGTTCCCTGTGTTCACGCTGAGTTTACTTGCTCGTGACTGCATCTGTAAGAGAAAAGACAAGTATCAATGAACTGTGATTGCTTGACCTCGATTAGCCTGAAGAGGACCTGCTCACCTGTAATCTGCCCCGCACGTTGTGCTTCTCACCGAATCTGCACCTGAACTTTGAAAACTCACCTTTGCACGTGTGTCACTTTAAATAAAACTGTGTGTAAGGACTGGGCGAGGGTGAATCTGAAAGGACTAAATACATCCTGCTAAAGACCCAAAAAGCCTGGAATGTAAATTTACACACACACACACACACACACACCCACACACACACACACGCATCCCCCACCAGTGAAGACCACGCTCAGGACAGAGCTTGGTGTCCAGTTACGAGACATTTTTATGGCTGACTTGAATGTGTTTCCAAAGAGAAAGAAACTTTTCTTTAAAAGACATTTAACCCGATATATTCGATGTGTTTTTATGTGTGTCCATTTGCCCATGTCACATTGTAATGACTATAATTTGTCCGTAACTTAAAAGTGAATTATAAATACCCTAGATGTATTTTAATGTAAATGTTTACCTATAACAGTCGTGTTTGATATCGTAAAAATGCCCTGGACTTGACTCAGCCAGATATATGTATGAACACACCGTAAAAGGTATGATTATGTGCATAACACATCTCTGCAGTAGAAATGACCCTTCCTAACACAGGTCATAATTTAATTAGACAAGCAGTCTGACAAGACAAAGAGAAATAAAACCCAAAGTCCCGCCTGTAAACTTCCAACCCTCTAATTGGCCAAGCCAACAGAAAGAGGCTGGATTTCTCCAAAAGTGATAAATGACGCTTCCCCCCTCCGCTCGCTCTCTTCCTCCCTTGTCCTCGTGTTATAATGTAACGTCTCGCCTCCGGGCGAGCTCTTCGCCTTTCTTTTATTTGTTTCTAGTTTAGTTTGTGTGTTTCAGTTGTAGATAAGTCTCTGTGTTTAATTCCAATCGACGATTGAAAAGAAAACCCCGTGACATATCTCTTCAGCAAATCCATCTACAAGGGACCTTTAAACGAGCGCGCGCTCGCTTTGAAGGAGAAACACGCGCACGTGACCGCGTGACGCGCCGGACCAAGCGACGCACGCGCTTCTTCACCAACCATGCAAAGATGTAACGTTAACTCCGCGTGATTTCCCCGTAGAGATCTTTATTTCTTTTCTTTGTTAGTCAAAGTTTTGTTTTCCGTAGTCGACTCAGTTCACTTCCACGAAGTGAAACGAACTTAGCCGAACTATCTTCCTTTGGTAATGTTACCCAAAGACTCTGAACCTACGTTCAACTCGCGCGCCAAGCAGCACCACGTGACGCTTCTTAAAGGACTCCGCTCACGCACGCGGCCAGACAAGGCCGCGCAGGAATGCCGGACACAGAGAGACCAAAACTTGTGCAAGTATCTCTTTTGAAGCTTCTCAAAAGCATTAAGATTATGTGTTTCGTGTTGTTACAGAAAGGTGAAAGTCTAGGGAAAAATCGTACCCAAAAATCGTTCTCTCTCTCTCTCTCTCTCTCTCTCTCTCTCTCTCTCTCTCTCTCTCTCTCTCTCTCTCTCTCTCTCTCTCTCTCTCTCTCTCTCTCTCTCTCTCTCTCTCTCTCTCTCGTGTAAGTTATCCATTGTCCAAACTTTACGCATTTCTCGTTCGTGTGTTTGTAAATACATATGTATTTACTACGGTTATACGGGATATATATAAGTAGTCATGCCTCTATTAAATTAAATATATATTCATTTGATTGATGTACTGTCTCTTTGCTCAGTTTCAAGTCCCTTAAGTGCCAAAGATCTTATGCTACAAGCTTACTAAAATTAAATATACCTTAAAGAGTATGTGTTCATAGGGCGGGAAACCCAATTCTTCTGGCCAGAGAATTGCGTTTCCTGAAATCCTATAAAGTAAGATGATATTGTGGAGCCCCACAAATATTATCCTGACAATTGAGCTAATTCATTTGACCTGTTTTGTGAAACGTGGTCCGTGTAATTAATTGCAATCAACTTGTGGTTAATTTCAGGGATTCACATGCATGCATGCAGGTAAAATGACAGATCCTCCCCTATCGGGAGATTTATTAACATGTAAGACTGATCTACTCCAAACATGTATGAATAATTATTAATTACCAATTATTAATTATGATATGCAAATTCCCCACGGATTAGATCCGCCCTGAATCCTTACATGTGTTTGGATCCACTTACCTCTGTTTCCGTGCCTGTATCCTGACACTCCCCCATGTTAAAATGCCCAACTTTATAGCAGAAAGAAATATGTTTACAGCCTGGTGCAAAAAGTGGCTTTGGTCTTTATAGCTAATTTTGCCCTTCATGGCAACTGTGAGGGGGGTGAATTTTTTTTACAACTCATCCGTTTAAATTATATTAAGCCTTACAGTTCTGCATAATTAAGGGCGTGGCCACTTGAGTGACATGTAGATTACGGCTGCTGTCACTGCTAGCCGTTTGTCTGCTGTCTGTTAACGTCACCCTCAGCTAATTCCAGCAGCTGCTGTACTTGCCATCTCTGCCGTGTTTGAGCTTTTTTCGGGATTATTTCATACAATTTAATACACACATTATACCTTCGCCCACGCCGTTGGATTCCGTCGTTGTCGAGTATGGAGAGAACAACCAGCGCTGTATTTCCAGTTGTTTTCCTCGCATGCACTAATGGATGTCTGACCATTTCGTCGCTTTTTGGAGTTTAGATTTAAAAACGTCTATAGATATAGAGACCACACTCGTTATGCGGTACTGTTGCTCTCACAGAACAGATATGCTTATTTTACTTTTTAGTGTTAAAGGGGAACTTGGCAACTCTAGCCATTTCTTCGCTGATTTTCACTTTTGTTGTCTCATGTTTTCTCATCGAGCTCCCCTTACAGCTGTACGGCGTATATTTCACAACACTGTCATAAAAAAACTCAGTTGCGGCACCCTCCTCCCCCTTTCTACCGCTGCTCATGTGCATTTGTTATTATCAGAGCCGGCCAACTTTATCGTGTGGAGCTATGTCTACCGAGGTGCAGGGGCGGATCTAGAAAAATATTTATGGGGTGGCAAGAGGGGGGCAGGAATTTTTGAGGGGTGGCAACATGGCAGACGTATATGTACTTAATTTAATTTGTGAGTACAGGGCTGGACTGGGACAAAAAATCGGCCCGGGCATTTTGGCCCAGACTGGCCCACTACATATAATCATAAACACAACCGAATGTATACCAACTCCTATAAAAACCACTGAGTTAGAGTTAATAGATGAAATAACTACTAAGTTGAACTATACTCCACAGTGATGAATCCTAAAACAAGCTATAAGCTGCATTGGGATAGCAATACCGTTTTTTCCCATAGGATTTGGGTAAATCTGTGGTGAGTGCAGAGTGCACCTCTGTCCCTCTAGGGGGGTTCGGGGGCATGCTCCCCCGTAAGAAAATTTTGTGCTTTTTAATGTTAAATTCATCAATCTGGTGCACTTTGAGAGTTCAAAATAAAGAGCTCCAACCCATATGCAGTGTGCAAATTGAACAAAGAAAAACTCAAAACTCTTTTTAGTTGTGATAGTGTCTGTCTACATTACACTACTATATAATAATAGTTATAATATTATGGCCAGTCCAGCCCTGTGTGAGTATAAAGGCAGGGGTGCGTTTAACTTTTGGAGCCAAGGTGTGCCGACCTTTTTCCCTTTTTTATATATAGGCTATTATTTTGTTGAGCACCCAACAAGAATCAATTTATAGAATCAATTATATCATTTAAATACTTCTAAGATCCATATTACTATCACACGAGCCAATGGCAATTAAATGCACGGATGCATAACGTTAGTCAGATTAATGAATGAAATACAACTGTTCACGAACAGAAGATTGTATTGGACTCATGCTGCATACATACGCAATGACAATTATGCCTACTGTAAATATAGAGTTACAACTACGATTAGAGTTGTTAAATAAAATACCCTGTGAACATTCACACGTTTTCTTTATGATAGGCTAAAATTTATCTCCATAAATATTAAATAATATTTTCTTAATTCTGCGCATGTATTTTTACTTACTTACATCAATTGCTCGATCAATATTATTATCACATATTTTACATTTATATTTTTAACTGTACACAAACAACTTAATATAGCTAAGTTTGTGTATATTTTACACGTAGTAAAATACTGTAGGCTACTGTTTATAAACACCAGACAGATAATGATATATGAAACTGATGTTCTTTACTCATCTCACTTGCACAAAATAAATGCAGTAATATAAAGCATAGAAACGCACAGGTGAAATACACTGAAAATGATATGCATTTAAAAATTTGGTCGGGTTGAAAACTTATCTCTCTGGTAATGGAACTCGGTCGCTGTTGTCTCTTGCTCTCGCTGTCTCCCGCTCTCGCGGTCAGATCACCGCGGACGTTTTCGCCGGAAGTATTTGCCCACACAATAAAGTACAAACGTCAACGGTCGTCATATTATGCACGGAGCGAATTCACTGCAGTCGGACATTGGAGATTCGCGTTCGTAAATTGTCAAATTGGCCATAACTTTTAATTCGTTGCTGCCAACTGGGGTGGCAGCAGGGGTGGCAAGGCTTTCTTTTAGGGTGGCATTTGCCACCCTATGCCACCCCGGTAGATCCGCCCCTGCCGAGGTGGGTAATACATCATGCACAGTATCATAGAATTATGTCGAATTGCCATAAAGCAATTTTTCGCTCGTTCTCGCTTCTCACGAGACTTCCTATTTCCAACTTACCGGGACGTTATTCCCAATGTTGCAAGGTTGGTTTTCCGCCTGGGAACGCTGGGGGGAGCGGGTAAAGTCACTATTTTCACCAGAACAGGTTATTTAATCATCCAAATGATTTCTAAACGGTTTTATTAAGTTGAAATAGTTGCCAAGTTCCCCTTTAAATAAAAAGTACCGTCAGATGAAATCCTCTAGTTCATCCAAAAAAAAAAAAAAAAAAATAGACTCAAAGTGCTAAATACCGGAATTATCCTTTAATGACAGAATTTACATTTTTGGGTGAACTTTAATAAGTTTCTAATTACGTTCATCTACTAAACAGTTCATTTTCATTTAAAAGTGTGTGCAATGTTATTGATAAGTATCGTTTGCCATGTGCTATATATAATCACTAACATTTGTTTTTTTTTTTATTCTCAGACCTGGGTGTGTTGACCAGTTCGTCAGGCGTCTTGCCAGATCTATCCAAAGTGGGTGTAACGTGTTGGCTGTTTATTTATTTTTTTGGTCTCTTAAGGAACACGCTAGTTCCTCTCATTGGACTGGGCAATTTACACTTTTCTCTTTGACATTGTTTTATCTTCTTAAAACCGTTATCATAATGTTTAAAAATATAATGCAGCATAGTTTCAAAAATAAATGTTCTCATTATTTACTTACCCAGATGCCATCCAAGGTGTATATGACTTTCTTCATCAGAACACAAATGCATATATTTAATCTGGAGGAAATTCAAGCTCTGTAGGATGCATACAATGCAAGAAAATTGGTTCCAGCATTGTGATTAATGTAAGAAACAAATCAATAAGTAAAACATAAGTAAAAAATCTTCTAAACTAGTGCTTCTGACCAGGGCTCTGATACCGTTTGAAATATCTGAATTTTTATGTCATTATAAAAACTGGATTATATGTCGATGCCTATGTTATTTGCATTCTTTTGCCAATGTTTTGTGTTCCCCCGAGAAACTTTGCGTTTGCTTGCAAAACTTGTGTGTTCTTTGTGAAGGAATGCAACGTTTCTTGGGGGAACGCAAAGGTGTTGCGAGCGAATGCAAAGTTTCTCGGGGGAACGCAAAACGTTTGTGAGAATGCAAAAGCATTGAAATATTTTGTTACCCATCACCATGTCCCTTTAGGGGCTCCATAGTTTTGTGGAGTGTTACAACAACAAAAACACAAACATGGTTGGCCCAATGGGCTCTACTGGTTATGTGGAAAATATTACTGTGTGCTAGTTATGTATGAACTGGTAAAAGTGATTTCACCAAGTACAACATGTTCCTGGATCAACATATTTGTTGTTCCTGAGACAACATTCCAATCAACCAATCAGATTTGAGGGACAAGTTTACAGTTTAGGCTTACAACAAGTGCTAAGGGCTTCATCATTCTTTTTCACTCATCATTTTCCTCTGATTTTAGGGATAAGTTATGGGTAGGGTTAAGTTTAGGTGTTGGGATAAGGTTTGGACTAAATCTTCAGACAGGAATGTTGTTCCAGGATCAACAAAATAATGTTGATCCAAGAATATGTCTTATACTTGGCAAAATCATGGTGACCGTATGAATTATAGCAAATAATGTGGTATTCAGCTGTGATCTCAATATGGCCAAAATCCTGAGGCAAAATAAAATAAAATAATAGGTTTCTAATGCACTCTAATGTGATCAAATTGTAATAACTTGTTCTTCCTCTGAAACAACTTTCCTCTTAGGCAAATCTATTGCGTAATGTTAACCAATAGCCAAATAGCTATTTTGGTATTGTTTTAGCAGACTCACGCTCAGATTCCATTCTGGTATGTAACACCCATCTAAATCAATTGTTTCACTCGGAAATACGTCAGATTACGGCAGTAAAATGGGTTGCAAAGAGTAATTCATATTGCTGTTAATAAAGGACAGCACTTTTAAAAGTATACATGGTTAATAGGTTGTGCAGATTGTGTTTCAGAAGGCTTCGGAGAGAGGGGTGTCTGGCTGCATGAGTGCTGTTAGAAGACCGTTTATCACAGGACCATTACAGACTTTAGACTTTCCTCCTACACTGCTATCCTTGCACACCTATTCCAACCGGTCACAGATAGGAGAATTTATTGATCATGACATTGATCTCTGTCTGTATAATTCAATGTAAGTGCACTACAAGACAGAGGGGGAAAACTATTCTTTCTTCGCTGTAAAACCATTTTGTGAGTGATGCAACCCATAAAACACACCAAGTGAAAAAATAAAACTATCCTAATTGAGGGTATAAGTGTGAAAAACCACAATTCATAAGACTGAGTGTTAAGTTTTCGATGTAATGTGAAACTCATGCACATGACAGTATATTATCACAGTTTATTTCACAGGCTTCAATATTTGTGGAAAAAACAATAACAGCAGGGAGAGCATTAACTCCATGCTGATTTCATATACTTTGCCAAGTTCATATTGTCAAAACCAGATTTATTGGCAACACAAACAGTGGACTAATATCAATTAGTATTTATTGTTTTTTTTATCATGTTGGTGTGAGAAGTAACATACTATGCAACTAAATAGTGAATTACAGAAAAACATTATTATATTAATGCACAAGGAACAATTAAGGTCTTTAGCTGTTTAAAAGATTGAATGTTATGTTACAGCGCCACTGAGAGGACAAAATTGAAATTACAACTTGTCTACACCAAAATAAAATCCAGAAAACAAAAATAAAACTATAATATATATATATAATATGCATATAGTACAATTAAACTTACAATTTAATTGCTAAAATAATACCCAGATTTATTTGCTTTCAGGCTATTGCTGTTCCAATGCACTCATCTGGCACAGTAACGGGAGATTTGGCCATGGAACATATGATTCTATAAACCCATTAACTGTGCAGTCTCAACCCACCCACTTAGTCACACACTACAATAAAGCACCGATCAGTAGCCTTCTCTCCCAGGCTAGAAATAATACACCAACCAACTACATGAGCCATATCCAGCCAAATGACAACCATTCGACTGCAAATTACAGCGTTTAACCTTTTCGCAAGGTCAAGAGTCTCTTCTAAGATTGGACAAACTTTTTTTTATAAGAAAACCTTTAGGCATTACGTGTGCGTTGCCATGTAAGACAATACAAGGCTTATGGGATGACTTGAAGCCATAATAATAAGTAAATTCTCTCTGCATTAGATCTATGACAATGTAGTTTAATATCTTATGCCTTCATTGCCCTCTAGGGGTAACTAACAAGCAGGCAAAACAGCTTTATAGCAGTGTTTTAATATTATTAGCTGCTCTCATTGATTTTAAAGTGCTTGAGATGTGACAGTGCAGGTCCTTTAGGAGAGCTTGTGTCTGGTTTCTGTCAAGGTCAGGAGTTATCAGTATTGGGCCGTGGCTCCGGTTAGTTGGTCCGGGTGGGAGCTATAGCCCATTTAATGTTTACTTTCTTTTACGATATTAGAGGAGTTCAGAATCTGTGTTGGTCCATTAGGATTAGATCTCTCACTCTCTATCTACTTTTTTTCAATCTTTTCCTATTTCCTTTCTCCTTGCACCTGTCAGCAGTTTCTACACGGGACGGCTAATCCCAGCCTCAGAGAAACTGTCACTAATGGCGTCAGGTACCACCACCAGGGTCCAAATAGAGCTAAGACCTCACAACCATCCACACGTACACATAAACCCCTTAGCTATATTCTTTAATCTCCCCTCTTGGAACAAACCCCCATCTTCATCGCCATTCACTCCCATTCGCTAGCCCGTCTTGATGGTTATGGCCTCGGGTCTCTGTGGAGAATGGAAGTGCAATCACAGCCATTCTGAAGGTTATTACCCAGACCTCACAGGCTTTTCATGGGCCCTCGGACACGGGTTGGGAAATGACAATGGTCAGCTCTGCCGAGTCAGAGAAATGGTTGCGGTAGAACACGCGCTTCACGTGTGGAGAAGCCGGAATGGCAGGGCAATAAAGGAGGGAGATGGCTCTTTCCCTCGTTTCGGAGCTGTATCGGTGCATCTGCCAGCACATCTTGGGTAGAACGCAACAAACACAGATGAGGAGAATGTGTCAAGCCAGGACTTGAAGAACTGTGATGGAGTGCTTTCCTTAAGACGCAGTGGAGACTAATTCAGCACGACCTGTGAGATAAATGGATGTTTTGCTCACATAATGGCTGATGACACAACAATTTAAAGTTCATAAGACAGCTCAAATGGCCTAAATAAGGGGTTTTCAAACTAAAGTATAAAAGCTAAAATTTTCTTGTATATATTAAAGACAATGTTAACCATATATATGACTATTAAAATAGATACAGGTGATAAATGATATGTATTATATGACGTTTCAAATGTAATTGAAGAGTGCCTTTTACTCTAAATACCATTCCAAATGATTTACACAATTTTGACCACTAAAATACATGCTTTATTATTTAATTTTAGAAATATACAGTTTATACACTACTGCTACACTATGCTCATCAAAGCATGTATTTGATTAAAATACAGTAAAAACAGATATATTGTGAAATATTACAATTTAACATAACTGTTTTCTATTTAATATAGACTATATTTTAAAATGTAATATATTCCTGTGATGGCAAAGCTGAATTTCCAGAAGTCATTACTCCAGTCTTCAGTGTGTACATATAAATTCAAATTTGTTGACACCACAGCACCTTAGGGTCCCCTGGTCCTGGTTTGTAAACCCCTTGTATTTAAATACACCATAATAATGCTAACTATAACACTTTTTTGGATTTAAGAAGCAAAAACTATTTTGCTACCATGTCGGACTCACACAGCAGACCAGGGGAAATGGTCCTTCAGTGGGCCAGACATAATATAGATGATCTAAATGTTTTTTACATGCCCAGCATGTCTGCCATTGTACCACTGAAGTAAATGAATGATAACAGCAGCAGAAAAGAAAGGATGCGGACTGCTACCCCTGCCTCAGAGCATCGAGGCAATAACTTAAAAAAAATCTTACCAGGCACTTAGAACCGAAGCCAAGCATCTCCCCGTTTCACAGCCTCCACCAAACATCAATTATTACATTTTTGTTTGGATCAAGTTTTCAAAAGCCACCCAAATGTGAGGAAACGGCAAAGGGAGGGGGACTGATTCAGTCCAAGCCAACTACCCATTACTTTTATCAGACACTCTAAGAAAAGCGCAGGCGATCAACGTTTCACATCCAACTGAAGCAGGGGGGGAATCAATTTTTGACGTGTGTGTACAGGGAGGGGGGAGGTTTAAAAATGATCCTCCAACCAACCCGTGTTTGTTTGTGAGCCTGATGCGTAAACACAAGAGACGACGAGCGAGCAGAGGGGGAGCCCCTGCCGAGCTTCTGACATCTGCAAACTTAGAAGTGAGAATCTGTGCTGAATTATAAATAAAGGCTGCAGGCAGTAAACATGGGATTATGAGGTAAAATACACGGAAAAGAAATTATGCCTGAGATACTGGAAGCAAACCAAAGTGCATCCAGAGCTCTTGATGCATGCCTTACTAGATAATTAACATTTCTAAATGACTACTTCCATTGACAGCTGGATGCTTTTGTTATTGCGCAGGTGAGAATTTTGTGCCCCAGACTTGTAATAATCCTGTGGAGATGTCTGAACTGAGAAATCTAGCTTTGATTAATATATATGACCAAGATCATCGCCGGCTATTGATTTGTGTTCCCTTATCCAATTAATGCCTTCATGAGCAGCTCAGAAGGGGGAAATTCAGCTCCGACACATGAGAAAGCAATAACACGAGAGCAGAAGAGACAGAGGAAAGAGCAAGAGAGAGCTGACAGGGGCCATAATGGAGCAGCTGCATACCCATAAATTCACCTTTGAACACAACATATGACTTACAGCCTATTTGCTAGAAAGATTCATTTTATCAAACACAATAACCTGGCAAATAAATGGAAATGAATTCAGCCCTATTATTGTGCTTGTCATATAGCGCCTGTGAAATATGTAATCGCCGGTTCCACCAGTCAGTCTTTTAGAAAACAAACAAACAAAGAAAATAATGTCACCTTTACAGAACAAGTTTGCGTATGTTATATAGATGAACTAAGGAGGTGTGACACACGCTTAACAGGTTGATGTGATGTGCAGGTAATTTAATCGTATGTATTTCTTGAAATAAACATATAGTCTTATAAAATCAAACATTTATATTAATATAGTGGGCTATTATGTACTAAGACTGCATATAAAATATCCGCTCTGAAATGATGTCATTTTAAGGAATGAAAGATAATTTGAATTTATGGAGCTCCTTAAAATCAAGGTCATCTCGGCTGGTCACCATTTCTCTTTATTTGTAAAAATCTATATAATCTCTTTCATAGTCCCTTAAAAACTAGAGGGCAACCTCTTCGATCAGTGTGAAACTGTTGTTTCAGCTCTGATTCAAGATGAGACTCTTTTAAACAGCCTTGAAATGATGTATCTGCTATGTACTGTGAATAAGGCCTTGTCCTTGTGCAGCAACACACCAGAGACCTCTCACAGGCTGAATTTAATCAAAAGCAAGATAAATAATTTTCTTGATGTGTGAAGGTTTTATGATTTGCATGTCTTCAATTTAGAGATGAGGAGAAAGTTTTGAATCGCTTGCATTTTGAAAGCACTTAAGGCCTTAAACTCTTAACAAAATTTGTATTTTTAAAAACAAACAGTCAATGAAAGGAGCTGCTTAACATTCAAATTATAATTGTCAAATTCAGTAGCTCAAACTAAATTTTATTTTCATTTTCTTTTTATATGGGGTTTGTTCATTTTGGAACCTTGTTTCCAACATCTTGGAACATAATTATTTGTATAATAATAATAATAATAATAATAAACTATATCATAATTCCTGTAGCTCAACTGGTAGAGAATGTTGCTTATATAATCATTTAAACGTATACAGCCAAATAAATTAAATGTATTAAAATGATGTAACAGGGTGCATACAAAATGTGGGACATTTTAATATTCAACAGATTATGTTAAGGCAAAGTATTATATTCAAAACCTATTATATCTTCAATAGATTATGTTAAAATTAAGACATTATATGATTTAAATTGTTGGACACAGCCAGTCAATATTTCTAATGTGATGGGGCATGGGGAAAAACATGAGATTTGTGCCTTAATGAGACTCTAATAAGGGTACCGTTTTATGGTATGTGCCAGTTTTAGCTATGAGTTTTAGGCACATACAAGGCTGCTTTGTGTCACAGTGCCATCTAGTGGTTTTCTGACAAAACATTGAGGCCGTTTTCCCATATAGCCTACCAAATCCTTCAATATTTCTGTAGTTCAGGTTTATTCCAAGTCCACTAGATGGCAGACTTTCTATTATTATCACAGAATGAGAACTCAGGAATAACAAGGGATAGTAGTATATCAATGTGATATAATGTGACACACACACACACACACACAAGAAATATAGAATATAATATCATATAATATATTATTTCTGTGGGCAATATTTGAGATAATAGCATATAGATGTAGTCTACAGCATTTTTTGTAGCTATTACTAGCAACACTTTGGTCTGGCAATGGATTTTTAATGCCAACAGTGCAGTGGTGCCAGACTCAACACATGGGATGTAATCACAACAAAGCAAATGTATGAAACAGGGCTCTGATTCAAATCAACACTGCTTATTTAAAAAAAAAAAAGAAGAATTTTTGGTTAGATTCATATTTGTAACTGTTTAAAGTGGCAGATATGAAGCATTAATCAATGATTGATGGTCTGGCAGGACATGAGCATCTCTGTTGTTTCACATGGGCTGAGACAACTGGCTCTGTTATACTGGGAAGCTCTAACATCCATCTGTCCTATTTTCTGCACATGAATGCCAGAGACGTACTCTAGAGATTCCAGACAGGAGAATCCAGTTCCACACACCTGTCATCGCATCCTGGTGGCAACAAACATCAGAGACAGCCACTGTGCAAAACCCATCCATGCTCACCCACTCCAAAATACCTCAAATTTGTACATAAAACCATTTAAATTAACAGTGATAATGTACAAATCATTTGCACATATAGGTACAAAGAAGAAAAGAGATGGTATGTGCACAACCCAGTTCATAAATCATTTAAGAGATCTGGGACACATATTCTTGTCACAGAGAGCTTGGAACAATCACAAAAGACACAAACGGTCTTTACAGCACACTTTCATTTAGCCTGGCCTATTTTCCTGTGAAGGGACTTTACATGACTATGAGTCACATCATGGTTCAATTCCTTTCTGTGACACAGTGGCCGCCTAGCATGTCCCCCACTTCCACATCCTCATTTGTTATAACAGATGCCTCTGTTTATGTTTTCAATTGGGCAGAGGATGGGGCAAAAGTCATTCAAAAGTCTTCTATTGTGAGACACTAATGAGACAATAACAAAGCACATGTGTAAGACTGCAAACAAGTGTTTCCAGTCTGATTAAAATAGATGTTTTACATGCTCCTCTAGAAATGTTCTCATTTAGAAGCTGGTTTCGTTTTGTCGTACCTTATAAATTTTCGCTGGTGGGGGGTTGAGGGACACGATACAGCCCAAGTGCCGGGCTTTCATGGCTGGCTGAATCGAGACAGTTCGATTTGATCATTATAGAAAAGCCTAATGTACAATACTCACATTAAGCAGCACACAGTCATAGAATATTGATTTACTTCACTGCAGAGAGCAACTTTAAAATGATTACAATTCATCATATGCTTTTTACATCACCACAGTCATCTAGAATTTCTTTCTAATAATTTGCTCTATTGTTTGCGGCATATGATTGCTTGCCTCCATCAGCGCAGCATTAGAATGAGATTGCTACAGATTGGCCTCAACACACGTAGATACAGTAAAACATAGATACATGCTTTACATTCAAAGCAATTCAATAAATAAATTATTCAGTGGCTATTATTACTGGAAACTTATATTTGTGAGTCAATTTGCCATGAACATCCAATCATTTTTACAGCCCAAATGGCAAGAGCCTTTAGGAAGGCATTGGATTGCATTTCTGATTGGTGTAGGCACATCATTCTCACTGATGGTCATTATATCTACTTCATCTCCTCTGCAATAATGTAGCCTCTAGGAGTATAAAGTAGTGCGGAGGGTTACAGTTTGCTGGTTATTAGGCAGTTGCTGGCCCACATCTTTAAAGGGATACTCCACCCAAAAATGAAAATTCTGTCATCATATACTCGCCCTCAAGTTGTTCCAAACCTGTATGAGTTTCTTTCTTCTGCTGAACACAAAGGAAGATATTTTGAAGAACGATTGGAACCAAACGGTTGTTTGGCACCATTGACTTCCATAGAAGAAAAAAAAAATACTATGGAAGTCAGTGGTGCCAAAGTTCCAATAGTTCTTCAAAATATCTTCCTCATTGGCCTTTAGCTAGCCAGCTGAGGTCATACATTTGTTTGCCTGTAGAGGGCTCAGCTGTACCTCTGGCTCAGCTGCTTTAAAAAATATAACTGGATTTTCTCTCTGCTGTTCACACCTGGACTAGACATTCAGGTTCATATGAATTTGCTCCACCAGCATAAGATGTGCATGCTATTTGCCACTACTAATTGCTATTAAAACACATTAACTATGTAATAGTGATTATAGGGAGGCTAGTAGTACAGCTTATATATCATTGCCCTAATAGTTATCTGTCAGGGTTCTGTCACTTCTGTCTAGTCTATTTCTTGGTTTTGTGACAGAGCCCTGACACTCCTGTTTTGTCTTGTCTGTGTGCCTTGTTTCATGTGCTTTCATGTCGTGTGTTGTCTTGTGCTGTGTAGCGCACAGCTTGTGTTTTACACTAGCTGTGTGCTTTCTGTTGTCATGTTTTGTGTGAACTCGTGGCTTATGAGTGTTCTCATTGGCTGCGTGTTCATTCCTGTTTTTGTGTGAGCACATGGCTTGTGATTTGTTTTACTGGCCATGTGCTTGTGTTCAAGTCATGTTTGGTGTGATCACATGGCTTGTCATGTATGTTTCCATGTGCTCTCCTATTGATTGTCTAGCCCCTCCCATCTTGTTACCTGATTATTGATTACTTTGCCCCACCTGTCCTCCCTCTTTACTTGCCTTGTTTGCTCCCTATTTATTCTCCCTGTGTTTTCAGTCCTGTGCTGCATCGTCGTCGAATGTACCCCTTGTGTCCTGCCTAGATCCTGTTGTCAAGTCAAATCAAGTCTGTCTTGTTTTCCCCCTCGGGGTAGTTTTTGTTTCTATTTGTTTTATTTTATCTTCTTAATAACAATCCATTTTCCTGCAATTGAGTCCTCGCTTCATCTCCTCAACCCCACACCTCACAGTTATCATCCGATATTAGAGGGTTTTTTTTATTGATCTTTTACATTTTTAATTGCTCATGATCCTTTCCCCTTCTTTTACATTTAGATTAGCTTTGCCTTAACATCACTTTAATTAATATCCATTTTTCTTACTTTATAAAGCTGAACTGCCTTTAAGGTATACGTTTACATGGCAACAAGGAAAAGATTTTTCTTTGCATTTTTCTCGTACATGGCGACAATGTTGTCAAAACGATCCGTTCACACGGATCCGTCCAGGCCAGAAATTGCGATGTCACTTTGTAAAGTATAGCCTAACACTACGCGCCTATATAGACTGAACACATAGGCTACACATGCGCATGGCGTCACAGTTTTCACAAATTCGCATTTTTGCTGTACACGGAGACTTTAATGGTATCGTATTCAAAAACTTGCACTTTGAAATCCGTTTTCAAAAGTTAGCTTTTTCTGGCCCCCAAAATGCTGTTTTTGTGTAAATGAATGGTCAAAACGCATAAAAAAGTTTTCTGTTTTAAGTAGATAGTGGCGTCGTGTAAATGGCCCCTAAAATGGTCTTTTAGGTAAATGTGATTTCACCAAGTACCACATGTTCCTGGATCAACATCGTTGTTGATCCTGGATCAACTTTCCAATCAACCAATCAGATTTGAGGGACAAGTTTACAATATATGTCAAGTTTAGGCTTAGAACTAGGGTTAAGTACTTAAACATCAGTGTCATTCACCTTTCATTACCCTCTGAATTTAGGGAAAAGGGGGCGGACTGGCCATCTGTGTGATCTGGAGAATCACAGAACGGCCGGTACTCCAGGACGGCCGGCGGGCCGGCCCACCACCCGCCACACACGCAGTCAGCAGACATCCCAAATTAGTTAAAATCTCCCGGAATCTAGTGCGAGCAAGAGCGCGCATGCGTAGCGCGCGCACGGCAAAGAGAGGGAGCGAGCTAGAGACCTTGCGTGTGTGTGCTAGTGTGCGCGTGTGCCTCACGAAGCGCATGTAGGACCCAACCAATCAATTGTCAGTGTGGGCGGGCTTTTATCTCTACTACTCCCGAACCAAATTAATCAGAAATTATTACTTTGCAAGTTACTTGCTATTGATGATGTTAGGAAGTGATATTCAGCTTGCTACATTTTTTATGATTACAGTAGTTAAAACAGCTAAACTTCAACATTTTAGCTGTAAAATGCCACATGCAGTAGCTAATATTAAGAAATATGTTGTGCTTTTACTTTTAAAAATGTTGGTAACATTACAGTTGATGCTTACAAACTTTGAAGATTTTAAATACAGAAGTTACATTTGTAATGGTATTGCCTATTTTCATTTAGATGTGGTATTATTATTTGTGCAGTAGCTAAGATTTATTACTGCATAAATTAATTAAGATTATTAAGTAATAAATTAATTTTAAGACAGCATGGAATAGATTGTATAATATGTTGTTAGCTATAATTTGGATGGTATAGGATCATGAGCCACAATTAAAGTCTTATGACACTCATGCCAGGCGGTAGGCGTTGTTGTTGTTGTCGAGTTTCCTCGCGCCGATTGCTTTGGGCCGGGCCTAGTCAAAGTCCAGGGCCGTTTTTTGGTCCTAATCCGTCCCTGGGTAGGGTTAGGTTTAGGGGTAGGGATTGGGTAAGGATTACATTTTGGGACAGGAATGTTGATCCAGGATCAACAAAATATGTTGATCCAGGATCAACAAAATATGTTGATCCAGGACCATGTCTTACTTGGCAAAATCACGGTGACCATCTGCAATTTACAGGTTATCGGCCATTACCTGAAAATAATTGTCTCTTTATTAGCCATGGTGTATCCCTAAATTTAATAATGTTTCATTTAAATTGATTTGAGTTTTTTACATTTTATTTGAATTTGTTTAGTCTCTCTTAATTTCAATATCTGCAATTTACAGGTTATCGGCCATTACCTGAAAATAATTGTCTGTTTATTAGCCATGGTGTATCCCTAAATTTAACCCGTTTAATCCCACCGGTCACAATTGTGACCGCAGCTTTTTTCTTATTTCTGGAAGCTCTAAAAATGTTGTAATTGACTTTGGCCAAGAAATTCAACTTTTAAATGACAAAATAGATTGTCTTGATTAAAATCAATTAATGTCATGTGACTAGTGTGAAAGGTCACATGACCAGATCAGTTCACTTCCTGCTTGCACATCTAGAAGAAGATGTCTTCCTCAGACTACTACAAAAAGTAGTATATAAAACATCTTAATTTACATATAGAACTATCATATTTTGTACATATATTCTTTAAAGGGTCTACTACTGATATATTTTGAGAATTATACTCCTGCATATATATTTTGCTCGTAAGACGTGTAAATTTGTTTACGGTCACAATTGTGACCGGTAGTATAACACAGTGCTTCAATAGAAATCACAGGTATTGGCAGGTTTTGGCAATCCTACACTGAACATGCCACACCTGTGAGGGGGATGGATGATCTTGGCAAAAGACAAGTGCTCACTAACACAGATTTAGACAGATTTGTGAAGAATATTTGAGAGAAATAGGCCTTTTGTGTACATAGAAAAGGTCTTAGATCTTTGAGTTCAGCTCATGAAAAATGGGGGCAAAAACAAAATTATTGCGTTTATAATTTTGTTCAGTGTAGTGATGAGTGTCCCAGAAACGGTCAATGTGTTGGACCTTCTTGACGTACGAGACCCCCTTCACCCCCACCCCCACCCTAAATTGAAAGTGACTGTAGTGATGGCTCAGATAGGGAGTACCAGGGTGAAACAGCCCATTTGCCAAGTAGACTATTGAATGGCGATGCAGAGGTGAATTATCTGGAGGATTGGGCAGATGTTCATGAGAACCAATTGGTGTGCTCCACACATGACCACAAACAACCCTTTCTACAACGTACGGCCCATCTTCAGTGCACTGAATGAGTGCACACACATCTCCCTGAAACTGGCCTAGGACAGGGCCCAAGTGTAGGCATGGTCTAGCCCATACGGGTCTAGCCGAACAAGCAGAAGTTCCTCCAGGGTGTAACTTTGTACATGACAACCCTTTCACCTCACTAAGCCTTCTTCACGAAATGACAAAACAAGATATTGGATGTCTTGGAATGAATTGTGTCAATAGGTCTAATTGAAGAATTTGAATGAATTCTGACTATGTTGTTTCCCACCGGTCACTATTGTGACCGAGTATAAAACCTAATATTTCACTAACTTAACCAACATAAAATCCAAAAAAGCATAATGTTTGAGTGTTAGGGAGGTCTAAGGAGTAAAATGCATGTACTCAAGTTGCAAGAAAAAATTTGGGATTAAACGGGTTAATAATGTTTCATACTCATAGTAATTTTAGAATTTCATAGTAATTTTATTTACACTTTTTACTCATCTTTTCCTTGAATGAACTTGGAACAGGCTCACTGCAAGGACTCAGTTGATCACTTAAGATTTCATAACGCCAAAACTGATTAGCGAACGTTCATTGCAAACAAGAGTTATGAATACAATGGATTCCTATGCACCTATTCACCAAGCATGAACTTTGTCCACAGACTGATACAAACTTTTGGTCCGATTTTTAGAGCCACTGCTACAGCATGAAATCCCAGTAAAAAAAAAAAAAAAGTAAAATTAATGAAGTTTTTAGCACTTTATTGTAAAAAAAAAAATTAGACAAAATATACAGATTTTTATAGAATCTCCAAATTATCAGTTATCGGGCATTACCTAAAATAATTATCGGCTGATCGGTATTGGTCACATTTAATATTGGTGCATTTGCTAATTTGCGAAAGGAAGGAAGGAAAGGAAAGAAGGAAAGGAGGAAGGAAAGAAAGAAGGAAAGAAAGAAAGAAGGAAAGAAAGAAGGAAAGAAAGAAGGAAAGAAAGAAGGAAAGAAAGACTTACCCTATATGGTTGTCTCCATCCCATAAATAGATTGGCAGGCATACTGTATAGAAACAGCAGTACCCATGGGGGCAGCTTTGAATGTTTCTTCGCTGTACACTTATCTGGAAGCGGGCCTGCCTCTCAGTTGCCAGTGTTTGTATCCCATGTGCCTCCCTGGCCTGGTAAAGGTTACACAACAAACAGCACTTGCTTTCTCTGCATATAAATGGGCAAAATGAGCTGGAGAGTTTCCAAAGTCACATTTGGAGAATCAAAACTGTGTGTCAAAACACATTTTCTCAACACATCCCACTGCTGATTATTCATTCACAATGCATTTCCACAAACATCTGATGAGATAAAAACACTATGTGAAATGTGAAAAGGCCACAGTGAAACGGACCACCATCTTAAATTGTTCCCAGTGTCACCCGTCATGATTGCATTTTTACTAGTAATAATTCAATTAGAGAGCTCTATGATACAATTCTTAGTAACAGTTAGATTTAGAGCTCTCTAATCATAATAGTTACAAGTAGGGATGCACCGAATCCAGATTTGTGGGGTTCGGCCGAATACCGAATCCACTGGTTAAGATTCTGCCGAATCCGAATACCGAATCCTACTCTCATCCTCAGTCCATTAACACAGTAAACACATTAATGAAGTAAACAAAGTGGATTTTTCATTTTATTTTATTACTATAAAAATAATAAACACTATTGAAGAAAAATATTCTTCATAAAATTAAACCGGAGAGATAGTTAATGAGTGAATTAACTATGTTCCTAAATACATATAAGCACATATAACCCTCCCTAACCCATTTAAATAAATGAATTGTGTGTGTGTGTGTGTGTATAATATTATATATAGGTTATATATATATATATATATATATATACATATATGATATTTTTAATAATATTTTATATTATATACATCAGGTTACCAGTTAGCTAACCTAAGTGAAGTGTTGGTCACGTAAGCTATCGCTGCAATTAACCTATTATCTTCCAATAAACATTTACTAAAACTGGCTACATTAAATATAACTACAGACTAGATTCACGAGAGGTCGGCTAATGTGTGTAAAAGTAAAAAAAATACAGTAATTTCATTAATTTACCAGCGAACGTACTTCTGAAGCACTGAAAATGAATGGGGTTCAATGGAGGAACTATCAGTGTTTGGAACTTTTTTTTTTTTTTTTTTAAACCTTAAGATACAAATCTTATTCGATTACAAAGAAGTCCAAATAGCAGCACAAAATATAAACAAACACCATAAATCTAAACAAAACACAAAGAACAAAAAGTAAAATAAATAATAAATAAAATATTACACAAGGGGGTTATCATCAAAAAATACCTTCAAAAGATTATATAATTTAAGGGCTCTTTTGTTATGCACAAGTCTTAAAGATTTGAAGAAGATCATTAAATCTTTATGGAAAAGTAAGAAAGTGGGATTGTTCTTAAAGAATCTGCATTTGTGTATGAAGTAATTGGCCAACATCACAATATTGTTCACCAAAACAGTGTTTGGAACTATTGGCCGCTCCACGACACGCGTTACTTCCGCATTCCAAAGTTCCAATGGCGGTCTATGGGAGTGTCGCAACTCTTTCTCTCTATGGCTCTGGTGTAGCCTATTTAGAGTCCTTGCCACCATGAGAAAATCGGCATTGCAAATTGAACATGTAGCTCGACTCGAATTGCCTTCTTTCACTGAAAGTACTGCCAAACAACACTTTTTCTGCTCACGAGTTCCATTTTCACTTTCTCACAGCCTACTGCATTCGAACGGTCCACCTGCTGTAACGACGAGTGGAAATAAGGTGTGACCCCTTTAAGAACTGCGCGCCGTATGTGCCGTGCGCCTCGAACACATGCCCATGTATGCGGGTTATTTCTGTTTGATGCTCATTTTTACCTTATTTTGTTAAGTAACGCTGTGGACGGTAGAACGTGTGACAGACAGTTACACGAGTTCGATTGTGGAATAAAGTGCGAGTTGTGAGATGCCAATCGCCTCCGTGAGTCTGTCTGGCCTCTGCAATAACTTTAGCTGTGAGCTATCCCTATTTTTCTTCCTGACACAACGCGTTACACTACAGGCTTGTTCGACTTGAACCGGCGCTGCACAGACAGATGAGTTTATGACATCAAAGTCCAGCGAGAGCAATTCAAAAGCATAAGGAGCCGTCTGCTCTCTATTCGTTCACGCGGTACTTTGATGTCATTCACTGATCGGTGACTTCGACGTAGCGCGCGTAGTGCAAGCCTAGGGTTCGGTTCGGTGGAAAAAAAATCTGAGGTTCGGCAGAAACCGAACCCCGTTAAAAATCCCAATATTCGGCCGAATCCTGGATTCGGTGCATCCCTAGTTACAAGTAAGAATTAAATTGAAGAACTCTCTAATTATAATTGTTACTAGTAAGAATTTAATTGTGGAGCGCTCTAATTTAATTTGTACTAGTAGAATCGTAATTACGATGAGTAACGCTGGAAACATTTTAAGCTAAAACGGTTTACTAAAAATAATAATAAAAAAGAGAGTTGAAAGACTCTGCTGGTCTATATTTAGTTTTAGCCAAACCGAAGACAGAGACTGTCATACTGCCTAGATGTTTCTCAAATGTACTTTATAAAGTACATTTGAGAAACATATAGGCAGTATGACAGTCTCTGTCTTCGGTTTGGCTAAAACTCTGTAGCAGAAACTAGAAAACACAGCAAGTTAACTCAGTACATTGTTACAGAGCAAAACAAGTGCTGTCAAAACTCATGTGATGATTGATTTTCCTTTCTCAGGTCCTCCCATCTCCCCTATATTGTTTGTGCGGAGATCAATATCTCGACCCTTTTTTTCTTTATGTGTCTCTTTGTTGCCTCGGTGTACTCTTTAAAGGCCAACATGGGACCCCCGCTCTTCAGCCCTGAGGTTCCTCCCCAATTACGAAGGGCGCTTTAATGAGATTATTTTTTTTTATCTCCAGGGGCTGGTCATGGTAAAGAGCTGAGCTGAAGCTTTTGGTCCAGGGGTTTTTGTTGGCATGTGTCTGATGTATTCCAAGGAGAGTGTCGAATACACCGTTTTACACATTTTACTCATCTTAACCTTGAGAATGACACTGGTACAGGTGCACTGCAAGGACTCAATTGATCACTTACACTTTTATAATGCCCGTCCACAACAAGATTAAATATTCATAGTGAATGTTCATTGCAAACAATATATTCATGGACCTATTCACATCAGACACGAAAATATGTTGACAGATTGATATGAGCTTTTGGTCACGTTTTACTGCATGGCATCCCAGTAAAAATAGCAGTAAACGTTATAATAACATAATTGGGCATAAGTGGGCAAATAATCGTTTTATAATTTTACCCGTACTACAGTATCTTAAAGTTTAAATCTTCATCTTAAAACACTGCAACATTATTACAGAAATATTAAAACTGAAGTTCTCTAAGGTCATTTTCACTGCAATCAATAACTGAGACACAAGATAACAGCAGGTGCGTTCATGAGTGAGATATGAGACATGAAACCGGTAGAGCCTGATATAATGTGTTGCCATGGATGACACATGACAGCAATAATTCGGAAATATCCTTATAATAAGTAGTCATATTCAAGATATTTCAATAAAAGCATTTCTGACAGAACATTGTTTGTTTAATTAGGTTTATTTATATTGTGTAATTTCCAGGTAAAAGGTTAATGAACAATAACACTGCATTTGCATGTCAGTTTGATAATGTGCGTATATACATCTTCATTCGTTATCTAGTGGTTTAGGCTTTTGTTAACAGGAAATGAGACAACCCCTAAAGACCAGAAACCCTGAGGCCTCTGTGTGTTTGTCTAACAGCAGGGATAAATCCCTCATATTCCTCTGTTCAAAAACAAGTCAAACTCAGGAAGTCTGCCCTGCAGGACTTGTCAAAAAAAAAACAACAACAGTGAGAAGTAGAGACAGATAGAAATATATATATTTTAAATCCTCACATAGTTGACTAGCTTCTACAGTAGTAAAAACGTAGAATATGGCCATAGTGAATCATAAAATAGCTCAAATACCTTTTAATCAAAGCTAGAAATCAACTGTGAAGGTTTCCGTCCATTTTATATGGTTCACTATACAATCATAACAACTCTAATCCTCTTACAAATGATACAATACTTGCTGCTCATGCATTTATGAATGCAAGACTCACCAGTGGCTATTCATGTTAGCTAGGAACATACAAATAACATAGATAACAATAAACCAGTGTCAGTATTTGGCCCACTTCCTCTATTGAGGAATGAGGGAGATTTTTTGCATTATGAAGGATTATTTATAGTCGCTGCCATCAGAAAGCAATAAATATAGTGAATGAGTCATTTTAGGCACACAATAACAGCTCCATTATAATCCACTAACTGCTGTCTGAAGGAACAATTTAGCTGTGATACATACAGTAAATCTCCGCAGGACAAATGCATTCAGGTTGGACATTATGTGTTTACGCTGAAAGCTGTTGGAAAGCAGCTCGTGTGTAGGCAATGTGGCTTATTATATATATATATATATATATATATTTATATATATTGATCTCCTGAGTCAAAATTAGACTAGGAATGGGAAGTGGTTAAAAACTGTGTTTTGAAACGGGACAATATAGGGTTTTGATCAATAGGCTCTACCATGCAGCGGCAATTATTTAAATTGAAGCTGCATAGCCAATGACACATAGATGTCATTTGTAGCTTGTAATGATGCAGTGTCACATTATATAAAGTAAGTCGGTGGACATGCAATAAAAAGAAAGAACAAACAAAGAGGATATATGTAGCGCATTTAAAATCATAGGGCCCTATCTTGCACCCGGCGCAAATGACTTTGTACACCGACGCATGTTTCATTCCTATTTTGCACCCGCGCAAAGCGGGCTTTTCCCTCCACAGACGCACGTCGGTAAACTAGGGAATGAACTTGCGCTCCCTGAGCGGGTCGGCGAAAAAGGAGGCGTGTTTCGGCGCAAACATTCCCTGGTGCTATTTTGCAGTTCCAGAAAGCGATTGCGCCACTGACCAGAAAAAACCTAGTCTAAAGTCAGTGGCGCGTTGTTCATAATGCTATTTTAAGCGCGCATGCTTGGCCATAATGTAGCGGGTGCATAACGCGCATACACTTTGATTCTCTCATCAACACAGATGCAGCAGTTTTTATTTTTGCAAATCATACATAACAAGGAAAAATATTAACACATGAGAGAAATCATTGTGGTGTCCATGAAGATGTAAAAAAATTTAGGCCTAAATCTAGCTTACACATTTACCCACATTTTTCAGGCTAATTGTAGTAATGACGGATCAGACCTGTTTGCCCAATAGTGGCAAGACACATATGTATTCAAGGACATCTGACAAATTAGTTTGTCCGTCAAGAACCAGGAAAAAAAATATCTCCCATCGCCATACAACGTCACTTCTCTGTCTTTCACTGCCCTGACAAGAACGTCGGTCTCCTCGGCTGTGAACCGCTCCTGGTGCAGGCCTGGTTAATCCGCCATAATAATAACAACAATCCGCCATGCAACATGCGCACCTGCTCTTAAAGGGTATGTTGGATGACGCTCTGATTAGTTTGTATAATATTTGGTGTTTGACTGGTTAAAGATGAGTGCTACCAGAATGGTGTGTCGATTAGAACACAGGAATGAGCCCAGAAGTTACTTCTCAATTGATTTATTGCCATTTGCTTTCTTTCTTGGTTCTCCCATTTCCTTAAAATGGTTTTTACAATTGCTGCATATTGCTGGTGTCTACAATCAAACAAAGTTAACTTTACTAATACAAATTATAATTATAAGTATACATTCACATAACCATAAAGAAAATCTTTAAACAAATCAACAGTTATCAAATTAATATCAATACAGAAAGTTTGAATAAACTTACAAAGTCATAGACGCAGCAAGCTGAGGAGCAAACAGTCAGCACAAAGCCAGACACACTAGTGAGGTTGATTATAAGGTAATTATCCTCAGGTGAAGGAAGTTCCAGGAAGTGGGCGTGTCTCCCAATAGAGTGACTAATTGGGATTTTTAACAGGTTTATTTCACGTTACGCCCAAACCACACCTATGAATAATGAAGCTATTTCAGACCAACCCCTTTTAAACTTGCGTCGGGCGCAAGAGTCATTTATCCCGCCGGTAAAATAGCAACAGCGCCCAAGACCCGCCCACAAAGTTACTTGCGCTTCGCACTTGATACTTGCGTTTCAGATCGTTAAAATAGGGCCCCTAGTGTTTAGTCCATTAATGCTGGAGAAATTAAATCAAATGCATTTGCAGGAGAGTGTTCAATTGGGATTAACTTTACAGCTATCCATTTTGAGCAAGTGACACGCTTTTGCAGGATATCAACTAGTTTTTGCAGTTTGTACTAATTGTTTTGAGAACTGCATTAACTGTTGTGCAAATGTAAATAGTCATGTGAGAAATGCACCAATGCAACTGAGAAAAACTGTAAATCTGAGATTATGTTAGATATTGGAGGGGGGGGACCCTAAACTGGGAGGTGATACTGAGCAAAATATAACAATTATGCATCCTCAAAACAGTATAATTACCTATTTTGAACCACATTTTGTACAGTACTATATATGTAAATACAATTTTAAAAAAGACATCAGAAAAAAGACAGACAGACAGACAGACAGACAGACAGACAGACAGACAGACAGATAGATAGATAGATAGATAGATAGATAGATAGATAGATAGATAGATAGATAGATAGATAGATAGATAGATAGATAGATAGATAGATAGATAGATAGATAGATAGATCTCGTAATTATGGTAATTCCAACATGCCGTGAATGCACCTATATTGTCATTTTGCTCCTATTTAACCCTGATTCTCCATTCTCTGACAACTAGCTTTGACATGACCGTGCATGACCAACATTGTGAATTTATTTGCTGCACAACATGAAAGGAGAAAATTTCCAGTATTTATGCATGCATTTGTAACAGATATGAAAAAAGAGAAGGTCACAAAACCAAATCAATGAAGGGAAAAGAAAATCAGCTTTAATTGGCCTTTAAGGAGAGCTGTGAATCACATTAGGTCTAGTGTCAGCTCCCACCAGGCTGTTGCTGATAACAGCTGAAGGTCTTCATGGCTCTAAGCTTCTCTGATTGCTCTAACACCCAGAGTATTTACCATTCAGACCTATCAAGCCTTTCCTCGTGCGCAAAACAGAGTGAAACACAGAGGAGAAAGAGACGAGGCATGTGACAGAAGAGGACTTTTTCCTCCAGTCCTTCAGCAAAGAGGGTCAAGACAAACAGAACAGCATGCTACGAGAAAGGACAATCCCTTATGACCACAGCCATACCAATACAAGCACTAAAGATGCTGCATGCTCGCATTTTCAAGTCCCGAAAACACGATTTCAATTTTTCAAGTCCCTATAGTGCAGCAGAGCAGTTGTGTTCCACCACTACAGAACATTGAGCTCATGAATTGCATTTGAATTTGTAAAAAATGATGTGTGTGTGTGTGTGTGAGCTGTTAAGATTATGTAAAATGACAAGAGCAACACTGAGGTTACTCCCCATATGCTGAATAACTACAATAATCAATCATGCAGCCATATTGAATCTGACTATTTACAAACCTCTGGACTCTGGGCACATCTGGTGCAGAGCAGCAAAAAATAACACCTGACTCACTCACATGAATGTCCCTTTAAAAAAAAAGAAAGAAAACCCTTATCAGAACAGCTCTACGTAAAGGCAGAAAGAGGGACGCTTCTGGTCATGGTCATAACACAACCATAAAAAGACTAATCAAACTATGTTACAGCCTGAAAAACATGTGGTTGACAATTTGCCAAATCCCAAGCAAAAATCGGCTGCGAGCAGCACCGTTCTGCCATACATAAGCCTTGCCGTAATGCTGTGCAGATATTGACATAATTCAATGTTTTTAAACTGTTGTGGTGGAGAACTCTGGCAAAATATTGTGCCTTTTACAGTGGATTCTGTCATCTAAAAATAGTAGCAGTCAAGTGTATTTATTCCTAAGTCAGGACTTGCTGAACCACTGCTGCACTCTCATATGTCAGAACTATTTTGTATAAGATATTATTTTAACATTACTTATTTATAATCTTGTGATAGTTAAAAAAAAAAGGATTTCTCTGAAGTAAGCCTTCTGGAAGTAATGAAATACTTAGCAAAATAATACAATGTCCATCTCAAATGTTTGGTGCCTAATTCTACCCCTGCACCAAAACAAAACTATTACAAATCAGAAAATAACTGATTACTTCAAATTAGACCTTTGAGAGTTACATTTGATTATAAAACAAATGTTTCCAGGGTATTGGGCTACAGCCCAGACTGAATATTCATGCTGTTATTCTCTGTGATATGGTCCAACGCTGATTGCCAGCGAATGTGTAAATTTGCAATTATGTATTTAAATCCCTTTGCTAATCCTGACCATTAATGCTGTTCCCTTGGGGTATAAAGCCCATTAGTGGGGTTCAGTTTTTAACAAAAATACTTTCTTTTCTCATTTACCTGATATATAAAGACCATATGAAAAAAAATATGAACCTCAATAAATTGATGGTCTAAGTTAAATCTAAATCTACACTTTATATACTGTACTTCGGTGTTACTTAAATGCGGATCATTGGGTAGTACGTTATATCTCACTGACATATTCTCCACTTGTCATTTTTCACCTACTCACAGTGTCTTCCACCAATTTGCTTTGCTCAACAGTGTGGGAATAAGAAACGAAGGGCCCTAATAAGAGTCCAGCCTCGACGCAGCCGTTTCAACCGGCATCTTTTACATGTACACTGGCTATTTATAGTTGATGAACATGGTGGATTAAAAAGGATCCCCAGAGTCCAGTTGGAAGAAATTACTTTTAGGGTTTTGGCAAGGTCCAATAATAATCCATTTCAATGTCCAAAGCCCAGCTGAGCATCAGGGTTGGGTTTAACATTGTTAACGCTGACTATATATATAGACAGATACCATCTGATCGTGATTCTATGAGCATGACTTTTGACTAAGAAAATATAGAAGCCGGCAGTAAAATCAGCAAGATGGAGTCCAGGTCTGGATACTCGATTCTATGGTTGATGGATTGTATTGTGTTAGGTCTGACAGCGCCTATTGCATCAGCAATGACTGATAGTGCATTGTCTGGTGTAATACCTGCTTCAGTCTTGCATGGAATTGCACAATAGTCCCTGAAACTGCTTTTAAACATTCCAAGACCGTGTAAGTCTGGAGAATTAGCTGGAACAGAGAGGTGCTCGGAGCAGAGAGCAACCCTGATATTTTAGGCAGCTCAGAGCCCTCATCATAAGCCCTGGTGACTGTATCTCTGGCGTGTTTTATTTACTTTTTTATTTTTCCTTTGTAATATCTAAAGAGAATACTAGTTCGTCATTGAACTGGGAAGCTATAAGTAATATAATATAATAGCCATGTTCTGTTTTATTTAGCTTCTAGTCTTCATTGTTGCCTGTGTTCACGAGTCATTCATGAGTGGTCAGTTTCTAATTAGTTCTCACCTGTTCCCTGTTCTGTTGATCATCATCATCCTCCTGAGTTCATTGTCTTATTAACATTATGTGTATTGTGTTGTAATCTTCTTCTGTGTTTGTTAAAATCATCTTTGGATTTTACTATACCCCTGAAAATAATATAATATAACTGCATTCAACCATATAAGTGCATTGGGTCAAGAGCAACAAAAAGAGAATGTGAACAGTGTAAGATAAATTGCAGGCTATCTATCTAATATTTATAAATTATTTTATTAATATAATTCAGTCAAGTGTTACACATCTCCTAGCAACTCTGGGTGGTGTTTAATGATTCAAGATGTACAGTATTGTTGAACAAATCATTAAAGTAAATGTTTCAGTGATTCGCTCAATCACGCATATAGCTACTCTTATATTTGTGTCATACTCTCTGGCTGTACTCTCTCCAAAATCACATACTTCCTTACTATAGGCGAAAAAGACAAAAGAAGTATGTCCGAAATCAAAGTACTCATAAAAGAATACAAAAAAATATACTTCTTCCGGCGAGATTCTGAAGTGTGCATACGATGGACTATCCCATGAGGCCACGGGAGAGGATTTATGAATGGCAGTGAAGCGACACAACTGACGGTGGTAGATAATACACACATTCATACTATATAGAATATAGCGGCCGTGAAGTAATTGCTTATTCAAAATGAGTACAGGACCTAGTCTACTCAAGAGAGTATGCGATTTCGGACGCAGCCCATGTCTTATTTTGAATAAGTACTTACTTTGCGCGCACTAAAAAAGTATGTTCTATTAAATATGAATGTGTGTATTTAAATAAAATTATGATGTACTACATTCGCCATGTTGTCATTATCGTGTGACCTACCAGCGCCAGTTGTGTCGCTTCACTGCCATTCACAATTCCTCTCCCATGGCCTCATGGGATAGTCCATCGTATGCACACTTCAGAATCTCGTCGGAAATAGTAGGTCATCCGGGTACTTTTTGCCTATACCTTTGAGTATACTGTGAACTGGGACATACTTCTTTTTTCACATACTGTTCCCTAAATAGTAGGGAAGTATGTGATTTGTGACACAGCCACCCACTTGTTTCCTTACTGAATAAATCAGTGTTGTTGAATGAATCAGTTGAATAAATGATTAAATGACTTGCTCATAAATAGAGTCACTTGTCGACACCTACTGGCGAAATGATGTTACACAGGAATGCGTTAACAAAGACCAGCAAAGTAATACTAACAGTGAAATGTCCCAGTGCTCTTGGACTGTATATCTTGGAACGCTGCAAATCCAAAAAATTTGAGGACACATACAATATATATGCTGCATATAATATAAATTATTTGTTTTGAGATTAGCCTGATGATTCAAAGAGCATCTTCTGTATAATCTGACCTTTGGTAAAAACAGAATTAGCACGGCCAGTGGTCAATAAGACTTAAACATTTGGATTTTTTTTTTTTTAAATATGGTGTGTGTGTGTGTGTGTGTGTGTGTGTGTGTGTGTGTGTGTGTGTGTGTGTGTGTGTATATATATTTCCAGACTTCCTCTTTGTAGACAGGTTATGCTGCCCTTGTGTTTTGTCCTTTCACTTGAGAGGATACAGTGACCAGCCATGCAAAAGCATTCGCATCCAGGGACTGAGGTGATATTTTATATTTATCAGCTATTCACTGAAGATGCTGGGCTTGCTATACAGTCATGGCCTAGGGCAAAACACTGAGAGCTCTCTGGAAAGACTAGTTTTTACAAACAAGACTTTAAAGGTCAGTTTTTGAGTATAAACATTCCATTTATTTATCAACAGATATTTAACCATACGGACCAATATCCGAGGGGAAAACATTCAATACCAAACTTCTAACATATATCAGACAGAAATCCCAGAAATCAGAGTAGAGAGTAGAACATAAAAAAAAAAGTAATGACAAATTAAGACACCACTCTCCGCAAACAAACAAAGAAAAACCGAATCGAAAAGGTTGAATGCGAATCCAATGCACGAATCAATGTAATTCTGTGTATTCAGTATTTATATGCTGTGTATAGTGCGGAATCACCATTATGCAAGGACCGGCATACACCTTGAAATATAGACTTGCAATTCCCCTCTGTCCCTGTTGGGATCAGTCTGTCTGGAATCTGATCTGTAATAAGCTGCTGGTGGGACCAAAGGGGCAAAAGGAACAATGTTCAAAGGTATGTGAACCTGTAGTAGGACAGTGTAACATCACGCTTTGTCTCCAGAGAGTGTTCTTCTGAAGGGACGCTCAGAAAGCATGAAAAGCAGAGCCCTTCTCTCTCAGTGCTTAAGCAATCACCTCTTTCATCTCATTGTCTTTGGATCGTACCCCATGCCTCTGGCATTGTTTCAATTAGCTCTAAAAGGGCATCCCTTTGAGGAGTACATCGGGTCACACGCTGCCACCTCCGTTTCAATGTTTAATGGTGACTGGCGAAGCGCAAGGTCAAAGCAATAGCCACGAGAAAGTTCAGACAGCTATTTCCCCATCTCATTTTCTCTCATACGGCAGTCTCCCCCCTCCCTTCTGTTTAAAAAATGTCTTCATTTTGTTACCGCTTCCTCCTCAATCCATCTTTTCAGAGCAGCAGATTAACAAGGCAGAGCCGAATCTGCTGGCTGTGTGCATTTTCTTTGAGTACAGGGGTAGAGAGTCCTTGTTGTGGTTCTTGGCACTGTGGGCTTATACACATTTCAAGCTGTTCCTCCATGCGTGAGCCGTGCTCCTTAACTATGGAGACATAACATATGCAGCAAAATGTGGCTTCAGGTACAGGAACTTTTAGAAACACATTGCTTACTCAGGTTTGATGTCTACAGGATGCATTGCAAAGCTCTAATGATGTGTACTGTACCTCAGAGTTACTACATCATGGGTTCTGAACGGAAATAATGAAGCGAGAGGTCAATATTTCTTTGGTTAGCGTGGTCCAGTGAGACCCTGCTGGTAGATACTACATCATGTTTTCTCATGTATTCTGACTAGAGATCGCGCTAAGCAAATGTTTTCCGTAATTGACTGAATTTATTTAGCAGTGATAAAGGCTGTCCATCATTATGACAGATTACACAGAGGGTGATCTATTGTAACTTGTGACTGTAATTCCCACCTCTGTCTAGATGATCAGCAGAGCGCAGGTTCAGCCTCCTGACCAAAATTAAACCTGCCACGAGAAGTTGTCTGTCTTCCAAATGTGTTTGATTACACTCAGGCAAGCATCCAGTTCAAGTCAATGCGGACCAAGGAATTTGATTTGAGTTCAGGCAGATACAGAGCGTCGATTGGGTTTAGTTTAGTTCAGTTTATTTATTTATTTTAAAGTTTTTTTCATATTATAATCAGAATTTTGGTATATTGTTATATATTGCGTTGTTTATATTTGCTTTTTCAGGCACAAAAGGTTGTGTTTTAGTGGCCACCGCTGTCACTGCGGAAAAAAGAAAAACATTGTTCTCTTCATAAATAAATAAATATACAGCCTAATATAGCTTATATGCTCTTGAAAATGTGAACGAAAACAAAAGCTATTAAAAGTCCATGTAAACGTCTTTACTGTAACTTTGGATCCATTTATTGCTGTCACAAATCCATCCAATCCCTCAGCGTTAGACCCCTCAGGTCCTCCCATACGTTCCCAAACCCCAGAATTCTGATCACTTCCACCTGTTGTTGTCACTCATCAAGGATTGCCATATAAACCACCTTCTCACAAACACTCATTGTTTGGGCTCTTTGCTCATACGATGACTAACCTGCACGCCTGTTCCCCAAAGGTCTTCATTCGTCAGTCTCGGAATCCTCTTTAGTCCTAGGACCTGCATCAGAAAGAGACATTGTTATTATCAAGCTAAATGACCTGTTTGGATACTTGACATATCTTTACGTTCCTGAGTTGTATTCCTTTGAAGTATCCTCATTAAAGCTTTGTGTTGATTCATCTTCGCGTCTGCATCCCTGCTGAATAAAACTGCTAATTTATTTCAAAAAGAAAAAATCTTAATCATGAAATGTGCATTTTTAAGCTGTAGCCTAGTCTGCTTTTACTTTTAAGCAAGATTTCTGAGATTAGACAATAGAAATAAGCATTAGACAGTTCAATTAAATGTTCTGTTCTCATTAAAGGCAGCATAAAAATCGTCATGCATGGTCAAAAACAGCATTGCATGTCTGAACTGATATAGCTCACTGAACCAACATTAAACTGAACTATGTTCACAAAAAAAAACCATTACGTTATAAAACATCATGCAATGAGCAACAATATCGTGTGAAATTCTAACTGCAGTCAAATTAAAAAGATAAATCATAACATATCACAGAATCAAACCATAATACTTGGGATTCACAAACAACAGAACTGCAATGTGTGCCATATTGTGACCAATTGCTCTGCAAAACCAATATCTGTACTGAAGTACTGAAGCACGAAACTTCTCTCTCCTTCACATATGTAAATACGGAGGCACACAAGGCAGTCCATTGGCCTGGTTCTCACTGTGTTCAATTCACTCCTCCCTGGAGCTATTTGCTGCATAGAACGAAAGGGGCCTTCAATGCTGTAAAATGTCATTTCTTTACCAGCCCGCCTGCAGCGCTCACAGGAACACATTTCAATTTAGAAAGGCCTAAACAGCTTCATCAATTACACAGCGATACAGGTAACTCAGAGCATGCAAGGGCATCATTTAAATAGTCAGAAAAACAATTCAAAATGAACATGTATATCTTATTTTTTTCCACACGGTGTTCATAAAGCAAAGGTTTCACAAAGAACAATATGTGCAATGATTTTGGGAATGTCTAAGTTTCGGAGTGTTAGGTAATTATTCCTCAAAGGAACAAACTGAGCTGCGTATTGTAATACTGAATAGGTGTCTTCGTTGTTTAAGGCCATTTATTATACACATTTTATATTCAGTTTGGCTTTTAAGTAATAGTTAATCCCTAAAAATTAAATTGTCATAATTTACTATGCACCTTTTAGCTGATTCAAAACCTTCCGTGGAACAAAAAAGGAAAAAGTCAGCCACGCAGTTTGCAATGAATGATGACTATAGCTTGAAAAAGTACAATAAAATTATCATAAAAGTGGTCAGTATATCATATTTCAAGCATGAAAAAGAGACTGAAAATTAATGAGGGAAGTTCATGAGAGAAGCAGCTGTGTCCGAAATGTGAAGAAATCATTCTTTTGAGTCGAAGCTTTTCAATCAATCAGCAAAATCAGCTAAAAAAAAAGTTTTTAGTTTTAACTCACTGACTCTATACAATGCAGTCACATGACTGTGAGTAAACTCCTTTTTTTGGGTGACCTATTCCTTTACACTTTTATTCTCCAAGCCATCATATTCATCTGCCACACATGAAATGTCAATATGCCAGAAATACAGCATTAGTTGATTTATCTAGCTCATTATTCATTCTTCTACATGAAGAGAATATGGCAAAAACATAATGATGATTTCATACTGTAGGCAAAAGTACATACCTCTTTCTTCTTTCTTTCCAGCCCATATAATTTCCAAATGGTTGTATCAATACAGTGTTTATCATTTATCGTTCATCATGCATTGTGGAATATTGAGTGCCAGCATCTCTTCATATAAGATGCTAATGAAATACAGTCATTAGGTAGTCAATTTCCACCTCGATGTAAAAACCGGGCCCTTTTTCTTTTCAATTTTAAACTCAATCAATAAGTTCATAGTGCTGTGAGATGTTGTGTCTTAATGTGGATGTAGAACATTTCCACTTGGATGTACACAATGCCCAGTGCGACGGCTTTCTCAGTCAATTGGTTCACAGTAAAAAGACCAAATCAATGTCCACAGACTTGGGCTGAAGTGCATTTTATCGAGATACAGATGCAGTGGTGTGACTGTTTACTGTCATTTTTGAGGGCTAATTTACCAGTATGCTTTTATACCGGGATCAAGGCTTTGCTAATATAGTGATAAGAATGATGTCACTGCTAAACTGTTGTTCTTTCAACTATAGTTGCATCTTTATGGTGCACATTTGCAGTAAGCTGCTCTCTTCCAGTCTCGCCCTCTTTTTTTAGGTTTTACAAAGTTTGCAAACAGGTACAAACTTTTGGCTGCATTATTAACTGTATATGTCTCAACACTTATGGACGACCTCATTACACACAGTATATACAGCTATGGAAAAAAGCAGATTAAAATGTATTTCATCAGCACAGATGTTTGAGTCTTGATTAATGAGGTAAGGTATTGTCTAATAGTTATCTCCTCTCTGTCCCATTGCTCTCATTTTGGTTGCTTGTCTGTAAGCTGATTAGTAAAACAGTGATGACTTGGGTTAATAGAATAATATGACACAGGGAGTAGCAGCCTAAAAAAACATTATGCAAATATTTACCTTTTCACTTCAGCAGAGCAAGGCAGAGGAAATCTGCATCACATTTACATCACAATGTTCAGGAGCAACTGTGTCAAGCCAATAACATAAAGTGTAAAATGAATATTTAAATAAACAATGCTGTTTTTGCTGTTAAGCCAACACTAAACCAACACATTCTCATCCCAAGGCGTCATCTAACTGACACTTTTGACCATGCGTCAACATGCCGACGCACATGGTACCCCTTAAGCGTCAATATGAGACGCTCATCCTCGGGCGTCATCTAACTGATGCTTTTGACCATGCGTCTAAATCCGACGCTCATGGCACCCTTTAGCGTCAGTTAGATGACGCTTCCGTTATGGGTAGCTTAAGGTCTGGGGTAGGGTTAGGGTTAGACCACTAGGAGGCGCGTCTCATATTGACGCTTAAGGGGTACCATGTGCGTCGCATGTTGACGCATGGTCAAAAGCGTCAGTTAGAAGACGCCTTGGGATGAGAACGGGCTGACTAAACATTTAATAAAAAAAAAAAAAAAAAAAAAGGGATTAGCCATCCAGAGTACGGAATTATTTCAAAGTCACCCTGCAATGATTAAGTTTCTAGGTTCAGGACTCACTAATTGTTCATAGTTCAACACAAATTACATTATTGATGTATAGTGTATTCATCAGATACATTTTATGCCATTATTAACTCTCGACACAGAAGCATCATGCCAAATGATTGAATTCAACTTTCTCAAATGTATATGTATACATTATGGGGTTGGTAAGATTTTGAAATTTGATGTTTTAAGACGTGTCTTACGCTCAACAAGGCTGCATTTATTTGATCAAAAATAAAATAAGAGTATATGGTGAAATATTATATGTTAATAATAACTAATTCATTCCTGTGATGTCAAAGCTGAATTTTCAGCAGCCATTACTCCAGTCTTGCTGATTTGCAGTCAACTAATATTTATTTTATACATATATATAATATATATTTAATAATAACTCATACAAATAATAATTTATACTTAGCTAAAGAACCAAGACATTTGAAAAAAAAAGTATTAATAAAAGGTTCAATGACACAAGGTTTCTTCCTCACATAAACATATTAGGCCCTATTCTTTGCAAACATTATTTATAGTGATAAGTTACATACATATAAATTGAATTGAAATGAAATTGAATTGAAAACCTTTAGTGATGGATTCCTCAAGGCTGACACAGCCTGTCTAACCTTTATTGACATGCACCAATAGTCTATTGCTGTGGCGTTCCTCCACTCAATGTCACTTTGAATCAAATTAGAATTCTTATGGAATGTCAATAAATGACCCTTGTTTAGGGCCAAATAAAATAAATATCATGCCATTAAGAGGCAGAAAGGCCGGGTGAGGACGAGATGCTTTTAGAGGCTTGTGCATTACCTCATCCTCCCATACAAATTACTGTGATTTTTTTCACTCACTTTTCTTCCTCTGTGTCCTCGTGGTACTTTGAAAAGGACTTTGGAAAAAGGGACCTACAGGCATGTGAGGCTAGTTCCCTATGATTTTTCATTTTCGTGGGGAAAAAAAGATGCTGTTCGTCGCACCCCAGTCTGCTGAGGATCCATTGATATGGAAAGTCATTTGTTAAACTTCTAGTGGGGAAGCTTAATGAACTCTCTCAGCAGACTGTCAGATGAGTTCCGAGACAACGGCATTTCTGAAGTGCGCAGGAGCCATCAACTCCAACAACAACAAACCTGGTCCATCTTTTATCAGTGATTCAAAATGAAAAATGCAGAAATGAACTGGGGGTTTGGCTGAGGTAACTGATGATGTGACACATCAAGCTATTTGAATACAAACACATATGCAGAGGGGGTAATCTATCTAATCTAAATTCTCAATCTACAAAACACCTGCAATGTTTTCTTTCCTAAATTTGCTTATGCAGACTTTTATCATCTCCTTTCTTTCACGTTATGCCTCACTTTTCTTTGATGCAACCTAAAATGATGATTTGGCTCATGAAAACGACTAGCTTGCCAGAAAACAGTATTGGGTGTCAGATGTGAGGCATTTATTGTTTTTTTTTACCTCCTATTGTGAAAGCTTTCACGTCCCCGCTGGAAATTTCTACATGTCTGCAGATCAAACAGAAAGGGCAGAAAATGCTGGTGTTCACCTGTCCTTTATAATACAAAGCTTCAGGCCATGATGGACGTAATCACCCCTGCTCATTCACTTTGATCAGAGAGAGATCTATGTTACTCAGACATTGCAGCAGAGTTACACCGCAGCACTCGTTTTCTTCTGTGAGGTAGAAAATATGAGCACTGCCACTCGAGCAAAGAAAGAAGAAGTGCTGAGAAATTGCATCAAAGATGATCACAGTCTACGGCACACCCTGAGGTAAGAATCACATGACTAACACACAAACTTAAAGCATTTTCATAAAGTACATTCAACTTATTATACAGTATTATCAATAATACCTTTCCATCCCTCAGCGATATTCTTAAGCAATGCGAGGAACGATCAAGCTTTGAAGTGTAAAAATATGTAAGGAAAATATGTAAATTATTTTTTAACTTTAGTCACAGCTATCCTACTAAACTCTTCACCCTAGTCTCTTGTCGCCAGACATTTGATTTGTGCATAAAATATGGGCATCACAGTAGCTTATTCTGGCTGTTCTGGCAGCACGTCTGAATGAAATGTAAAGCGTCTAAAGTCAATTTGTTGTGTTTTTTTATATACCGTTTTGGGTTGGGTTTATCTGAAATAGATAACACCAAAGAAGTCTGTAAATACCTGGAGAAAGCTATATCTATTAGAATTCCTATTCATCTTAATGGCAGTTTCTTGGCTGATAAAGTGAATCCGGAAATATGTGATTTCAGCTAGTACTTTTTTGTGGGCAATATGGATGATATGGTCAGTGCATTCATATGAAAATCAAAAAACATCATGAATGGAGAGGAGACTCATTTTAATGTATAAATGTAGTAGAAGCATATAAAAAAGTATTGTTATTTGAGATGCGTTTACCAGTAGAACCAAAGTCAGTGTAGGCACTTCTCACCGACATTAGCAGCTTGCTTCCACCGTTTTCCAGTCTACATTTATAACTTCTCCTAACATACAGTTATTAATATGAACAGGTTCAACTAGTGTTGACCTAGTCTATTTCCAAGTATGTCACTCATGTCACCCCTAACATGCTCACTGTGGTACATTCCACATAAAGGTGGACGTAAAGCTCATATATCACTGAAATGGAAGACTGTGAAATATGACTATTGATTGCTGAGGGGTGACAGCAGTCTCGAAGGCCTTGTTAATCCTCAGAGAGCATTCAGTCAAGCAGGGCTTTTGTAACCCTGAGAAATGAGTCGTCATTACCGCTCAATTACCCTGAAGTACAATTTAGCATGTAATTACTAAAAGGGTTCATTTAACGTTGATAATATACATTTTAAAACAAAGGCATGTGCTGGCGATTAAACAAATATATCAAATTAGAGATAATTTCCGGAAGGTAAAAGTATGTGTTAAACTATTTGTATAGCCAGTAATTCTTACACATTCATCAGAATACTACATTAAACACACTTTGTTCAACACCTTCCTCATATGAGATTATATAAAGCCACATTGTGAGATATAAAGTCAGAAATGTAATACATTGAGAATTATAATCAAAATTGTTAGATATAAAGTCCAAATTTAATTGTGAGATTTAAAGTCACATTGTGAGATTTAAAGTAATACCGTGATAAATAGTCAAAATTATTTTACAGTTGACTTTCTCACATTGTGACTTTAAATATCACAATATGACTTTAAATGTCAATGTCACGCTGAGATATAAAGTCACAATTGTGATATAAAAAGTAACACTGTGAGATATTGTCACATTGTGAGATTTAAAGGGATAGTTCACTTTGAAATTAATTTTTGGTATGTTTTAGCTTACCTCAAGGGCATCCAAGATGTGGGTGTCTTTGTTTCCGCAGTAGTTTCAATTTTGATATTTTTAGGTCAAACCGTTCTTGTCTGTCAGTCATATAATGCAGGTCTATGGTCACCACCTCAAAGAGCATACACAGAGAAGTCCAAATTAAACATGATTTAATGACTCGTAAATGTAAGTACACATTGATGGCCTAAGACACGAAACGAGCGGTTTGTGTGAGAACACGAACAGTATTTATATCGTTTTTTACCTCTTGTAACCACAGCCACGTCCAAGTGATCTGAAGGCGCGGGCGCTTCGGTCTGCGCAAGCGCCGGAAGTGATCTCTCGCGCGTGTACGTCACTCATTGTTTACACAGAGATTTCGGAAGTGTTACCTTTCACTGTGAAGATCTAAACATATTTAGATATGTCAACCTTTGGTCAATCCGCCTACTCCGTTAAAGTAGTGGGGAAGTGGAATTCAACACCCACCAACATTAGAAACTCAGGAAGTTTTGCAGTATTTAAAGCTAGCCTCAAAATTTATCTAAAATCAGCACAAGAGTGTCGCCATTAATTGTTGCATTGCATTTTCTATATTCTGTATCTGGTGTATTTATCAAATTGTTTTTTTTTTATCAACTTTGAATTGATGGATACAATGTCATTTGTAAATTGATGTAGTGCATTTGTTGTTTAGTGGTTGCTTTGTGTCTTTTGTTATGTTTTGTCTACCTGCCTAGGGACAACAGATGCAAATTAGCTGTTAGCTAACTCTGGTGCAATTGTTTTAAATTGTGCGCTGTCCCTGTCAAATAAAAACAGAAATAAATAAAAATAAAGATATACAGGAAATCGCAATGGAAGACGATTTCGATATATCAACAGACAACGTTGAATTTTTTTCGCAACCGCGCGAGAGATCACTTCCGGAGCTTTCCGGTGCTTGCGCAGAGCGAAGCGTGACCATAGACCTGCATTATATGACTGACAGACAAGAACGGTTTGACCTAAAAATATCAAAATTGAAACTACTGCGGAAACGAAGACACCTACATCTTGGATGCCCTTGAGGTAAGCTAAAACATATCAAAAATTAATTTCAAAGTGAACTATCCCTTTAAGGGATAATTAGTCACAAATCTTGAGACAATCACATTGTTGCTTAAATAAGTCACATTGTTGCGCAAACATAGGGACCACCTGACAGTGCTTCTTTTTAACCCAAATGAGATATGTGACATTAGGATCCATGTTGGATCATACCAGTAAGGCAGAAGCCATCAGACCACATTACACCTTATCCTTATCCCCTCCACCCACAGCAACCGATGTATTTAACTCTCTATCAATGTTTGTGAAAAAGAGAATGGATAAGACCTTGACACTCCCTACAATGTTTCATCCTCACCCACATATATTCACACATAAACTGCCGCTTATCTCACACAAGAGACCTGCTGCCTGTCTGAGCCTCCTGGGGTTCCGGCGTTGATTAATGACACAATCGACTCACTAATTAACACCTACACTCAGAGTTTCTAAAATAAGCCAAAAGAAGAGCGGAGGGCCAGGTTATCGATTTCCTCTCCCTCAGCGCAGCCAGAAACACCTCCAAAGTTGATTCCAGGCAAGACAGCAGGGATGTAATTATTGTACTCTTTTACAATCACAGTTCTGTTGTCGTTCTAATGTAGCATTCATCTCTGTGCTCTCTCTATCATGGTGCAATCGGTCGAGCAGAGCACATTGATAAATGATGCTATACCTGTTAAATATGAGACATGCAGCAGACAACCTAAATCTGTCGTACTGTCTACTACTGTATACAGTATCACAGTATCACTGTTGCAATTCAGAGAGCTGAACTGGCTCTTTAAAAGATGTCAAAATGTTGAAGTGTCAACTGTCTAGGTATATGCCATGCAATCTATAATGAGTCTTGTTTACAAAATAAAGGAAAGGCACAGAAAAAATATGTTAGCACTGACAAAATGACAATGGGTCTCATTCACTAGTAATTGCGTGGATTATTTAGTATTTGTACGCACACAGGATAACTTCTCACGCCTTATTCACAACACCTTCGTACGCACATTAATGTTAGTGAATTTGGAGAATTCTAAATGAGCGGCCGCGTGAACAAGGTTAGTCATTTGCATAAAACACGCCCAAACCATCTCCATATAAGGGCTTTCAGCACACGCTTTCCTTAGAGCCTTTCGTCACTCTCGTCAAACTTGCCACTGTTTGCAGACGCGCTCTCGCCCAATCCTCGAGCAATGACAAGAGTGCCAGTCTCACAATAAACACTTTTTATACAGACCCAGATTACAGACCTCTCATTATCCAGCTCTACATACGCGTATATTTGCGTTATTCAGAGAAACCTCGCAGCTGAGGCTATTGAGAGTGAGGAGTCAGGTGCCGATTTGGGCGGGGTCCGAGCCGGTCGGCCATGATGGTAGGAGACACTATCGGTTGCCAGGGGCAACGCCTTCAGAACTTCACAGAGGCGCGACTAAACATTCCAGAAATAGCGAAAGAGAGACAGCGCAGCTTAGTATTTGTTTACATTTTAGCGATACGCCGCAGTTTCTTTGGAAGATATGGAGAAGAAGGAAGAGAAATGAAAGGGGTTCTATCGGGAGAGACATAAATAACAATGCTAGCCAGCTTTATTTAGAGAAACTGCTTGTCAATAAGCTGACAGCAGCAACAGCGAGCAAAGCATGATTTCAAAAGCAACACATTTCAGCACAGTTCGCCTTTTATTTAACACAAACGAACGAAATTAATACAACTAGAGTTGTTTAATTTGATATAGATATATCTGTACCGCAAAATGTTTTAAAAAGACACCTTTTTAACCCCCTTTAAGTGTCACCGGCCCACCGGTGGGCCCAAATCCATTACATTTTTAAAACAGTAATATCCTATACTAAACCTAAACTAATCTTGACAAACTACATATCATTTGAAAGCTTACAATCTCTAGTTTCCATATTTGGTGATTGCTTTTCAAAATAAATTACAGAGGAGCCGTAATTTATCAATTTGCAACAAGAATATTTTCATACTCCTAAGGCGTGTTTAGACCTTTATTTTGAAATAGTGATGAACATGAAAAATCATGAAAGAAGGGTAGAAACCTCAGTTTGTTTTCATGCCAAGAGTTCAAAAGATAGCATACATTCAATTATTTTAGAAAAAAATTAAATATAAAGAAGAAAAATGATAGATTCACCATTTGTGATGTGGCAGGAAGCTATAACGCACATGCGTGTTCTTTTTATGTGTTTCTTAGAGGTTGAATTCATATCAAAATCTGCCAAACTTCTCATATTACTTCTGAATAGGATGCCTACTTCATAAATTGTATGAAAATTGTGGAAATAATGGTTTAGATCACTCAAAACACTTTTGGAAATGGAGGCGCCCTTATATGGGCAGTAATGGAGTCTGGTTGTCATCTAGTGAAAAAGTTTGGTACTGCGCCCAAACAAAATCTGACTGAAAGCTCATTTTTTGAGATATCAACCTAAAATTTGAAACACAACTTGTTCAGATTTTTGGCTTTGATTTTTTTGCAGTTTTAGAGTTGCCCAGGTTTTGAAAATATATATTTTATATAAAATATGAATAATTAATTTTTTTACATTGTACATTTTCATAAACTCAAACTTATATAACTTTTTTTCTGTTTCACTTTCTTAATTTATTTCACTTCTTCAAAAATCTGCCAAATGTCTTCTTTAAAACAAGACCAATCTTATGTCTACATTCCAAAGCATTCTTGAATTACAACCATTTAAGTTCGAAATGTGCATTTTCATGTATATTCAAAAAAAAGGGGGGTGACACTTAAAGGGTTAATGACGTACGACTCGCATTGACAGGGGAATGTCCGATCTGTCCGCCTAACGTTGCACGGCAGGTGCAAATGCACGTATCTGATTCATATCAGATTTATTTCCACATATGAATGAGGCCTGAAACATCAAGTATGACTGAACTCTCGCAATTTAACGTTACAGGTTTGGGGGTTTCTAAGTCTTGCACCCAGCCGCAGCAGAATTGTTCATAAGCTTCTAATGACTTTGAACTCTTGCATTGTGTAGGCAGTAACGTTAGGCACTGATACCATAAACCAGGTAATTGACTGTGTCAGGGTATGTGAAAGGTGGTAGTGCTTTGGGTCTTTCGTCCATTCTGTAGCAGGTCGTACGGGTCCATGTTGTTGATGCCAAGTAGTTTCTCAAGTAAATGCTTGTCTCTCCCGATAGAGCCCCTTTCCTTTTGCTTCCCCCTTCTTCATTTATTCCCAAGAAACTGTGCCTTATCGCAAAAATGCAAACAAATATCAAGCTGCTCTCTCTCTCTGTCGCTATTTCTCTCGGTCTCACGGTCGAAGTAACCATGACAACGGATAGCGTATCCTTCCAAGATGGCGACGCCTTCCCACAATGCAAACGCGCGACGTCACATTCTCATTCTCAATAATGCAGCTTTTCTTTAAGATTAAATTAAATTGTATTATATATTAATTTTATATATGGATTAAATAACACAGTTAATGCAACATACTTCAATATAATTATAGTCGTGTCAGGATGAAATATAAAATGATTATAGGCCGTAGTCGTAGAGTAGGTTTTTCGTTCGTGTGGTTTCAGATGTGAAATTGTGATTTGTTCTTAAAATCGTTCGTACGCACATTTCACGCACAAGTTTGTGGGTACGCATGCTTAGTGAAAGACTCAATTACTTTTCTTTTTTTAAAATATGCCTAAAACACAGGCTTTCGCACTGAAAGAGACTGTGTGAAAAAGTAGCACAACTTTGTAGAATTTGCCCCTCAGTCTTGTTCTCATTATAGTCCAACAGAGGTAAACCGCCATTAATGTTTTGATTGACATCATTGAGAGATTGTTGCATAGAAAATGTGTGTGTAAACAACAGAAAACCGTTGTTTAGATCCAATAGCATTAAGGTAAAGGCATTCATCATACTGTCACAGGTATAGATCATGGGTCAGAGTTCCTCCTCTCTCTTCTGAACCTCATCCCCTCAACTCCCTGGGGAGAGAATCTCCTCCATTCCTTCGTAATGAGATTGAGAACGAGGGCCGAGGGACACAATCTCCAGTAATCCTGTATCATATGTTCGCTTTGCTCTGGAGCAAGGATATAAAAAGTCACGAAAAAAAAAAGGTGGGCAGATTTGAGGGAATCCGAGAGGAAACGATCAGATTAAGGATTTGCAACGTACAGTATATTATGCTAAATGCATAATAGGTAAGATTTTTTTAAGTAGCATTTCAATCTACTGTATGAGAAGGTCTTTGCAAACAACACAAAGTTCACCCCAAAAAAAGAATTCTGTCATCATTTTAGTTTATTGCGCATAAAATGGAACGTTGAATGGGTCCAAAACAGTGGTTCTCGATTTTTGACTCGAAGACCCTCCATTCTTCAAAACGAACTCCATTTATTTACATTCATTTTGTGAGTCCAAAAGTTTCAGAAACTATGTTCTTGAATAAAAACAATTGTCGATTATTTAATTCAATTTACATCTTGATTTGTGCACTGTAAAAAAAATCTGTAGAAATTACAGTAATACTGGCAGCTGGTTGCCAGTAACTTACTGTAGTTTTAAATTGATGTTATTTACTGGCAACAGTTTGTTCAAAGTTAAATGAACATTAAACATTAACAAGTCTTTATCTTTACAGAATAAAACTAAAATAACAGCCTCATGCAAAGCATTCTGGGAACCAAAATCTGAAGGAAAAAAACAGAAAAAGGTTGATGAAGATTTCTGGTTCCCAGAATGCTTTGCATTAGATTGTTATTTTATAATTTTATTCTGTAAAGACAAAGACTTGTTAATGTTTAATGTTCATTTAACTTTGAACAAACTGTTGCCAGTAAATATACATCAATTTAAATCTACAGTAAGTTACTGGCAACCAGCTGCATAATTACAGCAATTTTTTTACAGTGTGTTTTTAGCATTTTATTAAGTTAAATTAGTTTAATATATATGAAAACAAAATTGGACACCATTTATTTAAAAAACAAACTGCGTTGATACAGAAAGTAAGTGATACAGGTTTGGAAGAACAAAAGGGTGAGTAGCCTAAATGATGATAGAATTTTCATTTTTGTCTGAAGTATTCCTTTAAGGATGTTGAAAGGATTTGTCAGTTGCTACATCAGAAGAACATTTAATAAGGCAGGAAAGCTTACGGAAAGGATCTATAGTATGAAGTATAAAGAAAAAAATGTATTTATTTAGTATATCATAGTCACTATGAGACATACTGTACTGATCTAAAACAAAGCCTTAAACAAGACATCAAACTTGAAATTTAAGAGGGTCTTTTGCAGCTCTGTGCAACTGAGGAATTGCCTAATTAGAAAGTGAAAGACATTACATTTCCAACACTCAGCAAAGCAAACGAGAAGCGTTTGATATACAAAAAGCAAAGCTGCCATGGGGATTTTCAAGAGCTGCTACACAAACACAGCTGATGATTAAAACATTTCAAACGATGTCCTTTTTTAAATCCTATTTTCCCACTGCTGCACTTAAGGGCCCTTTATAAAAAAATATATACCAAAGTGAGATGTCAAACATGCAGGGACAGTCAAGCTTTGAACGTTTGATTAATTCATTTCCATTATGGAAACCGTGAGATGTCGCAACAAGTACGGCACAAAAGAGTCTTGCTCAACGTCTTCTGGCCTCAGACAAACTAATCAAACACCTTCCTTCCGTCCCCTGACCAATATGCTCTCAGTCCTACAGCTGACATTAGTTTGTGCTTCTAAAGCAGATGGGTGGCAGAGGACCAAGATATAATTAAACTTAATTAACGTCAGCCTCTCCGCTCTTCGCTTTTGTTAGTGACTTTATTACCAGGGGCACACAAGGAAGAACTCGGTGAAGCTTGTAAAGACAGAAATAGGCCAAACGTGGACTAATCTACTTTTTGTTAACTGCACTGCCCACAAAACAATATAAGCTGTGAAAATTTGCTGCCCTCTCCTCATAGATGAAGTTATTCTCATTCGAGCAACTAAAAACAACTCAGCATCAAACCAATGACTTTGCATTGCAACAAATGTCATTTTCTTCATTAGCTTTTTTGTCATGTTTTCCAGTTAAAATATGTAATCCTCCTTAAAAACCAGTCTGCATTACAAAATTGCATACGATTTGTTTTAAAAGCATATATCTTGAATTATGTTAATTTTTCTTACCCTGCAAATCGGCTTTAGGCATAAACTTCACAAAATTTAGCTAAATTTATGCTGAGAATAAACAAGCAACTTGCTTAATGGTCTAAGTCCCTAATAAGAAAACCAAACTTGTCTCATTGTCATGCACAATTTTGCTTCTTAATGGGATAGTTTACTCAAAAATGAAAATTCTGCCATCATACTCACCCCCATGTCAATCCAAACTGAGTTTCTTCTGTGAAAAACAACAAGAGAAATTTTGAAGAACTAGTTTGAATCGGCTGATTCAAGCCGTCCTAATGATTCATTCATAAATTGGACTGATCATGGTCACAGTAGTTAACAGCACTGGAAAAGATTAACAAAACAACTTCAATTTTGTTCTGTTTATTATACCAAGACTTGGAAAACAGTGCACAAGTTATATGCTAGTAGTGCTTTTGTCCTTTTGAAAACTTAAAAGTTTCAAAGTAAGTGCACAGAAAAGAGCAAGAAATTCTTCAAAACTTTCCCTTTTGTGTTCCAAAATAGAAAGCCATGGTTATGAACAGCATGTAAATTATGACAGAATTGTACTTTTTCTGTGAACTAACTTTTTGTTTGTTTGTTGATGTTTTAATATTTTACTGCCAAAAAAAAGATACTTATCTTTGATTATGGCTCCCATTTTTTGTCCTTCATTGCTAACAAGTCTTTGCTGGAAATCTCTAGGCTCCTGTTCCTAAAAAAGGAACTGAGTTACATTGTTTTGATGGTATGACATCATGAACTTACGTATGCAATCATCCCCCTGATGGACGTGCAAAGAAATCAATGGTTTGAGAAAAAAAAAAACCTGCACAGCATATAGTTGCAACTTGACTTTCCATTCATCTTCTAGAGAGAGTGCACAGCATGCCAAGCAAGAAGACATAGAATATTAATCATCACATCTAAAATTGACCCCTCTAGATTTGGTTTACTCAAAAATGTGATTCACTCCACAGAATATTAAACACATCGAATAGTATTTCCCTTGCAGCAAACCACAATCTCAGCACTCAGAGAGAGTGAAGACAGTGATGTCTGCACAAATTCACACTATATTAATCATGTGCTGCGTCCTGGTGTATTTGACACCTCCTCAGTATATGTGAAGGTGTCTTATTGAAAGTCACAATGACAAAAGGGTCTGACAGGCTCCCGCTGCTTAAGGCGAGACCTTGATAAAAATCTTTATCTAACTGATTCTGAGATTGAACTATGTAATACACCGGTTGAGATTAAAGCAGGCTACTTTTGTTCTCAAAAACCTCAGACTCAAAGACTCAAAGAAAGAAAAAGAAAAAAACAGGCAATTGGTGCTTTCTGCGATATGTTATAGATCTTCCATGGATATTAGCGGTGTGCTAATTAAAGTGACATGTTTTCAAACCATTTAAGATGAGCCTCATGGGAAATCAAGAGCTCTAACTTAGACTGAGCAAGTACTGGAGGTATTTGAGTGTTTACATGCCTGCGGTGATGTGTAGAATGGAACAATTAGAGGGGAGCAAATAACTAACACTGCAAAAGCTATGATGAGGGATGCATTATATCTTTATACCAGAATTGGAGATTTGTTTGTATTACTTTATTATTATCTGTCAATATTGGATATGCAATTGTGCATGCTCCGTTCCACCTATTTTTACAATTTAATGACATTTGCCCTCATCTAAAACACAGTTTATTATTGGATAAACTTTGGATAAAGAAAAGTTAACTGAAAGAAAATGTCTCTTAATCTGTATGTTTATTTAAGCATGTCTATCTCAACAATCATTGTATCTGTCTACTTTACTCCAGAGGAATGCTGGGCCTGCATATAGTGATGGATACATTTCATCTTATTTCCTGTCTACCATCGCAGCTCCAGAGATAATAAACCAAAGTAGCAAAATGATTTTCTCCAAAAAAAGGGCTTGTAATAAATTGGTTACATGAACTGATACATAACTCATTGTTTTCACGGCATGTCTGGCAAATACAAGGCATATCTTTCTCTGTTAGGCAGAAAAATCAATGTTTGCCCTTCACAATATGATGAAAATCTAACAAGTAATAAAACCGTTTACGCGAATAGAAACACAATTGACACAATTCATCTCTCCTTTTAATGAAAAAAAGAATCAGTCATAATATCTATCTATCTATCTATCTATCTATCTATCTATCTATCTATCTATCTATCTATCTATCTATCTATCTATCTATCTATCTATCTATCTATCTATCTATCTGTCTGTCTAGAATGGATATATCATGCTAAGGCTCAGTGGTTTTTCTCAACCTCTGTAATCAGAGTGGACAAGAACAAAGAAAAAAAAATAGACTGTACTCCTCTATTAGGATGCCCCTGATAGAATCCATTCTGAGAATCAATGAATGAAGTAAAGTTGATGAGCTGTTAGATATCCAGTCCTGATAAAACCTTCGTAAATTCAATCTTAAGCTTTAGGGAAGGTGTTTGCAACAGTCCTACAATAGTCCTTCTTTGGGTTCAATCTGTCGGGCTAAAAGTACATATCATTATACCAGATAAAAGCAAAGCAAATGCCAGAGCTTTCAACCAGTCTTTAACAATGTGAGCAATATGATACATTTAAATTGACCCATGAGCAGTTAGGCAACCACAGATGGCTCTCATTGCACTACAGATGTTGTGCGAGAAGGGAGACCACCGAGAAACAAACAGATCACCCCAGACAGAAGCTTTGTAAGCCTACAGATTCAAAATAGCACTCTTGATGGGATGGCAGAAGGGGTGCAGAATAAGGGAACCCTTTTGTTATAATTTCCCCAGCATACAGACTATTGATGATATTAATTTACACACAATTCACAGGACCTTTTTGTTTTTTTGCCCCAGTAGTACTGATTTTCCCCTATAGAACAAAAAGAACAAAACATGACAACAGCACAACATCATCCATCAAACAATGGGAAGACAAAAATTGAAATTGAAAGGGCCTGCAGGGTGAAGTTAAAAATATATCTAAAAAGTGAGCTGCCTGAAGTTATTGAAATTTGTTATGGACAATTACCTGCATGTCTGCACATTTCAGACAGTTATCAACACTTATTCAATAGCTTGTATCACAGTACACATTGCATGCAAATATGTATTATAGGAACTACGTGTATTTTGCAAATCAAACAGTTGTCATATCTTGTCATATTTTGTATGTACTTAAAGTAGGCCTATGTATACAAGAATATTCTTAAAATATGCATCTTAAAATATATTTAGTATAAACTGCTGTAAAAAAAAGAAGCATTTTAAGCCAGTCTATGGCAGTTTGCTCGTCTTAGCTGGTTGTTTAAGCTGGTCTCCCAGTCAGGTCAAGCAGGTTTTTAGCTGGTTTAGCCAGTCAGGAATCTGGTTTCCCATCCTGAGCAGCTGATAAGTGCCCAAAACTCCTTTAAAACCAGCAAACTATACCAGCTAATCAGCTTAACCTGGTTACCGTACATTTTTCATTCACAATTACCCTTGCACACCTGCAGGTAATAGATATATGCGTAGGAGAAAAGACCAAAAAAAGTCAAAAATCAAGAACAAAAAGACAAAAGAACAAAAAGACTAAAGTCTTGCACATGTCCCGTATATATGTCTGATGAAGGTCAAACGACCAAACATCGCAACGAATAAAGCTATTTTGATACTTTTGCAGGTACCTGATTTTTTTTTATAACAATTTCTGTTCATCTCCACTGCTCTGCTACTTTTTTTTTCACGACTTTCACAAATTGGCTTTCCTCGTCACTATTTAAACAAAACAATCCTATCTTATGTTCATTCCCCAAACTACAGAAATTTCACATAGGAAATGCTGGCACGTGTGAATGGAAAACTCTCTAATCATGATGAGCTCTGGGAATTATGGGATTGCAGATGCATGTTGAATTAATCCTTAGAGCTGCTGGTAAATGTCCAAATGAATGTCTGTCTACTCCTCACCTTTCCTGTCCCTTCCTCACCTCTCAAGGGCGAAGCTTTATCAGCGGCAGCCAGTTCTCCCGCTCCGTCCGCTTATGCCCCAATCTGCTGCTGAGTTATAGGGCACATCTTTCTGGCACCTTTCAAAGGGCAGTGCGACGTGGTGTAGAGGCGGGGCCCAAGTCCATAGCTGGAGACACACCCCATCTGTCAATGTCAGACCACAGTCTACTTCTTCATCGCGCCGCTCTCCAGCTGGATGCCGCCTTCATTTACATGCACCTGTGCTGGTCGACACCCCATAATCCTGTCAGGTAAAAAGGTCTCTCCATTTGCAGTGTCCACTCTGTGATCACTATGCAATATAATAATTGCACAAACAGATTCGCTCCCAAGATATTTCCCTGAATATAAAAAGCAGAAAGTCAGTTAAAAAGAAAAGGTATGATTCAGACAATCAAGACAATTATTTTTAGAATCTGATTTCGATAACATATTAGGCCTGTTCATGGTTAAAACGCAAGTAAATTATACGTTTTCATCCCATTAGTGGTGGAATAATGACTTCAGACTCTCTATCTTAGTAATGAATCAATGAAGAGACAGGCTCTGGAGATTATAATTGAAATCCCAATTCACTCTGAGGCTTATCATATTCTTATCAACACCATAAGATACACACACAAAAAAATAAAGTTGGTTGTGAGATCCTGTGTGTCTTCTGTTACCTTGCTGAAGTGGAAAATCAGGTTAAAATACACCATTCTTGTTCCGTTGAAGTCAGTGTGCGAATAATGGGGGTGTCTGAATCACTTAATTAAGGCTTGAATCCCTCCAAATAAAGTTAACCAAAAGTTTGGCGAGTCTTAAACGTCTTTTTCTTTTTTTTCAATGTTTCAATTTGGGCTTAAAACAGGGCTCTGAACCAGTTCAAAGAATGAAAACAAAAACCAGAAACAAACAAAATTTTAACAGGAAAATAAACTAAATGAAATCAAGTTTAATTGTTCTGAACAGATACAATTATTTGAAATTACCAATAACCAGTTAATAGCATTATTTTATCATTCTGTTTAATTTTAATTTGTCAGTCAACCAATCAGGATTTCAAATAGTATGGCCTATGCAAATGTAACGTTGACGCATCCAACGTGAGTGAAATGTAAGTGCATTAAATGTAATGCGCTGGCATTAGCTTTTGGATCTCAGGAGTTTTTCCAAGGATATGCCAGCAACCGTTAAAGCATTCCATTTAAGTGAAAATATATGGCATGTACCGGTAATATCCAGTGTGGTGTGTGTATTGAAACCAGCTAAAATTTAACCGACAAAAAACGGCTAAAATATTTTTTAAATAATTAAACAAGTTAATATTGTGGCTTTATATATGGTCAGACACTTGCATGTGTCATTATATTATTAACATTTTACCTAAATCAAGCTCAATGGAGTTTTTTACCAGCGACTGTGACTCATTATCAATCTCTTTTTTCACTCATGGCATAGGCCTATGGAAGGAGTCACGAACAAGCAGCCAATTTCTGTTCACAAAACTTCTTCAGCTTTACGTTCTGTATGTTAGCTTTTATACATTGTCCAGGGATGGTGTTGCAACCATCCAATGAGAATATACAGTACATTACATTATATAGAAAGCAAGACAAAGAGAAAAACAAGTCCATATAAGGAGAAATGCATATGTGGCAGTATATGTTCTGGACAAATCCAGATCACCTATATCTGGGCTGGTTTTCAAGGAACCCACACAAATACATACATGAGAGTACATTAAAAGAGATGAGTGCAAGAACAAGAACAGCTTCTCCCCTCTCCCCTCTCCCCATCTTTCCCTTGTAGCCTATTCTAAAGTTAGCAAGTTGATACAGATGGAAGAAAGGGTTCACTCACCATCCTCACCCAGACCTCCATTTGCAAATACAAGGAAGCATAAAGTACATAATAAAAAAACAGTTGTTAACACAGAGAAAGAGAAAAAGAGGGAAAAACGTCAGGCTGGGAGCTGTATTGTACAGACAATTCTAGCTCACAGTAATGTTTCAGAATGAACCTATGAACAGAAACATAAAAATACTGATTCTGCTCAGAGCGAACTGATTGATTTTAAGCCCCTATTAAAAAAATGCAAACACCAGAAGCTGGTAAACAGACGCTTGTTAACAGAAATTGAGTTTGCCTTCATGGGGCCAGTTGCAACACAAACAAAAATGTATAAATTAAAAACAAAAATAATTAAAAATGCAAAATCTTAGTTTGTATGAGTATGAGTAATTATTTATTATTATATAGTTCATTTTAGATATAGTTCCTTAATATTATTTACAGATTTAAATATACAAATTATTTAATTTCATGATTACTTGTATCGTATTTCAATGAAAATCTTATTTATTACCTGCCCTGAGGAAGTAACCATAGCAACAGCAGAGTGTTGAGTGCATCACCATCAGATGAAGCGCTGACAAAAAACATAGTCATTACTTATCACTTTATTGATCTACAAATTACAAATACGCCAGAAAAAAAATCTTTAAAATAGTTTACAAAAATGTGACCCCCCCCCCCCCCCCCTGAAAGACATCAGCACACTGGTTGATGTACACTTTCTATGCTTCTCATAAAGAGAACAAGCCAAAAGCTTTTCAATCCACTGATTGGTATGCTATTGCAGGAAGGCAGGCTGGCAGGATTGCCGACATGTGAGAACGATTCCCTCATGCAATGTCACAGATTATCTTAAATAAGCCTGTCTAAGCCCATACCTGGCCAACCCACAAAGCCAATCAGTGTGGGTCTGAGGCAGGTTTTTGCAGCTGGAAAAGTCACTCATTTTGGAAGCACACTTAGTCATCTACATTTCTTTGAAGTCTGATATTATTCACCTCTCCAGCAAAAGCACGCTTATGAAGATTACAACAAGCATAACTTCAGGATATAGTCATCACTGCGAAGATATGTCAATTTGCATGCAGAGAAAATTGCATTAAAGGCTTTTCACGTACACAGAGAGACACCTACACTTGTTCCCAGCCTCAGATTCCCTGAAACCTGCCTGCTAACCTGCTCAGTGGCGTGCACAGACCTCCTCAGGGGCAGAAAAATTCGAAGAAAATATGTTGATACAATTATTAGAATGCATAACACATCAAATGAAAATAGGGAAATGATGCTAATATTACTAAATATTATTTACTTTACCAAACAAAACAGTGAGAATCAAGAAGGTAATTATGGAAAATTATTTTTTTGTTTTGTTGATGTTGTAAATTTAATGTATGTATTATATGTATGACAGACAGTGTTAGCTATCATGAATCAGTAACACTTTACAATAAGGTTTCATTAGTTAACATTAGCTAATAATGAACTGCACTTCTACAGCATTTATTAATCTTAGTTAATATTAATTTCAGCATTTACTAAAACATTAAAATCAAAAGTTGTATTTGTTATCATTAGTTAATGCACTGACTGTGACAACATGAATAAACAATTAACAGTTGTATTATTAACTAAGATATACAGTAACAAATGTGTTGCTCTTGGTTAGTTCATGTTAGTTCATACATGAGTAATGAACAAATGAACCTTATTGTAAAGCATTACTATGAAATCAAAGATATGAAATCAAAGATAAGTTCCTTACAATTTAGAGTTGGACATGGACTTAAGATTTCATTTAACCAGATGTATTTCCCCTTGCACTTTTATTCCTTGGATAAAAACGAATGACATTGTCACTCAGAATGCGTCTGAAATCGAGTTATACTTTTATTATAGTTAAGAATAACTTTTAGAGTAGCATGGTGATGGTAGGATAAATGTAATTTTCCATATTAGCTTTAACGTTACCTGCTGCTCGTTTGAAGACTCGCGTGAACTGCATTAAATGTGTACGAGGCACTGCAAAGGAAACTCTTTTTTTTATATAATATTTGTTTGTATTATTATTGTTAGTGCCAAGGGTGTGTAAGTGTATTGTTATTTATTATAATATTTATAATTATTATTATTATTTACAATTATCAGAAAAGGGCACAATACATTTTGAGACAAAAGGGGCAGGGGCTTGAGCCCCCCCAACCCCCCATCCACTGAACCTGCTGATTTGGGAAAGAGACACTTAAATGACTTAAATTCTCTAGGAAGTCAATAATGAGTTATGTAATGGAGAGGTCAGGTCTGTGATGCTGACCAGCCAATTTTAAATTAGATATGGAGAAAAAGAACATGTCAAGGAGAGAAGAACGGAGAGAGGGGGAGAGAGGTGACTGTGGAGGATACGCACCGAGGAAGAAATGCTGCAGGGACAATGGCGGAAACCGAAATGGAATTGCACCTCTATCAGACCTCGGAGCCCATTCCAGCCCTGTCGTCCGTGTCACTCAGAGCCCTGTCAGACACTGAGAATTTGACACCATTAGCAATGTAAAAGAGAATGCAGTGCGCGTTTTAAAGACTTCACACAAGCCTAAAAGTTATAGACATTTTATGTGAAGACGTCCGTGACAGTAACTGAGTTGATAGATTGCTGACGTTTTTCTCACAGCATATTAACAAAACCAGTGGTATATATGGAAGCTTGTTTCCACCACAGAATGAAAAATAAAAAAGGTAATAGCGACTTTTTTCTCTCACAATTGCGAGTTTACAACTCGCAATTCTGACTTTATTTCTCACAATTGCGAGATATAAAGTCAGAATTGATTGATATAAAGTCGCAATTGCAGGTTATAAAGTCAGAATTGCGTGATATAAAGTCGCAATTGCGTGTTATAAAGTCAGAATTGTGAGATATAAACTATTCTGAGGGGGAAAAAGTCTTATCTTTCCTTATAAAATCGGCCTGATAACTCGCAATTGCGAGTTTATATCTCACAATTCTGAGAAAAGATGTCAGAATTTCGAGATATAAACTCGCAATTATGTGTTATAAAGTCAGAATTGCGAGATGTAAACTCTTGTAAAAAGATGTAAAAACTTTTTTGTGATAAAAAGTCTCAATTCTGTCTTTTTTTCTCGCAATTGCGACTTTATTTCTCAAAATTGCGACTTTATATCTCGCAATTGTGAGATAAAAAGCCGCAATTATTATTATTATTTTTTTATTCAGTGGCGGAAACAAGCTTCCATAGGCTCTTTAGGTGAACCTGTAAATTGTGACAGCAGGAACCTTGTGAAAGCTTTACTGTGCGTTCGTGAGATTGTAGCAGCAATCCAGCAAATTTAAGATGCGTGAATTGGTTGAGTTAGGCCCGAGGTGACAGAAAACCACTAAACAAATACGTCCAATCACAAGGTGGAACTTTGAAATTCTACTTTGCATAATGAATATATCACTCATGCCTGAAATTGAGGTATCTTCTATAAAAATGCAGCTGTCATAGTTAGGGTGCATAAGCATGGTACATCTAAGAGCGCATACATAATGAACCGGTTCCCAACTTCCATTAAATTGTCAAGAACGTTAATATGCCATTCCTACAACCCACAAATCAGAATTTACTTGAGTTAAGGTTGGTTATGAAAACTCCATCATAGAGTGATATTGCACAGTATGTCGATAAACGATGAATCACATTAGCTACTTTTTAATTCTTATTATGCTAAAGTATAAATTTGCACAACCTTAGTTCAATTTATTGGGTTAAAGCAATTTCATTCATGGTATTTAACCAGATTTGCAGTCAATCACAAGAACATGAATGTACATGCATCACTTAAGATTAATATGCCGTTTGCCCTTATCTCATACATTTATTATAGGCACAGTTCCCCTCATGTGTAAAGGTTTATAGCATGTTTTTTTAAACATCCATCTCAGAGATGGTTCAATCCTGCTTTCTAAAGAGCAGAAGAAGAATGAGCAGCACTGAAATATGGCTTATGATTGCATCTTTCTCTCAGCTGCTGGCAAGGATTCTCCTGTTCTGAAGAGATTGATAATGGCAGATCTATACTGCTTGCCTATCATCTGCCCTTAATAAATCTAGGGAAAACCTGACAAGTAGATCTCCAATCCACATAAACACGTGTGACACATCTCTCTTGGGTTTTCCAAGATTGTGTGGGAGTTCTGTTCAAAATAGCATTCAGAGTATTCATTTATTCTTCACAGGGTTGGCACAAGTTTGAATTTAAGAACCGTCTAGTTCATGAGCTGGGATTTGAAATGGCCACATCATGCTGAATTTGAATTGGAATTGGAATGACAGGAAGAGGATTTACTGATGGAATCTTTCATCCTGCTATATGTTGTATGAGTTTTGAATTTTAAAGAGCATTCTGGAAAAAACTAATGTATTAAATAAAACGAATCGGTTACCTAACGTAACCTCGGTTCTCTCTAGATGAGGGAACGAGTATTGGGTAAGTTAGCTTACGCTACGGGAAAGATTAATCTTTTCTGAGAATTTGAAGCCAAAAAATTATCCTATAATTTTGTATCCATTGTCAACGCAGTTCAGCTGCAGCAGACCATGAGCGGGCTAGCTAGCAGCTCATTGGTTCGCTCACAGAGAACTGCTTAAGCCTATGAGGAGACACGAATGAACTCTCGGCCAATGAGAGTCTGACCTGCTCTCATTGCGTCAGAGCCCGCCGAAACGGGCGTGGTCAGAGAGTATAAATTAGCGTCCCAGGCTGTAAACTCTGGTTTTCATAGAATGAAGCGAGAACGCTAGGAGCACAAGCACGGCCAGGAACGCAATACTCGTTCCCTCATCTAGAGAGAACCGAGGTTACGTTAGGTAACCGATTCGCTCTCTTACGAGAGGTTCTCTCGTATTGCGTAAGCTAGCTTACGCTACGGGAACACCTGGTCAACGCCGTGCGTGCTAAGCATCCACTATGAGTCCCAGGGGAGACCCCGGGGAACCCTTATGAGTGGGAATAATTATATGTACCTGTGACAAAGGCCAGCAGAGCGGGCCGGGGATTGTGTAGTACATAAGCACATGATAGAGAGTGACAGAGCGAAAACCGGTCTGTGTGAATGACTCCCTATAGTGCAGCTCAACCAGAAGAGCTGTAACATACTAGACTGCTAGTAGTTTAGCCTGCAAGGCGGGAACTTCCAGATTGTAAAATCTGACAAAGGTGGAGGGGGAAGCCCATCCCGCTGCCACACAAATGTCATGAATGGAAATTCCGCTGGACCATGCCCACGATGAGGCCATGCCTCTAGTGGAATGAGCCCTGATGCCCAGAGGGCATGGCAAGTCTTTTGATGCGTATGCGGCTGCAATGGCATCAACTATCCATCTGGACAGAGTCTGTTTCGAGGCGGCCAACCCCTTGGTGCGCCCACCGAACGAAACAAAAAGCTGCTCGGATCGTCTGACCGGAGCAGTGCGAGTAATGTATAATCTTAGGGCCCTGACCGGACAGAGGAGATTAGAGTCAGATTCGCTATCGGATGCAGGCAGAGCCGATAGGGAAATAACTTGTGCCCTGAACGGGGTACCAATCGCTTTTGGGACATAACCATAGGTTTGAGAACGACTAAGGAGTCATTGGGCCCAAACTTGAGACCGGAAGCGCTACTGGACAGCGCGAGAAGGTCTCCCACACGTTTTACTGACGCGAGCGCGAGCAGAAAAACTGTTTTGATCGAAAGGTATTTGAGGTCCACGGTGTTTAGCGGTTCGAAAGGAGGGGCTTTCATAGCTTCGAGAACTATGGAAAGGTCCCAAATCGGCACCGAAGGGGGGCGTGGGGGGTTCATCCTTCTAGCTCCTCTGAGGAAGCGGATGACCAGGCCATCTTTGCCCAGTGACTGGCCGCGCCGGGGTTCAACGAACGCTGCGACGGCTCCCACATACACCTTGAGAGTGGACGGGGACCTGCCCTTGTCCAACATCTCTTGGAGAAAAACTAGCAAGGAAGGAACCTCGCATAACAGTGGGTCCAAGTTTCTGTCGGTGCACCATTTAGAGAACACAGACCATTTAGACGCATAGAGCCTTCTAGTAGAAGCCGTTCTAGCCTGCATGATTGTGTTTAACACTCCCTCTGGCAAAGCAACGGGTAGTTGTTGATCACCCACGCATGTAGCGCCCAGCGCTCTGGGTGGGGATGCCAGATCGTGCCGCGAGCTTGGGAGAGGAGATCTGCTCTGATTGGAATGGGCCACGGGGCTGTCTGTGACAGCTGAGTGAGCTCCGGAAACCAAGTCTGACCCTCCCAACGCGGGGCTATGAGGAGCACCGAGTGGCGTGTTTCCCTGATTCTCTGAAGCACCTGTGGTAGCAGAGAAACCGGAGGGAATGCATAAAGCGGGCGGCTGGGCCAGGTCTGGGCTAGCGCGTCCTCGCTCTTTGAGAAAAATATTGGGCAGTGGGTGTTCTCTTCTGAGGCGAAGAGGTCCACCTCTGCTCTGCCGAATATTCGCCACAGCTTTTGGACTGTAAGAGTGTGCAGGAACCATTCCCCGGGGGGAATGGGGTTCCTGGACAGACTGTCTGGACCGTTGTTCAGATGACCCAGCACGTGCGTCGCTCTGAGCGAGAGCAGGAGACACTGAGACCAAACTAAGATGCGTTCTGTCAGCCGGAAGAGATTCCTGGATCTGACTCCGCCCTGACGGTTTAGATAGGAGACCACGGCTATATTGTCCGAACGGATCAGCACGTGGTGACCGTGAATGCGCGGAAGAAAGCGCGTGAGCGCGTTCTCGACCGCCAGCATCTCCAAACAGTTTATGTGGAGGAGGCTCTCCTGAGCTGACCAGGGGCCGAAGGCCGGTGAGCCCTCACAGACCGCACCCCAACCAGTGTTGGATGCGTCTGTCGAGATGACTTTTCGGTGAGAAAGGGTCCCCATGGAAACGCCCCGCTGAAACCATTCTGCCACAGTCCATGGCTGCAGAGCTGTGATACAGGTCTGCGTTACTTTTATCAGCTGGCGGCGTGTGGTCCACACACGGTGAGACACACGGCTCTTCAACCAGAGCTGAAGCGGGCGCATGCGCAGTAACCCCAGCTGGAGCACCGCGGAGGCTGAGGCCATGTAACCCAACGCCTTATGAAAAGTTTTCAGAGGTGCGAGTCTGTTCATCTGAAAAGATGCGGCGAGACGCTGAACACGGCGCGCACGCTGTGTTGACAGACGAGCCGTCATCGTGACCGAGTCTAGCTCTATACCCAAGAAGGAGATAGTCTGACTGGGTTGTAGTGCGCTCTTTGTCCAGTTGACAGAGAGGCCCAAAGCTTTCAGATGGTCGAGGAGAACTGTACGATGAGACAGTAGCTCTCTCTGTGATTGTGCCAAAATCAGCCAGTCGTCCAAATAGTTCAGTATTCGCAGCCCCTGACTCCGCAGGGGGGCGAGCGCCACATCCATGCACTTCGTGAACGTACGGGGTGCTAGGGATAGGGGGGAGGGGACCAATCGAGCCCAAGGCGTTCGACGGCCTGTGAGAGGACGCGCACTAATTCCTCCTCGATTCCAGCGCGGGTCCCAGAGGATTCTCGGGCCGAGGAGGCGTGAGAACCCGACCATTCCTCACTGTCTAAAGCGAGAAGCGAACAGGTTTCCTTGATGTCCGCGGCATCATCGGAGGCGACAGAGCGGCCACTCGGCGGCAACTGCATGTCCGGAAGCGGCGGAGAAGGAGAGCGGGAGGCGACAGGCTCCGGCGGGATTAACGCTTCTAGCTGGGGTTCCGGCGGCCTCTGAGAGCGGCGTTTCTTCTTCCACGGCGAAGTCAGAGGAGCGGAAGCAACTTTAGTGGCCTGAAGTCGAGCCCGCAGGGTCGACAACGGCATGTCCTCGCAGAGATCGCAGCCGCCATCGGCGAGGGCGAGCTCGGCGTGCTCCAATCCGAGGCAGAGAGCGCAGATGACGTGGCGGTCTCCAGTCTCGACGGGAGCGCAGCAAGAACCGCAGGAGGATTTACGAGACATCTTTAAAAAGACACTCGGCTCTTTTAGATACAAAAAGTATAGGAAGCTTTTTTTGTAAAAAGGATACAAATCCGTCGGATGGCGCTAGCTCGCAGGACGGCTGAAGGTGGCGAAGACGGCCGGCTTCCTCAGTCTCCCAGATGCTCGCTAGAGTTGCCTTTTCGACGACGGCGGCTTCTCTCAGGATCAGCAGATGCGTGTAGCCTCGCTGAAGAGATGAAAATCAGAGTTTACAGCCTGGGACGCTAATTTATACTCTCTGACCACGCCCGTTTCGGCGGGCTCTGACGCAATGAGACCAGGTCAGACTCTCATTGGCCGAGAGTTCATTCGCGTCTCCTCATAGGCTTAAGCAGTTCTCTGTGAGCGAACCAATGAGCTGCTAGCTAGCCCGCTCATGGTCTGCTGCAGCTGAACTGCGTTGACAATGGATACAAAATTATAAGATAATTTTTTGGCTTCAAATTCTCAGAAAAGATGAATCTTTCCCGTAGCGTAAGCTAGCTTACGCAATACGAGAGAACCTCTCGTAAGAGAACGGAATATTTAAACTAAATTCTTATACTTCAATTACAATTACAAATTGAATTCAATTCTGAATGCTTTTCATCATTTTCTCCAGTTTCCTGCATACTGATATAATGAAAGTGGTTTAAGTGATTAAAAAAAGTCAAGAGGGTCTATTTGTTCTGTTCTGTCTGATGAAAGATCATTAAATGTTTTGACCTTGATACAGTCATGAGCTCAGATGAAAAATACAAATAAATGTGTGTGTGTGTGTGTGCAGCTGTTGACAGCAGCCAGCCTATAAGATCAAACAAGCAGTCAAACTGTCAACTCATTTCTCTTTTTGCCAAATGCGGTACTGTAAGTCAACACTGTGAGACATGCACGTTGTTTGGAGAATGCCTCTCACCTACCCTCATACCACAGATGCACATCACATTGAACTGCATCCTCACACTGCACTATAAATAATGATTGGAATTCAAACAGAAATAGAATGTAAAAATGTTACAGTAAAACATCCGTTTAGTTAATAGATAAGAATATACTTTTTTATAATATATTAATATAAAATATACATATAATATAAATAGTCTAAATATATTAAAATAAAAAACTTTTTTTTTTGGATGCAAGAGGTGTACCATACAGTAAATCTGTATTATATTTAACCAGAAAAATCATATACTTTAACGGAAAAATCTTGTGAAAAATTTTCTGAAGTCACATAATATCAAGAGACAAATATAGAAATAGTACTGGCAAGTGTACATTAAAAACTTTTTTTTATATTGTGTAATTACACTTACCAATACATAATCTACAGTCTTGGCTGTTAAAGTCTCAGTCCTAAGACTGACAAAAATGTTACATACAAAACTGTTTTTAAGTAATTTACGTAGTCAAAAAAAAATAAAAAATTAAAACGTCCGTCACCCTTACTTCACACTTCAGTAAAAGATCAATACAAAAGCAGTAGTCTAATGGACAAATTGTATATGCTATTACCTGTGGGGTCACGTAGAGCTCTATTTTGGGGAACACAGAGTAAGAGTTAACAGCCTCATAAACCATAGAGAGCCCCGCAGTCCTTGGGGTCAGCTTCTCTAGGATCACATCTGGGGCCCACATCCTTCAGTGTCACACATAACTGTAAATCAATCAGTTAGTTACATTCAGCCTCATCTTCTCCACACACGTCCATCACCTCAACAGCCGCACAGCTGTGGGTGATATTCCACTCCTCGCTTTATGAACATCTGAGCGTGCTATGGTTACAGTTGCCATAGCGATACAGAGGGCAGGGAATAGCTAAAACAGTTGCAAAGAAAGAAATTTTAAGCTGTGCCTCAAATTATATGCATTGCATGCATGCTCTCAGTAAACACTATATACTCAGCCATTAAATGTATGAATGTACAAAGTGTAGTATCGTTTCTAATGGAACACGAATTTTTAGTAACGTTTTTACATTCACTTTAAGGTTGCTGCTAGCTTTAACAAGCTGGCCAAGTATATAAATGAAATGAAGTGCCCCAAAATGGCTTTTTACATGTTGTACCTATTCACATGGGTGATGATGATAAAGCATTCAACTTACATTTGTAAAGCACGGTCTTCTCCATGTTTCGGTAGTTGCCACTTCCACCAAATTGAAAATAACTTGCCTTCTGCAACGGAGCAAAAACAATGGACATTAAGTGTATGAAGTGCCCAGTATCCTACATAATCTGGGCACACTTGGCATTTTACATCTCATTACATTTTAGTATGAACACACTAGTCACACTACCAGTACTTAAGGACAAAATATGCAAAATGAATCAGACCTTGAGTTCTTTTTGGTGTCCATCTACCCATCCGCTCTTTGTCCCTCCCACCTAGATGCGAACAATCATGAGCCAGTGTATACGAATAACAAGCTATTTAATCATCTTTAGTTTCCGCTCTACTTATGGATCCCTCAGCTGTCATCCTCAGTCTTCCTCTTATTGAAGTGTTTTACCCTAGCCTGGCATGTTCACCCATTAGCCATATTTATTGATGCAATATCTCACTCTGGAGACCCAAGGAATGAGAGTATGGCCCCCAGCTGCTTTGCAATAAGGCCATTAGTCTAAATGTGTTTGTAGAAACGTGTAGAGCTCACACAAAAGTTGTTACCGCCAGCCACAATTGCTGTATAAGTCAGGGACATTCACTCATAATGAATGGTTTTGGGAATTTTTGGAACCTTGTCTTGGGGAAATTCACAATACTCAACAATAATCTGATATGTAAATATTCAGATTCATTAGAGAACAGCTGATGACACTGTAATGATTACTGTGATAATGGATTCATTGCTAGGATTAAGACAAATCTTCTTAAATGGGATTTTATCCATCTTTTCCTGCCTAATAACTTTCTTTTTAAAACACATATACACACACAGCTTATCCCAGATCCTATGAAGTTTACTTCCATTAAGGTATTTCATGCTTGTGTGAAAGAATTATGTGACTTCCATTCAGATAGTAAGCAGTACTTTCTCCCTGCTTGCAAGTCCATTACACATCCATCATTTGCATGTTGTTTATCTGCTACCTGATTGGACGCTGCATCCCACAGTCCTCCATCCAGAGCAGGGTGGTACGTGGACACTGTCTAATTAAAAAGTTTAGATCTATCTTCCCAGTCTTCTGGAAAACTTTAATTCTGCTTATTGCATTTCACACTGCTGTTTTCCTGTTTTATTCAAATTTACTCTGCAGTTTATTTATTATTTAATAGCTTGAGAGGATTAAGTTAACTGATACAAACAAGGAGACACCGGTGTTTTTGTGCATGGATATACAAAATAATTTACCTAACTTTTTTTAGCCAACAGATATATTAATAAATAAACTGCTCCACATGATTTTCTCCACAGGGAATTAGGTAGCTAGAGGGTTTAATGGCAGCATAAAAAAAATCTCTCTGAGGTGAACATGGTTTGCTCAGGTGAAGTGAGGAACGTCTCTCAAGGGGAGTGCTTATGGTGTGTTGAGGGATCTGGCAATGCTGTGACAGCTGTGGGAGTAAAGTGAGTGAGCGTGTGAAAGCGAGTCTTCTGAGGTGTTTTCTACCCTTCTAGGGTGTCCCAGCGGCTTAACAGTCTGAAAGTGGAAAGTTTGAAAAGCTTGGACAAGGAGAGAGAAATATTCAATAATTTTATGTGGATACTTGGACATGTCATACGTTTTAGTATAACATCTGCTAAAATAAAGGAGAGAAAATTCCTGTTTTTTTATGAATATTAATCAGACCTCAGAAAGACAGTTCAGTTGAATTAATAGGACACACTGTTATGTTAAACAAATCAAATGCACTTTGGCAAGCAGAGTGCTCTCAATGGCTTTTCTACATCAGTTATTTAGTGTACACCACAGATTCAAACACAGAACTACAGTTCAGTACTGTCTGGTGATATAATTATTAATTGTGTGGTCTAACTTCGCACACAACCTGATCTCATTTGAAGTATTGGTAGATATTCTCAAGTAACATTTACACATCCATTTTTATACGTTTAAGAATGCTCTAGAACGTTTAGAAAGTTATGCTTTAGAAAGTTATATATAAAGGTATATAGGTGTATAGAAATTATTTTGATGGATGTATGGATGGATAGCGGATGCCACATGGTTTGATATTTTGTTATTTAACGTAGAGATGTTCAGACATTTGAACTGCGGCCTAAGTGTCCAAATGCTTTTTGCAATCACTCTGCAATCTCTCCTCCCTTATGAATCTGCAGACAAAAACATGGCACATACAGTCGACCTGGCGCGAAACCCAAATCAGCATAACGTTCAGCTCTGCATATAATTCCTCCGCACACATCCCTCCCCTTCTGTCTTCTCTTCTTCCTCCTCCGGGGTGTCAGGGGATCTTTTAACAAAACAAATCCGAATGCAACGTTGAATTATTTCCACTTGACTCAATGATGTATGAAGGGAGCACTGCAATTAGCAGCACTCTTTGATACTTCTCTCTCCAGTGATCTAGCAGACAAATGTATTAGCATCCTTGCACTCCCCTTCACCACTGCGGTCCACACATTTGGAGGTGGGTGGGAGTGAAATCTCAGCTAAACCCAAAACTGTTCAATGCCAAGAGTTGTGCGCACCTGGGAGCACCGGGCGTCTTGTGTTGGAGGCGAACGGAAAAGGGCTTAATGAATTATCCAGCTAGGTGGGAAGCAATTAACCTACATTAGTTTGTGATGTGTGCCTAGCTGTCAAAGAGTACACAAGACTGTTGCTTCTGCAGTGAACTTATACCAGAATGTAGCACAGCATGGGCTTCTGAACAGCAAACTTTCAGCTCTACAAGGAAAGATTGTTAACTACCATTTTTGGCATCTTTATCTTCAATCCAATCAATAATAATAATAATAATAATGATTTGTTACATTTATATATATATATATATATATATATATAGACTCACCGGCCACTTTATTAGGTACCCCATGCTAGTAACGGGTTGGACCCCCTTTTGCCTTCAGAACTGCCTCAATTCTTCGTGGCATAGATTCAACAAGGTGCTGGAAGCATTCCTCAGGGAGTTTGGTCCATATTGACATGATGGCATCACACAGTTGCCGCAGATTTGTCGGCTGCACATCCATGATGCAAATCTCCCGTTCCACCACATCCCAAAGATGCTCTATTGGGTTGAGATCTGGTGACTGTGGAGGCCATTTTAGTACAGTGAACTCATTGTCATGTTCAAGAAACCAATTTGAAATGATTAGAGCTTTGTGACATGGTGGAAGTAGCCATCAGAGGATGGGTACATGGTGGCCATAAAGGGATGGACATGGTCAGAAACAATGCTCAGGTAGGCCGTGGCATTTAAACGATGCCCAATTGGCACTAAGGGGCCTAAAGTGTGCCAGGAAAACATCCCCCACACCATTACACCACCACTACCAGCCTGCACAGTGGTAACAAGGCATGATGGTTCCATGTTCTCATTCTGTTTATGCCAAATTCTGACTCTAACATCTGAATGTCTCAACAGAAATCGAGACTCATCAGACCAGGCAACATTTTTCCAGTCTTCAACTGTTCAATTTTGGTGAGCTCTTGCAAATTGTAGCCTCTTTTTCCTATTTGTAGTGGAGATGAGTGGTACCCGGTGGAGTCTTCTGCTGTTGTAGCCCATCCGCCTCAAGGTTGTGCGTGTTGTGGCTTCACAAATGCTTTGCTGCATACCTCGGTTGTAACGAGTGGTTATTTCAGTCACTGTTGCCCTTCTATCAGCTCGAACCAGTCTGGCCATTCTCCTCTGACCTCTGGCATCAACAAGGCATTTCCGCCCACAGAACTGCCGCTCACTGGATGTTTTTTCTTTTTCGGACCATTCTCTGTAAACCCTAGAGATGGTTGTGCGTGAAAATCTCAGTAGATTAGCAGTTTCTGAAATACTCAGACCAGCCCTTCTGGCACCAACAATCATGCCACGTTCAAAGTCACTCAAATCACCTTTCTTCCCCATACTGATGCTCGGTTTGAACTGCAGGAGATTGTCTTGACCATGTCTACATGCCTAAATGCACTGAGTTGCCGCCATGTGATTGGCTGCTTAGAAATTAAGTGTTAACGAGCAGTTGGACAGGTGTACCTAATAAAGTGGCCGGTGAGTGTATATATATATATATATATATATATATATATATATATATATATATATATATATATATATATATATATAACACTTTTCTCTGCACTCAAACTGCTTTAGATAGAAGGGGGAATCTCCTCAACCACCACCAATATGCAGCATCCACCTGGATGATGCGACGGCAGCCTTATTGCGCCAGAACGCCCACCACACACCAGCTTATTGGTGGAGAGGAGACTGTGATCAATCACAGTGAAGCCAGTCAGTGAAGTCAATCAATTGTGAAGCCAATCAGTATATAACGGGATGATTTGGAGGCCATGATGGACAGAGGGCAATGGGGAAATTTGACCCGGATGCCGGGGTTACACCCCTACTCTTTTCGAAGGACATCCTGGGATTTTTTTTTTAATGACCACAGAGGGTCAGGACCTCGGTTTAACGTCTCATCTGAAGGACGGTGCTTTTTGACAGTAAAGTGTCCCCATCGGTTTACTGGGGCGTTAGGACCCACACCGACCACAGGGTGAGCACCCCCTGCTGGCCTCACTAACACCTCTTCCAGCAATCACCTAATTTTCCCAGGAGGTCTACCATCTAGGTACTAACCAGGCTTAACCCTGCTTTGCTTCAGTGGGCAACCAGTCTTGGGCTACAGGGTGATATGGCTGCTGGCTAGGACTGACTGTCTGCCATGTTATTTTGCAATTGATGAAATCAGATATTGAATACCTGCATAGGTCCTGTAGTAGCAGCCCATTCTCATCCCAAGGCGTCATCTAACTGACACTTTTGACCATGCGTCAACATGCCGACGCACATGGTACCCCTTAAGCGTCAATATGAGACGCGCCTCCTAGTGGTCTAACCCTAACCCTACCCCAGACCTAAAGCTACCCATAACGGAAGCGTCATCTAACTGACGCTAAAGGGTGCCATGAGCGTCGGATTTAGACGCATGGTCAAAAGCGTCAGTTAGATGACGCCCGAGGATGAGCATCTCATATTGACGCTTAAGGGGTGCCATGTGCGTCGGATTTAGACGCATGGTCAAAAGCGTCAGTTAGATGACGCCCGAGGATGAGCGTCTCATATTGACGCTTAAGGGGTACCATGTGCGTCGGCATGTTGACGCATGGTCAAAAGTGTCAGTTAGATGACGCCTTGGGATGAGAATGTGTTGGTAGTAGTGAGTCATAGGCATCAGCATGATATAAAGAGAGGTGTTTTCTTCTAAGAGAGCAAACTGATGGTGTGGAATAGCAGACATAAAACTGGACTTTTTTTCTGCTCACAATTACCATGGCAATATAAAAAATTTTTTTTTTTTTTTTTTTACAAAAGTTAATGCTTTCATTCAGCAAGGTCACATTAAAATAAATTAAAATTGACAGTAAAGACATTATAATGCTACAAAAGATTTATATTTCAAACAAACGCTGTTCTATTGAACTTACTGTATTTAACTTCGATAATCATAAAGAAATGTTTCCTGAGCAACAAATCATCATTTTAGAATAATTTCTGAAGGATCATGTGACACTGAAGACTGGAGTAGTGGCTGCTGAAAATGCAGCTTTGCCATCACAGGATAAATCACATATTGAAAAAAAAAATATATATATAAAAATGGATATTTAAAATTGTAATAATAATTTTGTAATGAACTGGCCATCCGCCCCCTGCTTCTGGCCAAGAAAACTGGGATAGGCTCTAGCCCTTAGAAGGTCATAAGGATGAATGAATGAATGAATAATATTTTACAATATTATTCTTTTTACTATTATATTATTCTTTTTACGTATTTTTGATCAAATGAAGCCTTAGTGAGCATGAGAAAAAAATCTTACAGACCATAAACTTTTGAACTGTAGCATACAAAAATCCCCCCATGGGTAAATCATGCAAAGATTAACAAACTTATCAGAGAAAGCTTATCAGTGGCGGCTCGTCATGGGAGGCACAGTCTACACAAAATTTTGAGGTGGAAAATGGGAGGAGGAAAATTTAATGTTAATAAAAATTCTCATTTATTCATTTCATTTCTCAGAATGTGTATTTCATGTTTGTAATTTCACTATATCACCGAAGTCGGACCCACCACTGCTCTTCCCTGAACATAGCCAGAGCTATTCTAGCTTCTGCTGGTAACATTTTTTGCCAATCACCATCGAGTATTTCACTTCTAGCAGTTAGTGTTGAGAAAAATTATGCCGCAGAGGAGGCTAGACTCCCTCGGTATATCAACCAATCATCATAAAGACGTAAATTATAATAGTTTGAACTGCTCCTGCTGATAAATGTACCAGATACCTTAATTATGGAGAGTAGTAATATCAGAGACTATTTATATAGAGACATGCCACTTCCTCAATCCTCAATACAACTATATAGGGAAAACCTGTAACGTCAAAGATGGCGGTTGTATGCATATGTCCCGCCCCTCCCGCTGGAAAGCCAATCGTCTGCTTTTAACAGTCAAGCCGGGAAACATTTAAGCCTATCGTCTGGTTCCACTGACGCATGCGCACAGTTGAGGTTTGCGACAGCGGAGACGATTTGGCGACAGCGAGTTGTTTTGTGCCATGGTGTTGTCACTGTTGTGTGCAAGATCAGATGGAATCCACATGGAAGAGGGTGATAACAACGCGAAAACACCGGACTACCAAGGTAGTTGTGGCGAGCAGGCCGAGGACGAGGGACGTGAGAGAGCTGCGTGAGGCCGGTGGCGTGATTACTGATGAGCGGCACCTGCGCGACGCATCGTCTCGTATCTCTCACGGAGGAGCGGAGGCATAAAAGGTGGAGCGACGACATGGAGATCGAGAGAGGAACAGGCCTGATTTTATGTTGTGTTTTGTTTCTGTTTTGTGTGGCCAGCAGCTCATCCGGGGCTGCTGGCATACTTCCATTTTTGGATTTGTTTATTTATTAAAATGGTTGAATGTTCGCCGGTTCCTGCCTCCTTCTTTCCATAACATCTGAACCTTGTTACAGTAGTTAAAGCATTTTATATCGACCACAAATATGTTACCTTACATTCTAAGTATGTGCTGTAGAGCACGACACCGGCATTCTGGATAGAGACGTAAATGAAGTTGGTGTCGTGAACCCTTGCGCATGCGTAGTAAAAGTATAACCTGTGGGGAAAAAGGTGTTTTAAACCTTCTTTTGGGGCAAAGTCATCAAACTTTTTCAGCGATTTTTATCATATTTTACTGCTGTTTCTATACATGCAGTTTTTATGTCCCGATGACCAGTGAAAGTGCAGTTCTGACTCTCTGCCCATTCATTTAGATAGGAGCCTGGTCTTGTTAGTCGGAAATAGCTGCCCGGAGGCGTTGCCAAGATGGCGGCCGAGTGGCATGACTTGCCTAAAAGGACTTTGGTAATATTGAATGTTTGATCGCCAACAAATTCACAAAGATAATATTTGAGCTACAATTTAAAAAATAATCCTAAAGAAGTCCTAGAATCCTAAAGCCCTTTCAGTTTAGTTGGATATAGGCTACACAGCAATCAGCTTCACTAAACCGCTGGACGTGCTCTTTTAACATGGACATTTAAAAGGACAGAAGGATAGACTTTTTTCTTCAAGTGATAGGTGGGTGAAATTATATTTATATGTGTTTTGCTGTATATGTATCATCTTTTAAAAAAAAAATGTTATGTCTAAAAGTGACCAAAAAAGGGTATTTTAAAGCAGTTAATAATAATAAAAAAGATCCCATCCCCAGACCGCTACAGTTAGTGTGCCTCCGCCACCACTGGTATTCAGTAGCTGTATTTTCCAATGCAACCAGTTCTCAGATAGGAAAAAAATGGCCTTGAACCACCTGCTTGAGGAAAAAAAATCTCCATGGTGTAATCCAAGTATGCCCTAAAGAGAGCAAAGAAGTACAGATGAAGCCTAACCTTTAGTACATTGACAGATCTGTCGCTCTCAGAAAGGCCTTTGTGAGAACAATGGCTAATGGCATCTGAACCTTAGAAATGGGCATCAGCACCGACTAACCATCCCAGCTCATTTAATAATGTGCATTAGAGTCAGAATCAGACTCATGTATATGTATAACATAACAAATAGATATACAACATTGTCGAAAATTATATCAAAGATTTGTGTGAGGAACAGAATTTCCACAGAAGAAAGATAATCATACGGGGTTGGAAAGACGAGAGTGAATAAATGATGACAGAATACTAATAACTTAATATGATGCAGTTCTGGAAGTTATTTTGATTTGACTTGACAAGGAAAGGTCATTTGAATTCACAAACTAACGAAGGTAAACATTCAACAGCAAGAGCAAATAAAGCAGACAGCCTTTTGTCTTCGTATCTGAGAAAACACATAAATTAGCAATTCATTTAATGCACTAACATTTCAATTAACAGGAATTTGCTATTCAATAGTTCAAATGTTATTTTTCATACTCCTACATTCATCAACAGCAAACTACTACTACTACTTAAAAAAAAAAAAAACCTTCACAACCATGATTGGCAGATTTATAAAGAGAGACTGGTGGGCCCAGGTAGTCTAAAACTTGACTGTTAGAGATTCTGGTCATCACTTGGAGGAATGTTCTGTACTCATTCAAATGCAGGACTTCCAGCTTGTAGCCAGCCAATGTATGCAGTCTCAAACCATCTTCCCCGTCCTCAGAAAACCTAAGAAAGACACTAAACTATGTGAGAATCATTCATTTGAGAAAAAAAAAAGTCATGACCACATCCACCTTTATCGGAAGTTCATTATCTGGCTTCATCTCAGTTCTGGCCTTCTCCTTATGACAGATTTGTCAGCGAGTGGAAATTATGATTCGAATGAATTTATAAAAAAATCACATATAATTCCCACATGTGCCTATTAAGTGTCTCTCCAGGAGCCCCTCTTCAACTTTCATACACCAGTGTTCTTCCCTTCGTCAATAACAATCAGAGAAAAACAAATAACTCTAAATCCCTCATTGCTCCTGACCACACAAGAATCCATAAACACAATGTTAACCAGGCCACATTCTCCGTTAATTTCACACTTGATCTGCTTAGTTTGTTTCTGTGCATTCCGCTTTATTAAAATGTGCATGTCATTTCTAAGGCATGAGAAACAAAAATTCAAGCGATCGATGTGAAATTATTATGAAGGAGCAGACCAAAGTACATGTGAGGACCCATTGGGATTCTCTGCTCCTTGTCAATACAGAATCACAGCAGGATTTCAAGTTCAGCCGCTGCATCACTCACATTGCATTTCATTTGGAGCCACTTACTCTTTCAGTACACTGTGGTAAACCAATTTCACATCCCTTTTTCATATATCAGCCGTTAGGGGACCTTATCTAAAATGCTTTACATGGCAAAAGAACACCATCATTCCTTGACAAACATGACAACATGACAGCTATTTTCCACAACGGGCTCTTACTCATACAAACCTAGATGATAAAGAACAACAGCAGCATAAACACTGAGGGAAAGTCAACAACTCAGACAAGACAGGATGCAAGATGGCCTTTAATGTCATTTCCTGTAACCTTGAAAATACTGGTTGTTAAATTCAAGTATATGTTCTACCCTGGAGACTTAAAGGGAGTGCTTAAGAATACATATGCTTAATGAAAAATGTATGTTTGTAAAGATCGATTTTGTAACATTTCACAAGGTACCACACATCTGGGACAAAACAAACAGACAAAAGCTTTTAGAAGTGCAGAAAGAAAAAGTATTGAGGCAAAACAGTGGATACTATTTGCCAGAACATACTATTAACCCACACGTAACGGTTATAATAATTAATAATTCATTACATTTATATAGCGCTTTTCTAGGCACTCAAAGCGCTTCACATAGAAGGGGGAATCTCCTCAACCACCACCAATGTGCAGCATCCACTTGGATGATGCGACGGCAGCCATATTGCGCCAGAACGCCCACCACACACCAGCTTACTGGTGGAGAGGAGACAGAGTGATAAAGCCAATTAGTATATAGGGATGATTAGGTGGCCACGATGGACAGAGGCCACTGGGCAAATTTGGCCAGGATGCCGGGGTTACACCCCTACTCTTTCGAAAGACATCCTGGGATTTTTAATGACCACAGAGAGTCAGGGCCTCGGTTTAACGTCTCATCCGAAGGACGGTGCTCTTTGACAGTATAGTGTCCCCGTCACTATACTGGGGCGTTAGGACCCACACAGACCACAGGGAGAGCACCCCCTGCTGGCCTCACTAACACCTCTTCCAGCAGCAACCTGGTTTTCCCAGAAGGTCTCCCATCCAGGTACTAACCAGGCTCAGCCCCGCTTAGCTTCAGTGGGCAACCAGTCTTGGGTTACAGGGTGATATGGCTGCTGGCATAAAGTTGGCTGCTGGCAATCTAGTAATTACTTGATACTTTGACAGTGTGGTGCATTCAAGCAAATCAATGTGGCTCAAACTATGGAGTATTTTTACAGCAGAGGAAAAAAATCTTCACAGCGATTTATGCTCACATTTTTTTAAAAGTGAAAATGCCATTTTATTTTATCCAGAAAACACTGGATAATCTTAGTCTTCTTTTCAATATATTAATAATCATAATAATACATTTTATGTTACTCTAATATAATCAGATGGACATGGTTAAATATATATATATATATATTATAAAATAAATAGTTAAAATAGTACATATTACATAAATGTCATATTATATTGCATGTATAATATTAAATATTATATAAAATATTGGGTATAATATTTAGAATGTTATTCTCACATCATTCTACCATGTGTAATATACAAATGGAATTCATGTCTCCATGATCAATGTAAATAAAAGACTTAAATAAATGATTGAACAAAACAGACAATTAAATTATCACAATTATTTGATTGACAATAATCGCCAATCAAAATCTCATACGCATGCTCTATGGATATAATTTTTAAGTAAAATGATAAAGTAAGCAAGATTTGAATAAATAGTCAAATTGGGTCTTGGGTTTTCTGGAAGCTGGTTGACCAGAATAAACATGAGTTGTATTATTATTATAATTGTTAGTTGAGGATTATCATGTATGCTGAGTTGAACAGGAGGCAACAAAGAAATAAACTAGACCATAAAGACAAATGGCCCTTTAAAAAGAACAGCGCTGGTTGTCTATACTTGTCCTCCAGTGTTGTAAAATGTGCTGAGAACAAAGCAATTAGATTTGCATCTTTTCGACGGAACTAACTCTAAGTTCCTCACACCAAGTGCTTGAAGTCTTGCCAGAAAGCTGCCAGAGACCAGCGAGGAATATCTACCGGTAAACACGAACTCTGGGTTATCTTCGTACGTAAGCCACACAATGATTTATTGAAACATTTTCAAGCAAATTCAAGCAAGAGGAGAGTGAGAGAGAATGTAAATGGGGACAAAACAGGGTGAAAGGGCCAGAGATCACATAATTGGCATGCTAACTTGCCCTAGTTGTACTTGAAAGGCATTATCATGTGTAGAAACACACACAAGTTTCTCAAAATAAGCCACAGAAAGATTGAAAAGAGGAATGTCTGTGAGGAAAAAAACATTTTAGTGTCTATAAACTTATCTTCTCAAAAAGTCATTGGCTTTCTGCCACTGTCAAGTGCGGCTCCTGCAAGCAGGAAAATGGTGTCCTTTCATGTGGGAATGTGCAACTCTTGGGGAAAAAGATACAAAATTCCAATGAAACATCAAGATGGAATTTTTTGCTTGTAGATATGAAACAACACTTTTTTTGAGTGTTGGGAAATCTACCTTAACTTTCTATAGGTGGGCAGTCTGTTCTCTTTTGCCACTGAGCAATCCAGAGCAAGTCATTTCATCATTACGATGTGACCTTTCCATGTCAAGTTGAGCTTGTCCAGCTAAAAATGTAAACGCAAAGCTTTCAGCATTCATATCCACCACAGCTGCTAGGCTCCATCAGAGCCTGACATGCAGGAAAAAGACAACGAGGTCAGAAGCAGAAAGGTCAACATGAGGGGAAAAAAGAGAAGAGGACAGGAAACTATGCGACTGTCCATGCCCATATGTAATGCTATTCACCTTATTTTTAACGTAAGAGCGAGCATGGCTATTTTCACCTTGTAAAGCTTCCGGTGTCAACTGCTTTCAGTTATACAAAAATGTTATGCTGCTTGATGTTGCAAATTGGTATTTGTTGTCATATTATTCTATTATCGCAAATAGTTTTACCATTTACTGCAATTTGTAATTCTTCATTTATTTATTTTTACAACACTGAAAAAAATATACTTTAGACCAGCTTAAAAAAATACTCTAATTTGTTGCAAACAAATGTATTCTTTTTTCTAATAAATTATATTTATAGTTTAGTTCAAACCTTAAATTTCGCTTTAATATTAATACAAAAATATATACATTGTCCTAAAGACAAAAACTTTAACAAAGAGTAAAAACATTATTTATTATAAAGGTCATTTATTTTATTGTTATATTTCCCTTAGGCATAAGGCAAATATTAGCTACTAGTAGGTCAATATAATGATTTTTGCAACTTAATTTCACCATAAACAAAAATGTTTCTTGTAATGTCATTTTAAAATCTGCATTATATTTTGTTATACTGCATTATACTTTGTTTACTTTTAGAGAAACTGAACAAAACAGGTTTAGAAAAACATGATTTTTCCAATATGAAAATGCACTTTAAATAAATGACAGTAGTTTCACTTTGTGTGTGTGTGTGTATATCATCTAATGAATAAGAAGTCTCACACATTCATAGATAGCTTACTTCCACGTTTGAAAAGGAGGAAAGGAGGAATTCCCAGCAACATCAAATTTTTGTTCACTGTAGGATTTGTGAATATGACTTTCTAGAAAGGTTATCATTCCAATGTAATCATGTGTCAGCCAAAGGGAAGAAATATCAGCCTCAGAGAATGAAGTGTGTGCAGGCTTGAAGCATTATTTAAAATACTGCGGTGTAAAAACATGACAAAGACCTGATATTATACTGAAGTGACAAATGAAATGTGCAGAGATGCCTTATCCTGCACAAGTGTTTATTAAGATGGAACAGATACCATGTGAAACCCCACTGTTCCGAATTGAGGGGAGCTGAAGGGGTTTCCTCTATGATTTTGTGCAACTTAGCAGAATGGGACTGACATAGCGCAAACACCAGACAATTAAATTTGAGGCCCGTCCACATGCTGGCTTCAGTGACAGTACAAGTAATCATACATTTTTATATAATGCTACAAAAGCAAATAATATCCATCAATGTCAATTAATAAACGCTGAGCTGATCACATACAGGGAGCATAGACTGGAGGATTATTTTTCATGTATGCTACATATTAACAGACTAGCCTTTATCCGCCTGTTCTTTTTCATTCCCACCATCCTGTGATTGAATTTATCAACATTTTTAAATAACCATGTTTGGCCACTTTTGACATATATTCACAAATTCATTTATGCCATCAAAATTCAAATATTTACATTGAACTGAAATATTAAGGGCCAGATTTACCAACAGCCAGCGCAAACCCTCTTTTGGCGTTAAAAAACTACTGTCAGGACTAAAGACACGCATTGAAAAATTAGCACTGACATTTTTGCGGCTGACCTTATTGCATATGCATTTTTATGAGTTTCCCTTTCAGATGCAAAATTTATGGGAGGAGAGTATTTAAATGAATCATGCAAGGTGATTTACTAAGGTTTGCGCTAGTCAATTTACGCTATTATTTACAGCCCAAAAAAAGCGATAGCATATGTAGTATAATAGTAAACCTAAAAAAACTTCAACGTACGTTAAACAATACAGGACAAGGAACAGGCTAAACCTGAGGGGTTCATGAAAGTGTTCCTCAATCAAGTGAAGTAGTAGTAATTCAAACAGAGCAAGTGTCTAATCACAAAGGAAAAGAAGTTCCACAGAAGTATGAAAATGGATGTGTGAGAGCAGATAAAAGCCACAGAGATTGGATTTAAAGAGGAGAGTGGCATTTTTATGCATGAGGGCTTGAGATATGAGCAGGCACATACCCTTCACTGTGTGGGGAGATTCGTGATCTCTCAACAGCCTCACAAAACCTTCTGACACCCAGATCGCATTCAGATTCACATGAACACTTTTCTTAAATACCATTTAGGATTTGGATCTCCGAAGAGCAGACTTTCTAATCCAAGTCTAATCATATGGATCTATAAGAACACTGATTCATCAAACAAAATCCCTAACTGTGGCGTTCTTGTCATCTGTGGTATGGCCAATTATTGATCTGAAGGTTTGATATGTAGCAGCAGGCAATTAACAATCAATTTTTGTTTAAATGCAATGACAAACAACCAAATGCCAAAACAAACAAGTATATACTAAAACAATCCCAAAGGTTCTACTGCCCTTTGTGGGCTTTGTAAACTGTCTAAATACCATTGAAAAAGGAATCCGCAAACCGCAAATGAAGCAAGCTGCTGGCTATTTAGTGTGTCATTGTGAATCAGGAAGAGGGTCATCAAAGATACTTGAGACTTTAATTCAGTCCTCTCTAGATGGAAAATTACAATCAAGCTTAATTGTTATGCGCACCATATTTAAATGCCTGGTTCTCTTAAAGTGAAAAAAGGGATATCTGCATAGAGAGCCAAATGAGTAAAGATGTGAAACATTGCTCAGCTGTAAGAATTTGATTAGCTGTCTAAATATCTCGGTACATTTAGTCTGTTACAGCTTTTATGATCATTTTTATGGTGTAGTTTTAAGAATTTAGAGTAGTTAGAAGTCTCTGTGGTCACAGCTTTAACATGTCAACTCCGTCTTCCCAGTGTGATAATTTCTGTTATTAGTTGAAAAATAGGAAAAAAAACAACTAAATTATTGCTCCACTGAACAATACATGGGTAAGATAGAAAAATATTCAATTTTGTCTGATGGTGTTGACTTGTAAGCTGATGGAGTTGACAAGGGCTCACAAAAACTCTTTATATAGTGATATAATATTCTTTGCATATGGGGAATTGTTCTTCATGATTTTATTTACATATATATTTGGCCTGACTTACATGCCTTATATACATAACATAAGCAAACACACACACACCATGACAATATTTATGAGGAAATTCATTGATATAATGCAATCACTTGCCCTTTACCCTAACCATCACAACTAAGTGTCTAACCATTATTCCAACCTAAAAAACAGCCCTTTAAAGACATAATGACATTTTTTAATGGAATATTGTCGTTTTTATTTGTGCACATAATTTTTTGAGTGACAACCTGTCACTCACATGAGATCACAGCAATAGCAATTAGCAAACCCTGATGTAATGAAGAGCGAACTTGTCTGATGCTAGTTGCCCACTTAAATCATGCAGGTCAAGCACAAATAAAATGTATGTATGTATTTGATGTGGTTTAAAGACAGATCCTTTGGATTCACGTTGAGAACATTTCTGTTGCTGCTACAGGGTGGCACATAATAATGCTTACCATTACACTGAACAAGTGAGCTAGTGAGCATACTGGAGAACCAGAAAGAGACATACTATACTGCTAAAAGGAGAAAAGCAAACCACTGGAAGGATTGTTGAATTAAATTAAATATAAGGTAAAAATTTGCTTTATTAATTTGTTATCTTGTCAATCAGTTGTTTGAAAAAATATTTGCTAGTTTTTAAATCTGTTCCAACCTCAGTTGGTCCTTTGTCAACACCGTCAGTATTGGTCAACAGTATTATTTTTGTTAATTTTGAAAGAAATACATTTATTCTTTTATCAATTGTGTTAAAATATCGAATGAACTACATGATGTTATGTCTTATTTATGGAGCTAGAAATGTGTCTTTATTACATGCGAGAAAATAAATGATCTGAGAGAAAAAAAAAAAGTTTGAGAGAAAAAGTTATCGCACTGATAGCAAAAAAGCATTTCATGAGAGAAAAAATAATGTTTGAGAGAAAAAACTTTCATATCAATAGCAAAAAATAGAACATAAAAAAAATATAAATTTGATTTTTTTTTTTTTTGTTGAGAAAAAAAAACGCTTCTCTCAAACCGCTTTTCTTTGCTCTCAAGTCAAGATTTTGCTTTCGCTGTGAAAATTGTGTCATGGGCGGGGCCACGTTCTTTTTTTCCTTTTGGAACGTTCCTATTGGCCAGTCGGGTGAGCATCGTCTTGTCTCGGGAGTCGAACTGAATCATTACACCATTGTTCAGTTCATCTAGATAGATGCCTCCTCTGCCTTTAGATTCTCTGCCCGAGCCCGAGCCCGGGCCGATATTTCCCGTCACTATCCTCGGGCCGGGCCGGGCCTTTGATCTAGAGACGTGCACTCTCAACGCAAAAGAGTGCGGTGCGGGACTAGATTTGATGGCCGAGTGCGAACGCGGGCGCGGGCTGTAATGCACTCACTCTGTGTGTGAGGGTTCAGGGAGAATAAAATGATTCGTGGGACTCCTGCAAACTAGAAATATCTATGAATAAAACAAATGATTTACAGGGCAGAGTTTCGTTTTATAACATGTTTGCAGCGTTGAGCGATGTAGCCAATCACAGACATATGTGTTGATTTCTTGAACGCAATGGGCAATCAGAAGCATTTAAGATAGACTCCCATCACTGCTCAAAACGGACTTTTTGTTCAGAGCTGAATTCTGTATGCTGGCAAATCCTCTAATTATAACAAACAAAGTGTATGAAAGATTCATTGTGCAGTCAGCTGCATTGATAATAACAGAGATGTGTGAGATCGCGATGAACTGATGTCAGCTTTAGGAATATTTAAGGTAGCGCACTTTGCGCGCATTCAGTCATGCCAAACCATGCACACAGTAGCCTGCTTGATTTTATGTTATAACAGTGTGGTTTGTGTGTTAATGCTTTAATAACACATAATTTATCAGGAGCATTTATGCTGATGTGTATAATGGCGACACGTAGGCTAACTTGAAAGTATTTGGTCTTTTGGAGGTGCAGAACAGAGGAGGAGGAGGAGAAAGTAACATGGAAAGTAGTTGAGAACGTCCGTTATAACGACCCACGTATTAAAATGGTCGGGTTTAAATCGGGCTCGGGCTCATAATTATAGTTAATGTGTCGGGCCGGGCTCGGACACAACATCCACGGGCTTGGGTAGGGTCGGGCTTGATTTTTTGGGCCCGATCTAAGCTCTAAGTTGAGCACGGACACTCCAATGTTTGGGTAAGATGATGACACACAACTGGATGTTAGCTGGCTGAGCAAATTCAGCATCACTGAAGATTAAACATTAAAAATAGCACTCATATTCATGAATGAATGTGTATTATATTATTAGCTTGCTAATCGCTAGTAAAGCTAATTATTAATTAGCCATCATGCTAGGTAAACTTGCATGAGTGCTATTTTTTAATGTTTAATCTTCAGTGATGCTGAACTTGCTCAGCCAGCTACCCATCGAGTTGTGTGTGTCATCATCTTACCCAAACATTGGAGTGTCCGTGCTCAACTAAGGCAGAGGCGGCATCTATCTAGGACGGTGAACCGAACGCGAACAATGGTGTAATGATTCAGTTCGACTCCCAAGACAAGACGATGCTCACCCGACTGGCCAATAGGAACGTTTCAATAGGAAAAAAAGAACGTGGCCCCGCCCATGACACAATTTTCACAGCGAAAGCAAAATCCTGACACGAGAACAAAAAATTGCATTGAGAGCAAAGAAAAGCGGTTTGAGAGAAACACTTTTTTTTTAGAGAAAATGTTTTCACACTGATAGCAAAAAATATATATTTAAGTTTTTTTTTTTAAGTATTTTGAGAGAGATTTTTTTCTCAGAAATAATTTTAAAAATTTCAAATTTATATTTTTTTTATGTTCTAAGAGAAAATACTTTCTCTCAAAACTTTTTTTAGTCTCAAATATTATTTTTTGCTATTGATATCAAAACTTTTTCTCTCAAATATTATTTTTTCTCTCATGAAATGCTTTTTTGCTATCAGTGTGATAACTTTTTCTCTCAAACTTTTTTTTTCTATCAGATCATTTATTTTCTCGCATGTAATAAAGACAAATTTCTAGCTCCATATTCTTTACCTAAGAACATTGGTTATACAGTATGTGCTTAATATCAAAAAGGAGGGTAGAGAATTGAGGAATTTAGGAACCGGATTGTTCATAATAGTAAGTAACCTACATTAATGCATTAATTGATGCATATCATTTTGCAATATGCAAAAGACACATCTAAACCTTTCTAATCAGAATAGATTTGTGAATACATTTTCATTGGTACCTGCAAGTGGAGTCACTGAGATCTACAGTACAGTACAATGAAACAGGTAACAGGATTCCTGGAGCTGTGAAGGACAGCAGAGACAACAGGTGTAAACGAGTGACTTAACGACTTGATTTGTGGCCAAGAAATAGCAGCCAATAGAGAAGAGATGTCACAGCAATTGATATTCAACTATATTTGGTTTCCACTTGTATGCCCCTTCATGGTGTTTGGTCCCAGCAGAGTGACGGATGGATCTCCATGCCCCATATGTCAGCAGTCCTATAGGGCTCTTTGTGTCAGCCTACAGCCATGTGAGCACCATACACAAGGGAAACCTGAGAGTTAGCTCAGCATAAAGGTATTGTAAAACAGTATTGGTACCTGCAATCTTGACACCCTGCTGAGGGTTACAAATACAATCAAAATATTTTCACATCACCAGCCGATGCTATTTATTCTAATATATACAGTATATATATATATATATACACTCACCGGCCACTTTATTAGGTACCCCATGCTAGTAACGGGTTGGACCCCCTTTTGCCTTCAGAACTGCCTCAATTCTTCGTGGCATAGATTCAACAAGGTGCTGGAAGCATTCCTCAGGGAGTTTGGTCCATATTGACATTGTAGCTCTCTTCGCGACAACACAGACACAGGTCAGTTCTTTGAAACGGGCGTTTATTGCTGTGGGCACGTCTGGTCTCTTGGTACATCCAAGCTTCGTTCAACAGTTCTGTACACCGTGCCATACACCATGCCATACACCGTGAGAACTACATTGTAATGAACACAATACAAATAAACCAATACATTAGCTTAGCAGAGAAAATACAAACAGCATCCAGATCAATAAAGACAATATAATAATACCTCGTTGGCCGCTTGTCGTGAAAAGAGGTTACTGAATTCTTTAAAGTCTCTTGAAAGTCCATTTAACCGTCTGCATTAACTTCAAAAAGCACATTTGCAACTTTGATGCAGTTTAACAAAGCCTCGAAGCCATCTGCTCCACTCGAATCCAAAGGAAGTGTGTGTCGACTTAAACCGTCGTAGCGGTAACACATACATAAAACATTAGTTCCGGGACAAACGTAAATACACAGAATGAGATAAATACACTGTTAACCATGTCTTATTTAGCAGCTTATTTTACCCTTTAGTTCTTAAGCATGTAATATATTTTATCTTTACATAAAAATAATTTCTATTTGTTACATGAAATTATAACAGCAATTATGAACTATGCATCATGAAAACACAAGTATTTATGCAACAACACTTACACTCCCACCAAATCCCTAATTAACTTCAAATGTAGGATTTATATACACGAAAGGGCAATTAAGTGTTGTAAGACTGAATGAATGTAATCTTGTGTATGTGACTTAGTTAGATTCAAGTAAGGTAACTACTTTGTGAATGGGCCTTTCGAGGTAGACTCTTTTAGTTAGTGGCTGTCCTTTATCAGTAGTGTCTCCGACTAGTAGCTTCAGCTTCCGCACCATACTGTCTGCACTAGGGTGAACTTCTACAACCCTGGCAAGCTTCCATTCATTTCTTGGTGAGCTGTCATCTTGTAGAATCACAATGTCATCAACTTGTGAATTCCGTGTTGTTCTTTGCCATTTCTGTCGTTGTTGAAGATTTAGCAAGTATTCCCGCTTCCATCTTTGCCAGAATTCGTCAGCTAAGAACTGCACTCTTCTCCAACGTTTGCGCAAATAGAGATCTTCTTTGCAGAACTGTCCAGGAGGGGGCAGAATAACTGATGATTTCATCGTTAGTATATGGTTGGGAGTGAGAGGCTCTGGTCCGGTGGGATCGTGAAGATGTTCAACACTTAGTGGCCGGCTGTTGATTATAGCCATTGTTTCGTAGAGAAACGTTCTCAGCGATGTGGTGTCAAGTCTGCTTGCGGATTTGTCGAGCATAACGGTTAAGATGCTTCGGATAGTTCGAATTTGACGCTCCCAAACTCCACCCATGTGACTTGCTGATGGGACGTTCGTTACAAATTCGCAACCAAATGCTCGTTGACGTTCTTGGTCAATTCCTTTGAGCAAATCAGAAAACACTCTCCTGGCACCCATGAAATTTGTTCCCTGATCGCATCTCAATTGACGCACAGGTCCTCTAATAGCTACAAAGGTTCGAAGCGCATTCATGAAAGCATCTGTTGTTAAGTCGTCTAGTGTTTCTATATGTATTGCTCTGGAGCATAAGCAAGTAAACAACAATCCGTAGCGTTTCAATTCCTTCCTTCCTTCCTTTACGATGAAGGGGCCAAAGCAATCAATGCCACAATAGGTAAATGGAGGGGACATTTCTGTTCTATCTTCGGGGAGATCTGCCATCTTTTGGACTTCTGTGGCTCTTCTGTATCTCCTGCAAGTTACGCATTTATAAACGTGTGAGGAGACCGCACTTCCGCAGCCAAGAATCCATATTCCATTTGCACGCAGCTCGTTCATGGTCATGCCTCTTCCTTGGTGATGTACACGCTCGTGATAATGTTTAACTAGAAGGGCTGACACATGAGATTTCTTCGGAAGTATTGCCGGATGTTTTACATCATAGTGTAAGGCTGATCGAGATAATCGTCCTCCCACCCTGACAACATTGTCCTTGTCCAAGAAGGCATTCAGCTGGCTTAACTTGTTGTGCTTGTTCAGGGTATTTTCTTTCTGGAGCTTGATTTTCTGAATTTCTTCAGCAAAGGCTTGTTCTTGCACCAGCTTGATAATAAAGATTTCGGCTTCTCTTCTTTCTTCAAGGCTAGTTGCTTCCTTTGTTCTTGACTGATGTCCTTTGAATTCTCTGATGAATCTCTTTAGCCTAGCAGTAGCTCTCACTGCTCTGGACCAGTCAGAAAACTTTATGAAGCGGTTCACCATTGAATTCGCCTCTTTCGTCTTGACTGCATGAACATGGGTTTTGCGAAGCTCAGGATCGGTCGTGTCAACTTCTCCCACCATTTCCTCTTTACATGGAAGATTCTGCTGCCAGAGAAAGTCAGGTCCTTTCAGCCAGTTAGACTCCTTCAACTGAACTGAAGTCAGTCCTCTTGAGGCGTGGTCGGCTGGATTATTTCCAGAGCTGACATGTCGCCATTGTTCAGGATTCGTGCTAGATCTTATGCGTTGGATCCGATTGGCTACGAATGTGTGGAACCTCTTGGCATCATTGTTCACATAGCCAAGAACCACCTTCGAATCAGTCCAGTAATACTCTTCTAAGTTCTCAATCTCGAGCTCCCTTTTGACAACATCACCATTGCGGACTGAAGTCACAGCTGACGACAATTCAAGTCTTGGGATGGTCGTTAGCTTGGTAGGGGCTACTCTTGCTTTCCCCATGACGAGTGAACAACTGATCTGTCCTGTTTCACTTATTGCTCGGAGATAAGAACATGCACCGTATCCATTGAGACTTGCATCTGAAAAGTTGTGTAGCTCATAACGCATGACTGAGTCAAAATGTGATGGAAGGTAACTTCTTGGAATATTCAGTGCTGCCAGGTGTGGCAAATCCTTAAGCCATAACTCCCATCTTGGCAGAATGTGTTCGGGGAGATCTTCATCCCAGCCTACCTTTTCTCTACATAGCTCTTGCAGAATCTGTTTGCCGACTAATATGAAGGGGGCTACAAATCCTAACGGATCGTAGACAGAGGCGACTGTAGAGAGAACTCCTCTTCTTGTCAGTGGGCTCTCTTTAACCACGACTCTGAATTTGAATTCATCAGTTTCGATGCACCACTGAACTCCAAGTGCTCGCTCGATGTGAAATTCTCCTAGGGCCATGTCTTGATCTTTGCTCTGTGCACATTCTTCTGGTGGTATTGAGGCGATCACTTCCTTTTCGTTGGACACGAACTTGTGTAGCCGAAGATTTCCTGTTCTGCACAAGGCTCTAGACTCTTTCACCAGATGAACGGCTTCATCGATTGTTTTTACGCTTATTAAGCCATCGTCGACATAGAAGCTTCTTTGGATGAACTTTATGGACTCCTCGCTGAACTTTCCATGACCCTGAGATGCCAGATGTTTGAGTCCAAAGTTGGAGCAGCCTGGGGACGATGCTGCCCCAAACAAATGCACCTTCATCCTGTACACTGAGGGTTTGGAGTCCAGATCGCCTTTGTCCCACCAGAGGAACCTTAAGTAGTCTTGGTGTTCCTTTGCGACGTGAAACTGATGAAACATTCTTTCAATGTCGCACATGATGGCTATTGGGCTCTTTCTAAATCGACATAGTACTCCGACTAATGTGTTGGTCAGATCTGGACCGGTCAGCAGATGATCATTTAGAGAGGTTTCTTGGAAACGTGCTGAACAGTCGAAAACGACACGGATCTTCCCAGGTTTGTGGGGGTGATAGACTCCGTGGTGCGGAATGTACCACACTGATTGACTATCGAGTTCATTCCACGGGACCTTCTCAGCATCTCCTAGGGTTATGATGTCATTCATGAAACAGACATAATCCTTGTTATACTGCTCATTTTTTCTCAACTTTCGCTCTAAAGAGGTGAGCCTTCGAACAGCACATTGCTTATTGTCTGGGAGATTAGGTTTATCTGTCTTGAAAGGAAGTGGTAGTTCGTAGTGGCCGTCTTCCTTGTGCTTTATACCCTTCGTTACTTTAGACAAGAAGAGAAGGTCTTCCTGAGAAACCAGGTTGTCATCTGTAGTGTTATCTGCGAAATCGAATTCGAGAACCTTAATGATGTCTGTTGGACTAATCTCTTTGACTTGAGTTCTGCAAGCAAAGTGTACTTCCCTCTTTAACTCAACTGATTGATGCACTGCAGGCGTCACCTGTCGCACTATGATTCTATGACTGGTTCCTATTGCATCACTGCAGTCACTTTCTGTATTTGAGCAGCCGACTATGCTCCAGCCGAGATCAGTTCTCTGTGCGAATGGATAGTTCTCTTTGCCAGCCAGGATTTCCCTTGGTAGAAGAGCTTGCTGACAGTTATAACCAATCAATAGGCCTACTTCGCAGTCCAATGGTGGTGGAATCTTGTCTGCTAATTGTTTCAGATGAGGCCATTTTAGGGCAGTTTCAGAAGTCGGAATGTGCGACCTGTCTGCTGGGATAAACTCTCGTGTGAAAAGTGATGGTAATGGAATCCTTTTCTCTAAGTTGTATCCTCTCACTTGCAGGTTTGTTAGCTTTTGACAGGGTATGACTGTCGACCTTGTAGACATTGTGGATAGTCGCAAACTGACATTTTCTTTGTTTATGTTGAGATCCTGGGCCACTTCGTCTAGAATAAAGGTTGTGTCGCTCTGTGTGTCTAGAAGCGCATAGACAAGAACTTCTTGATCTGGTCGTTTTATGGATGAGATCCAGACCGGAACAATTGGAGATGTTTGTGTGCTTACGCCGTCTTGTACGACTCTGTTTGTGGTTGCAGTTGCAGTTATCTCTTTGATGTTTGCTTTGTACTTTAAGTGTTCTTCTCCTTTTTGAGGTGATGACCTTTGACGTTCACTGAACTTGTCATCATGCAAACATGTTGGATGTCTCCTCTGGCACCTTTCACATGTGCTCTTGTTATCACATCTTCTCGAGTGATGTCCAGCCTTCAAACATCCAAAGCAAAGCTTCTCTGCATGCACAAACTTGACGCGATCTTGAACTGTCTTTTCCAGGAACCTTTTACACTTGGCGAGGACATGTCCTGTTCCTTTGCAGAAAACACATGATGGAATGCTGCTCTCCGTTGTGTTTGTAGACAATGTCTTGGCTCGTATGGGTTGGCTTCGTGGATACCTTATTTTCTCACTTTCCACATTCTTGAGCGCCTGTACTGAGGATATGGGATCACAAGCGAGATCTGCTTCCTTCGACAGAAAGTCTACAAACTCTTTGAACGGTGGGTACTCAGCTCTTGTTTGTCTGACTTCCATTGCTTTGCGATTCCAACTGGACACCAACCAGTCTGGCAATTTCAGCAGGATTTTTTGACTCTCATTGCAGTCGTTGAGAACTTCCAATGTTTTAATGTAGGGCATTGCTGCCTCACAGCTCTTAAGAAAGTCTGCGAATTCTCTTAGTTCACAACCATCCTTAGAGCTTATTTTTGGCCATGCGTGCAGCTTGTCTCTGAAGGACTTCCCAATAATGAAAGGGTCTCCGAAACGTTTTTCCAGCAGCTGCCAGGCTGAGTCATATGCTGCTTCAGTTCCTAGTAGGACAAATCCCTCGACAGCTTTCTTTGCGGCGCCACCTAGGTACTTTCTAAGGTAGTACAGTTTTTCATTCTTTGGAATGTTTTTCCTGTTAATTAACGCTTCAAAAGAGAGTTGCCAGTCTTTGAATTTCAAAGGATCTCCAGTGAATAACGAGGGCTCTGGAGTTGGAAGACGATTAGCACTTATAGCTTCTGCTAGCACATTGACCAAATCAGAGCTGTTCTGCACTTGAGGTATAGGCACTAAAGTTGGTGGGACTTGAGATACCAGTTGTAGGCTTTGTGGACTATGAAGGGCTTGCATTGTAGCTGGAAGAGATTGAGGAATGAATGGGGTGCTTGAGGCACGAAGAGTTTGTGATGCGACTGGTAGAGATGGAGGAATGAATGGGGGACTTGAAGCATAGAGAGTTTGAGATGCGACTGGCAGAGATGGAGGACTAAATGGGGGGCTTGAAGCATGGAAAGTTCGAGGTTCTCCTGCTGATGCAACAGTATGTAGCAAGTCAATCGGTTCAAAATTTTCTTCGATTTGGTTGTAGACCTTTACTCGAGCTCTTGCAGCGTTCAATTTCTTCACTTCTTCAAGACGTTCGAGTTTTCTACGCTGCTCTTGCATTGCTTGCTGTCTAGCTAGGTTCTCAGACTCAAACTGTGCCAGTCGTTGCTTATCTTCAACCTCTAACCTTTGAAGTGCTGTCATTTCTCTTTCTTGTTCATCCAACACTGCCAAAACCTCCTGTGATGCAGCAGCTTCAGCAGCAGCCTCATTTTTTTTAAGTGAGTGGATGCTAGAGTGGGCAGATCCACATTTTGATTGATGAGACAGTGGCCTTGATGGAGCACATGTAGAGTTTAGGATCGATCCAACATCAGGCCAGGGTTCTTCTTCTGTTGTAAGGCCTTCAAGATGCCTTTCTGCCTTTTGAATAATAAATCCTGACAGCGATACACACGTGTCCACTCTGCGCCGCAGTTCTGGTTCAGGAACTTGGACTCGACGTAACTCTTCGTAAACTATCTTTAGATCAGCACACGTACCTTTAATGTTCTCAATTAGCTCATACAATTCGTCTTTGGAGGCCTCATCAGTCAATATTTCTTTGCTTGTTCTTGCATGATACCTCCACTTCTCATAGAGTATTCTATACCGACGTTGTACGCTCTTTAGCTTTTCTTCTTTAAGTTCTTTTCCCTTTTCTGTTAGGGTTCGGGTTCTTTCACTTCTTCGTAGCTTTTCTACTTCTTCTGCAGCTCCATTGTCTATAGCTTCGGCTTCAGCAGGGGATTTGGCATTCTCATGACAGGTCTCAGTGTTTGAGTTAGACATTTTGAGGCTGCGTGTATATGTAAGCTACAGTAGGCTAAGTGTGATTAACTAGGAAGTTTGTTAGTAATTATGTGAATCTTAACAGATGTGCGGAGACTGTGAGCGAAACCTAACTCTAAATACTTGAATATTGCATCACAGTAACTGTGTCAGTATTTAAACTTCTTTAGACTTCAAGTTAGCTTAAAACTAGGAATTAGTTTGGCACAAACAAATATAAACCTTAATTGTGAATTAAATATGTTCAAAATGCATTAAATCACTTGTTTTTGCACTTGATTTTTTTTTTTTTTTTTTACATCGATGAAATTACCCTTTAAACTTAGCTTAAGTTGTACTTTAACTTCTGTTATCTTTCAAAGTATAAATAAAGAAAATAAATTATAATTTACTTTCCTTTAACTTTACTGAAACATGTTAATTTGCTTAAGGGGTTTGAACTTTCTTCCTTTTAGATTTGTTGCAAGTAACAATCATGAATACCAGCAAATTAGATATATCCTTAAACACAAGCCAAAACAGTATGCAAGGGTCACAGACTTAAATCCTTAACTGCAATTTCCAAGTTAAACCACTTCTCACACCACTTGACTTAAGATGGCTTTGGTAGAGCTCTTTCTGGCCTTTACACGGAAAGCTGCACTTTCAACAAAGTCTAATAACCGTTGCTTGTGGTAGCTATGTCGACAGTGTGTCCAGGGCTTTGCTTATCTGATATGCTGGATCTTCGTCTCGTCGTTACCCGCCGTAGTCTCGTCTTCTCTCATACCCGCGCCGAGCAGGTCGAGTTCTCACTGTAGCTCTCTTCGCGACAACACAGACACAGGTCAGTTCTTTGAAACGGGCGTTTATTGCTGTGGGCACGTCTGGTCTCTTGGTACATCCAAGCTTCGTTCAACAGTTCTGTACACCGTGCCATACACCATGCCATACACCGTGAGAACTACATTGTAATGAACACAATACAAATAAACCAATACATTAGCTTAGCAGAGAAAATACAAACAGCATCCAGATCAATAAAGACAATATAATAATACCTCGTTGGCCGCTTGTCGTGAAAAGAGGTTACTGAATTCTTTAAAGTCTCTTGAAAGTCCATTTAACCGTCTGCATTAACTTCAAAAAGCACATTTGCAACTTTGATGCAGTTTAACAAAGCCTCGAAGCCATCTGCTCCACTCGAATCCAAAGGAAGTGTGTGTCGACTTAAACCGTCGTAGCGGTAACACATACATAAAACATTAGTTCCGGGACAAACGTAAATACACAGAATGAGATAAATACACTGTTAACCATGTCTTATTTAGCAGCTTATTTTACCCTTTAGTTCTTAAGCATGTAATATATTTTATCTTTACATAAAAATAATTTCTATTTGTTACATGAAATTATAACAGCAATTATGAACTATGCATCATGAAAACACAAGTATTTATGCAACAACACTTACAGACATGATGGCATCACACAGTTGCCGCAGATTTGTCGGCTGCACATCCATGATGCGAATCTCCCGTTCCACCACATCCCAAAGATGCTCTATTGGGTTGAGATCTGGTGACTGTGGAGGCCATTTTAGTACAGTGAACTCATTGTCATGTTCAAGAAACCAATTTGAAATGATTAGAGCTTTGTGACATGGTGGAAGTAGCCATCAGAGGATGGGTACATGGTGGCCATAAAGGGATGGACATGGTCAGAAACAATGCTCAGGTAGGCCGTGGCATTTAAACGATGCCCAATTGGCACTAAGGGGCCTAAAGTGTGCCAGGAAAACATCCCCCACACCATTACACCACCACCACCAGCCTGCACAGTGGTAACAAGGCATGATGGTTCCATGTTCTCATTCTGTTTACGCCAAATTCTGACTCTAACATCTGAATGTCTCAACAGAAATCGAGACTCATCAGACCAGGCAACATTTTTCCAGTCTTCAACTGTTCAATTTTGGTGAGCTCTTGCAAATTGTAGCCTCTTTTTCCTATTTGTAGTGGAGATGAGTGGTACCCGGTGGAGTCTTCTGCTGTTGTAGCCCATCCGCCTCAAGGTTGTGCGTGTTGTGGCTTCACAAATGCTTTGCTGCATACCTCGGTTGTAACGAGTGGTTATTTCAGTCACTGTTGCCCTTCTATCAGCTCGAACCAGTCTGGCCATTCTCCTCTGACCTCTGGCATCAACAAGGCATTTCCGCCCACAGAACTGCCGCTCACTGGATGTTTTTTCTTTTTCGGACCATTCTCTGTAAACCCTAGAGATGGTTGTGCGTGAAAATCCCAGTAGATTAGCAGTTTCTGAAATACTCAGACCAGCCCTTCTGGCACCAACAATCATGCCACGTTCAAAGTCACTCAAATCACTTTTCTTCCCCATACTGATGCTCGGTTTGAACTGCAGGAGATTGTCTTGACCATGTCTACATGCCTAAATGCACTGAGTTGCCGCCATGTGATTGGCTGCTTAGAAATTAAGTGTTAACGAGCAGTTGGACAGGTGTACCTAATAAAGTGGCCGGTGAGTGTATATATTACAGACAGACAGACAGACAGACAGACAGACAGACAGACAGACAGACAGACAGACAGACAGACAGACAGACAGACAGACAGACAGATAGATAGATAGATAGATAGATAGATAGATAGATAGATAGATAGATAGATAGATAGATAGATAGATAGATAGATTCACACTTCTGACTCATTCATAACAGCCTCTAATGCATCTTTCATAAGCCAGGCGCTCTACATCAGGAGCACAAAGATAATTGTAGAGGTGAGCGTTTAATCTCACGTCCCCCCCCCCCCTGAAAAGATTAAAAAGAGCGAGACCTTTATCTCCTTAGGAGACAGTGATATCAGCGGTGTCATCCGCTGAGAAGATGAATGACTCCAGCTGATGTAATTTGATGGTCAGGAGCCACAAGTAATTTTTCATTCAGAATGAAATTTCTCATGTGGTGCCTTTTCATCTCAAGTTTACAAAGCCAAAAACAGCCCTTATCACACAATTTTTTTTTTCTTCAACACCCTGCTGAATGGAATTTTAATGCTGGTCTAAGGTGGTTTGTACTGGTCTGGATTACTCATATTTATTTAAAATGTATCTTAAGCCCTATTCGGACGGGATTAATTTTACAAGGGTAGATGGATTAATGTTATTTTACCACACGACGTCTGTAATAATAATGGCCAATTCACACGGAATAAGATATCTCAGTAAAACTAGCAGAAGTGGGAGGGGTAATTCGATTTAAGCACCACCGTCACTTTCCTGTCGTCGTGTGCGTATTACGTTGCTTCCTGATATCATGTGTGCAAACTATATATAAAACAGTTAGTTCTGGTCGGACGATGTATTAATTAAATTCAGATTGGATTATCTTGGTAATAGACACTTACCCAACGCTAAAATAAGTTTTGTGCCTCTAACAAGTGCTTTTGAGCTTCTTTCTGATCTGAATGGTATATTTTTATATAGTTTTACCACAGACTTGTCCCACCGCCTAGAACGCAACTGAATGCTTTTTCAAGCACCTCCATACTTGAAAAACCGCGGAAAGGTAATTTTTCCAGCCCTTATTACAGAAGGTAAAAGTAGCCGTAATCTTTACTGACATTGTGCGTAAGGTTTTGCTCTCAGGTTTTTGGGTCTCCTTCATCTTCCTTCATGCTCCAAGTACAGACATATGTGTAATGAAGAAAAGCCTTGAAGTGCTCCACACAGAGAAAAAGGGAGAGAGAGAAACAACTATCATAAACAAAGCCAGAAAAACCTCCATCCCCCTCTCTGATCTCCTAGATCCTCCTCTTTCTGCTCCTCTTCTCAGTGGGCTCACCACACGCCATCTCCCTGCCTTCAAATGCGCTGCTGGCCCTTTAAATCCTCTCCATTATAATTCCTGGAGCGAGCAGCTGGTCATAAAAAAGAACGAGAAAGAAAGGGAAAAGCACATAGTCTGTTCAAAACACAAACCCAGACACATAGACATGCTTGCGCTCTCACCTACTCTCACTGACATCTGAGGAGGGGAGGGGGACACTGTGGAGGATTTTCCAGCCAACAGAAGTGAGCAGGGAGGAAGCCAGAAGAAGTTTCCTCACAGACAGGCTTGGATCACTCTGCAAGACAATGCATTCCTGTCGAGTTTTACCTGCTCCTCTTTGGATTTGGTAATTCTGTAGAGTGTAAGTTCTTCAAACGGACTGAGAGAGAGAGAGAGAGACTGAGCAAGAGAATGCTCCTTCAGGTCATAAGGATTTTATACGTCTTGTCTTTTTTCTTTTTCCAAGGGGGCTTTATCAGGTAAGACAATCAGTGGTTTTAATAGCATGCATGTATTGGTTGTGTGGTGTAGGGTTGTGTTGTGTTGTATGGTATGTTCATTGTAAGAAATGTCAGGAACACTTTAGTTTAGGATCCAATTCTAACTATTATCTAGTTGCTTATTAGCATGCATATTACTAGGATATCGGCTGTTTATTAGTACTTAATGCACATATTAATGCTTTATTCTGCAAACTTAACAACTACCTTACTAACTATTAATAATAGGCAGTAATTAGAAGTTTATTGAGGCAAAAGTCGTAGTTATTAGTTTGTTAGAATTGGACCCAAATCTTAAGTGTGACTGAAATGTCACATTGAAATCTTTTTTGTGTATTCCAGTTTTTTTCTTGAGAGTAATAGTTCAAATTAATAAATATAAAAAGTAATATATAATATTATATTTATTATAATATTATAATAATATAATACTAAATGAGGGTTTTGTTAGGTTTATTTTTATCATTTCAGAATTATGGCTGGTTTGATTTAAACTTTCTCAACACAGATGTGATTAATTTAAACTCAAACTGACAGAGAATGCAGTGTGCTCCTCTCCTGCCAATTTAAACAAATTTCCAAATTCAATGCAAATTCCAAATTCCAAAAAAAAAAACAAGAGCTGAAAGCTGCTGAAATAAGCTCCTTATAAAATAACATATTACATTTCTTGTGTGTTTTCCTTATAAAATTAAAGGTCAAAAATATCAAATTAAAGGGATAAAGTTTGAACCATTTTGTCAAGCAGAATTTTTTTTTAGAATATTTTATGATAGTTTTGAAAGCCTGGAGTGCCTGAACAATATCCAACAACATAAAAATCATTAGCTCGCAGTAAGGGTTGTGTCTCTATATTTGAACATACAAAGAAACCAAGACTGTGAAGAATATGAAAGGATATATAGAGAATCTCAGTGCTATTTAAATCGTATGATGGCTCTTTTAAATAAAGAAGTAAAACATTTATAAATATAAAGAAGGAACACCGAGTAACTTAAAAAAGCAAAATGAGATTTTCTCCCCCTCTCTGAATGAATAAAGTGAAAAGTTTTGCAGCGAGTGCACTCCCTGTTTCATGCCCCATTGCATCCACGTGTGAACAGGCTGGAGCTAAATTTGCATAATCCAAAAGCCTGGGTCTGGCGACGAGCATCCGCTCTGAGAGAGAAAGACAGACACTGACGGGATGAAGAGGCGATTGAGTGAAGTCATTCTAGATGAGATTACAGGAAAAGTGCTGGGAGTCATAATGATGTAACACAAGGTACAACTCTAGTGAAGGTATGAGACAGAGTGCATGACACAACCAAGGACAGGGTGACTGGCAGAGGAACATGTTGTAGATGTTGCGGTATGTCACATGTTACATGCACACATGAGCACAGAAAGGCTTTGTGTCTCTGAAGGCCCCGTGGTGTGAGATGACATCCCTTAGTGATCGCACTCACTAGCTCAGTGTCAACCTGCAGACACTGTGTGGGCGATTCAGAACATGGAGGCAGAGATGAGCGGTGTTTGAGCTGAGCTGTCGGACTCTGAGGTGAGGGGGCGACAATGGCTATGAAAGGAGCCATGCAGAGACCTGGGTAGAAACCCAAGAGGTGGCTGATTAGCAGGTAGACAGGTCATGAGCATAGAGCGACAGGACCACAGACATCGCCAGGAACTTACGAAATGTACTGTGAAGAAGAGTGACTCAGAACAGCCTCAGCATGTCTGTGCAGTCTACAGGTCAGCCGTGTGGTTATTGGGTGAAGATGAATAGGAGAAAGTCACTATTTGTTTTCACAGACATCTTACAGTTTTATAATGAACGTTTTGAACTGAGAATAACCTCAGGGAAAACATAGGAAAAACATTACCTTGAGGAAGAGAGACTAACATAGTTTGAAAGAGCAGCTGGTGTGTGAAATAAAGACATCTGTCAAGACAGAAACAGAGGGATTTGCAAGAAAATATAAGATGCTGAAATGGAAAACAAAGGGATTTGTGCAGCTCAAACTTTGTCTCTTATTAATAATAAATCAGTACACCGATTTCAGTTTTCCACTCAGGGCTATACACACATTTTTAAGCAAGAGTAGCCTACCTACACCATTCCCACCAATCAGCATGGAGAGAGTGCCAAATTTGACCCCAAAGTCACACCAGCACATCTCTCTCAGCAGTAATAGAAATACAGAGGTCAGGGGCCACTGAGCAAAACACTGGTTAGATTCATTCCATGAATCTCTGGAATACTTGATTCTGATTGGCTGTCTGAATCTGAAATATTTGTGAATAATGACACTCATCCAGGGTTCCACAGTCTAAATATTTTGAAATAATAAATATTTTAAAGCTGCAGTCCGCTGTTTTTTCTCTTTGTCGCCATCTCAGTTCGAAATCTGCAATTGCAGTTATTCGCGGAATTATCAACTTTACGCGAGTTGTACTTCGACACGGCACAGCGCGGATGAACACAATGTTTGAGGAGAGTGTGCAGCTGTCAGTCACCGCGCCGGTGTGGATACTGGCATTCAGAATCACAGATTATTCTTTTTGGAAGTATGACCAACATAATAATTTTCACCGGAAAATGTCATCTGAACAAGTAAGAAACATCCACTTTTGTTCTGGTTCGGACATTGCAGTAAATCGCGCTGATTAAATCTAAAAATCGCTTATCATATCACGTAAAACCGTGCAAATTATACTTTGTAATCAAATTGTTAATGTTGGTGCGATTGCAGTCTCTTTTTTTCACTCCGAAGTCCGAACGAAGTCTTTTGCATTTTACAGCGGGTGAGTCTCCAGTTGTCACTGGTGATTGTCGTTTGAACCTTTCTGGATCCGCCATCAAACTGATAAGTTTTATTAATCATAATAATATGATCATTTAATTTATATATGTACCATGTATTTCCAATTGGATACTGCATACAAAAAAAGTATTTTGCTCAAAACTCAATATTATTAAAGACCACCTTTTCTTTAATAAATAATCATATTCTACAACAAACTTTTTTAATGACTAATGTGGTTCATTTTAACCACTTTTTAGGTGATTTTTTAAAATCTGCTAATCAGGATTCAACAAGCAACACAACTCACCACATTGTTATTCACCCGTTTTGCTCACAACAAACCAGTGCTTGCACCTCTCCCACAAATATTTGTCTGTCTACCTCAGCAGCTCTACTGTGAAAACAAAGAGAGCATACAACAGTATGCAGAGCGGTAGATGGTGGGGCAGATTTAACCCAGGATTTGCAACCAAACAGTGGGACAGCAGCACGAGTGGTTCAGTGATGTGAGCATGAGCATACAGCCGAGAGGTGACAGACTGCTGTGCAGTAGTGTGAATGATTGTTCCTGGCCAATTTCACTCACCATCGAGGTGTGAGAAATGTACCCTTTGCTTTTTACACAATGAAAGGAGTACTGCATGTGGGGCACCTAAAAACTCAGAGAGGTCTAAAAGGACAAGAGATCTTGTTAAGAGATCAGCTGTAAGTGAGAAGCTAGTGAATTTATTCCCAAAAATATTCTCTTAAGTTTTTGGTAGTTAATTCTTAACCTGGCAAAAATGATTTTGAGCTTGAGTGCATAGCCAGTGGGCTGTGGTGAAATGAATTTCTTTCCACTGCCAGCTACCATACAGCACGGCTGCAAGAGAAGCACAACATGAAGTGTAACTAATGTGGTTGGGCCAGTGCTTTATTTAAATGAAGGGCCTGTGGGATTCTCTCCGTGCTCGTGGTTTGACAGATTGAAGCCCAGTTGGAAAAGCCCTACTGGAGGTTGCTACAGTGAGCTATTACTTTCAGCACAATTAAAACCGCATAGATGAGTCTTTATGTAGTTACAAATTCAGGGACAGCAAAACAGGTTCGAGTCCAAGTAGATAGAATGACAGATAGATTGATGTAGAACTCTATACTCCATAGAAATCTATATACATACATTATTGCAGAATGTAATGAAAGGCAACTCATTTCAAAGGAAGCTGCCTTCTAAGGCAGCATCAATACCACCATGGAACCTTACACGTAACCGACATGGAACATTCTACATAAGCTGTAAGTCTTTGCACACACCAAATAGCATTGTGTATTGGAGTAGTTTGATGTTATCATCTTGCTAAGCTAACAATACTTTCATAAGCATATAAAAATGCATATCACAAAAAAATGAGAAATTATGATCTATTTTTAAATGTACTAAAGTTTTTGGTATTGAGTGTTTTCTACAGGATTTTGTGAGACTCTGCTGGGTGGACCTTGGACACTCTAGGGCAGGGGTGTCCAAACTCAGTCCTGGAGGGCCACTGTCCTGCAGAGTTTAGCTCCAACTTGCCTCAGCACACCTGCCTGGAAATTCCTAGTGTGCTTAGCAAGACCTTAGCAAGACCTTAGCAAGACCTGGTTTAGGTGTGTTTAATTGGGGTTGAAGCTAAACTTTGCAGGACAAAGGCCCTCTAGGAGCAGGATTGGACATCCAATGGCATGGTCCCCCATAAGAAAATGTTGTACATTTTACAATTAGGCACAATTAGGATGTTGCCCTAAAATGTTGCCTCTGTAGTGAGCTCATTAGGTTTTGGAACAGGGCATTTGTTTTGCTGCTGTGCATGCTGGTCACTTTGTCACATCCAATGATGGTGCAACAAAGTTGTTTGGCTGAAGATCTCATAACAGCTGGGCAGCTTTGACTCATTTAATCCTGGGGGAAGATCTTTCAAAAAGATAATAGGAAGCAAAGAGAAGTCTTGGCAGGAGGTACTGTTTCTAATGAAAAAATAATAACATTGCATTGCCATTGAGAACGAAAGAGCGCAATACCTGCAGATGAGGAAAATGAAGCATGCAAACAGCACATCCCCAGACTGTGCTGCATGACACAAGGTCATTTACTTTAAGATAGTAAACACAAGTAACAACACCCACCAGGACACATCAATCTCTTTGTACCTCTCTCTTTATCTTTTGCTCCACTTTCCTGTTCACTAGCCTATGTCATGCATGGCTGGTGAAGCAGTTTTGGGAGGTGGGTGAGGGGAGATGGAAGCTGAAGTGGGGATTACAACTGTGCTCGTCAGATAACACAATGTCAGAGAGCGAGGCGGCACTTTTTTCAGCATGAAATGAGAACACAAGCACACTAGAGCCATGTAATTCCTCTGAACGCAGAATAAATTATTACCCTCTGTGAGGGCACCCCTTTACTCCGGCCCACTATTGTAGGAACAAATTAAATTCAATAGTGCTAATCACAGCTTTTCAGTAAATGCCTGACTAACGCTCTGACCTCCAGACAGGCCCAGAAACTGGGCCGTGCCGATCCAGTGTTTGGTTTATTGATATTTCTGGTGTCATGGTAGTTACGAGAGCGCCGATGCTAGCAGCTGGAGATTTGCTCTGCCGGTCAGTTGCCATGACAATGTGGTATATTGATCTATTTAGCTTATGGCCTTATCCATTAACCCTGCATGACAGCTGATTTTTTCCTAATGGAGAAACGGAAGGAGCCGCAGTTTCTCAAGAGCAAAGCATCAGTGGTCAAGGAGGATGCGAACGGCCTAAGGTCACGCCACAGGCATCTGAAATACGTTCATAATCATTAGCATGACTGATGGACTGTCTTGACAAAAGAAGTACAACAGGTCACGAGGGATGGAGCCACTCAGTCTAAGATGAGTGAATTTACCGTAAAATACTATATTCAAGACAAAGAGAGATATAGCCATTATAGCGAACATTATGCCAGTGCTTGTGACTGTACTGCATCCGTCCAATAAACGATTCAATGCTCCTGGTGCAAGTATAGGTCAATGTATAGTATAGATCAAGTCTGAAAACAATCAATTTTGTCTATTTCCTCATACCTATGGAAAATAGACTATTTGTGTTTCTCTAGATTTAATATTTTAATTAGGGAATGGAATGCAAGTTATAAGCTTGCCAACCCATGCCATTATGAACAGGGTGACCGGTGCTAGTTGTCATACTTCAGACCCCAGCAAATATTTCTCGGGTGGACTTCTACTATACAAAAGCAATGACATTTTCACCATCATTGGCCAGAAAAAAAAGTTTACTGAACACATGCTGATCCCCTAGTGGGGTAAGTTGTCACAATTTAACTTGTCAATAAACATTATATATATATATATATATATATATATACAGTATATATACACTCACCTAAAGGATTATTAGGAACACCTGTTCAATTTCTCATTAATGCAATTATCTAATCAACCAATCACATGGCAGTTGCTTCAATGCATTTTTATTTTATTTTATTTTATTTTATTTGTTTATTTAACAGGGACAATACACTAAGCATTGTTACACATAGACAACCGATGCTGTGTACATAGGGCATATAGCATAAAGCTAGTTTGCGGCCCGCGGCCCTGGTTAGGCTTTTACATAAAATCAAAACATCCACAAAAAAATAAAATAAAAATAAAAATAAAAATCATCACAAGAAACAAAACAAATACAAATACACACATGTATACATGTGTGCACATGTTGTACCCAAACAAATCAACAATGACATATTGACATCACATCAACTTCATAAAAATAACGTAACTAATCTAAAAAAAAAAATAATAACCTCAATGTTCACATCGCTGTATAGATTTCAGCCATTGTTTCAGCTTTGTACAGAAAACCGTAGGTTCTGGTTGCAACTTTAGATTCACCGGCATGGTGTTCCATAGATGTCCACCTTTCACTGAAAAGGATGATTGACCCATTGCAGTTCTGCATCTCCGTACTCTACAATTCCCACTTACTACCCCTCTAGTCTTTTTTTTCTAGTCTTTCTAGTCCCCATCACTGCTGTATTTCTCTATCAACTGACAGATTACATCTGGGGCAAGGCCATATAAACACTTAAATACTGTTTTAAAAAATGAGAACTTTAAAAAATTATCTAAACTTAACAAATCATACTTCTGAACAATTTGACAATGATGCCATTTCATTGGTTTCTGATCCATCACTTTTAAAGTTTGTTTATATAATGACATTACGGGTTTAATAACTGATTGAGAAGCCTGACCCCAGATTATTGCACAATAGGTCATATGTGACAGTATCATAGTTTGCATATACATTTGAGCTGCTTTAATAGATATACATGGTCTTATCAAACGAAAACAGCTCAAATTTGTCTTAATAGTCTTAGACATTTAGGGGTGTGGTCCTGGTCAAGACAATCTCCTGAACTCCAAACTGAATGTCAGAATGGGAAAGAAAGGTGATTTAAGCAATTTTGAGCGTGGCATGGTTGTTGGTGCCAGACGGGCCGGTCTGAGTATTTCACAATCTGCTCAGTTACTGGGATTTTCACGGACAAACATTTCTAGGGTTTACAAAGAATGTCGTGAAAAGGGAAAAAAATCCAGTATGTGGCAGTCCTGTGGGCGAAAATGCCTTGTTGATGCTAGAGGTCAGTGGAGAATGGGCCGACTGATTCAAGCTGATAGAAGAGCAACTTTGACTAAAATAACCACTCGTTACAACCGAGGTATGCAGCAAAGCATTTGTGAAGTCACAACACGCACAACCTTGAGGCGGATGGGCTACAACAGCAGAAGACCCCACCGGGTACCACTCATCTCCACTACAAATAGGAAAAAGAGGCTACAATTTGCAAGAGCTCACCAAAATTGGACAGTTGAAGACTGGAAAAATGTTGCCTGGTCTGATGAGTCTCGATTTCTGTTGAGACATTCAGATGGTAGAGTCAGAATTTGGCGTAAACAGAATGAGAACATGGATCCATCATGCCTTGTTACCACTGTGCAGGCTGGTGGTGGTGGTGTAATGGTGTGGGGGATGTTTTCTTGGCACACTTTAGGCCCCTTAGTGCCAATTGGGCATCGTTTAAATACCACGGCCTACCTGAGCATTGTTTCTGACCATGTCCATCCCTTTATGGCCACCATGTACCCATCCTCTGATGGCTACTTCCAGCAGGATAATGCACCATGTCACAAAGCTCGAATCATTTCAAATTGGTTTCTTGAACATGACAATGAGTTCACTGTACTAAAATGGCCCCCACAGTCACCAGATCTTAACCCAATAGAGCATCTTTGGGATTTGGTGGAACGGGAGCTTCGTGCCCTGGATGTGCATCCCACAAATCTCCATCAACTGCAAGATGCTATCCTATCAATATGGGCCAACATTTCTAAAGAATGCTTTCAGCACCTTGTTGAATCAATCCCACGTAGAATTAAGGCAGTTCTGAAGGCGAAAGGGGGTCAAACACAGTATTAGTATGGTGTTCCTAATAATCCTTTAGGTGAGTGTATATATATATATATATATATATATATATATATATATATATATATATATATATATATATATACAGTATATAAAACGTTATATGCTTTTTTAGCCGAATTTTAGCAGTAAAATTATGAAACACAAAACAATTCATAAAACAGAAAAAATGTCAAATCATTATTTTGACCAACAGAAATTGTAATTAATAAACTGTATACTTTTTATAGCATTTAAAACAGCTGTGAGAGTGTAATAAATAAATAGAATATAAATACATTTGTCTCAACCAGACATTTAGGAAAATTTCACTTGTTTACATATAAGTTTACACAGTTTTACTTTACTTGATTAACTAACAGCAATAGTAAAAAGAAAATTATATTGGAAGATAAAATTAATATTGGAAGATAAAGATAAAATTATAAATAATTAATTAAAAATTACATACATTTTTAGAAATAATATTTTTTTAAAGAGGCTTATGAACTTATTTTAAGAGGCTTATTTTTATAGGTGCTTGAAACCAATATACAAAACATTGCTAGACAAACCCATTTGTGTAATTGGACTTTTAACTCAAAACCTTTTGACAACTTTCCTACAACTCTCCAATTTAAATTTACATGTTAACCAGCAAAGAGAACAGACACACTAAAATACTTAAGATATATATGTTGTATATAACCGGCATACACTCCCTTCCGTTTGCCAAACAGCTGAAGCCAAAAAGGTTGAATGAAACATGCATAACCATGCCGACTTGCTCTTTATCTCTGTCTGCACAACCAGCTGCAAGCCCATGCCCCATCTATTACTTAAGAACTCCACTATCAGCTCATTTGGTCTTCCCACATCACTTCCCCATTTTCCCTTTCTTCTCTGCCTTTATTTTCACCCTCACCTTGATGTCCAAAAAGAAGGTTTCAGGCCACCAATCTTCCTGGCCCAAGCCAGACTACATCAGACATTGTTTGCTTTGACTAATGGCACCAGTGCAAAATTCCTGGAGGGCAGAGAGAATATGTGCTTCTGTACAATGGAACATTTCTGCCTGTGTCACTGTTGTGTTGTCAATGTACCTTCTAGATCGGAGACTACATTCCCTGCTTGAACACAGCATGCAAGAACACAGAGCTATTAGCAGTTAAATCAGTGCAAAGCCATTTTAATCATGCAGCATGGTGGATTCATCTGAAAAACTTTCTCAAACACCCTTGTAAGGATTTTACATTCCAAACGTTTTATGGCACTTTCACACAAGAGCTTTTGGAAGCTGGAATGCTTCTCATCAACAGCTGTCACTTGGTTTTAGTCATTAACAGCTACCCTTAGTGCTCTTGATGACATACCATGGTTTAGAACTAAAAGTGTCATGTAAAAAGACACCAGTAATCACCAGTTTAGAATCAAACTCAGGTTTGAACCTGAAGTGTGAAAACAGCCTTATAACAAGAGGAGAATAGCTACTGTCTGATTTTACCCACTCACTGTTTATTAGATTTCACCGGAAATGACACATTATAAGGAATGGAACAATCCCAGAAATCTAAAGAAAACTCATCGAGGTAAATGCACAAGAAGTGAAAAGGAATAGAAAATGTACTCTCTATACTTTTCTGTTTTTTAGTAGGAAGCAGTGCTGTCTGCACATAGTAACTTAGACTTACGGTATGGCTCTGTTTACACCTGGAATTAAGATGCGTTTTGGTCGACCAGATCACAAGTGTATGGCGCTAAATAAAGGTGTAAACGAGGTCTAAAACATTTTAAGCTTGCCCACTTTCGACCATTTTCAGTGGTAGTCGAAAATGCATTTGATAGGATTGCTTTCGTAGTGTAGAGGCTCATGTGATCGAATGCGTTCGAACAGCCACAAAAGACAAACGCCTACTCTCCGCCTACTGACTTAATACAGAACTCACACATCGATTGGACTCATTTATTTCATTACGCACTGTCGATCGTGGTAAACTTAATGGTTTTATGGACACAGCCACCATGTTTGACACTGTCACTATGGTTACCTCTATGGTTAGTTAGAATGCGGTTGTCACTTCAACTCTTTGATCATACAACTGATATAGTTCTAGATATAGATATAGATATAGAGAGATAGATATAGATCTTATAGTCAATCAGCTAGTTTAATCTCCAGAATGAACCAAACATTTCAGGATTCACACTTGTAAGCAGTTGCTGCTGTAAATCCCCAAAAGTGACTGTGAACGCAGCCATAGTAAACACCTTTTCTAGGTCTGCACTGCATAAACCTTATTTTTTGTAATAAATAATAGCATTAGGTAAAAGTCCGTATAGATTAGTTACGGTTATACTTTATTGGTAAATTATTGGTTATTATTTATCGGTAAATTAACCAAAGGTTTAATCAATTATTCAGAAAAAAATTCAATCGATTAACCGGGAGAAAAAAATAATTGTTAGATTATTCAAATAATCGAAAAATAATTGATAGATAAATCAATTGAAAAATTATTATGATGGAAAAATGATGGTTTGTTCCAATAGTTGTCCTACTGAAACTGGAAAAAAAAGAGAAGGAATAAAACACCAGGTGTAAACAGGAACGTGTCTCCTTCGTCTACTTGTGATCCGATCGACCAAAACGCATCTTAATACCAGGTGTAAACAGGGCCATATATGAGCTACTGGGAGTGAGGCCAAACTTAGTCTAGATGCTGGATTCCTTTACTCCCCTAAGCAAAGTATGGACTTTATTCACTATGCTTGTGTATGACATACCACCCACACTGTGGGCCCTATTTTAACAATCTGAAATGCAAGTGTCAAAGCGCAAAGCGCAAGTAACTTTGTGGGCGGATCCCGGCGCTGTTGCTATTTTCCCGGCGGGATAAATGCCTCTTGCGCCTGGCGCCTGGCGGAAATCTAAAAGGGGTTGGTCTGAAGTAGCTTCATTATTCATGGGTGTGGTTTGGGCGTAACGTGAAATAAACCAATCAGAGCGTCATCTCACATTCCCTTTAAGAGCAGGCGCGCTTGTTCTAAAGCAGATTCCTATTATAAAGGCGGATTTGCCAGGAGCGCGCCAGGAGCGGTTCACAGCCGAGGAGAGCAAAGTTCTCGTCAGGGGCGTAAAACACAGAGAAGTGACATTGGGGATGGAGAAACCCACCCAAATTAACTTCTGTTAAACAGGCGTATGATAATTTGGGTAAATGTGTAAGCTACATGTCGCCCACAAAGTTACTTGCGCTTTGCGCTTTTTATAATAAATTGTTTATCTATCTATCTATCTATCTATATATATATATATATATATCGTAATAATGTATGATTTGCAAAAATGAAAACTGCTGCTTAGATGAGAGAATCAAAGTGTATGCGCGTTGTGCACACGCTACATTGATTATGGCCAAGCATGCGCCCTTAAAATAGCATAATGAACAACGCGCAACGCGCCACTGACTTTAGACTAGTTTTTTTCTGGTCAGTGGCGCAATTGTTTTATAGAACAGCAAAATAGCATGAGGGAAAGTTTGCGCCGGAACACGCCTCCTCTTTGCGCTGAACCGCCCCGGGGAGCGCAAGTGTATTTCTTAGTTAACCGACGTTTGTCTGTGGAGGGAAAAGTCCGCTTTGCGCGGGTGCAAAATAGGAATGATACATGCGTCAGTGTACAAAGTCATTTGCGCCGAGTGCAAGATAGAGCCCTGTGAGTAGAGGGAGAGAGCCACTGAACCTCTCTCTGTTTAATCACTATTTTCTTATATGAACCAGCACCAAAATGTACTCATTTGCAATGGCTCAACAGTGCCTGAAAAAAATTGTTTGTCACCCCCCCGGTGTTCAGTCGTAGTCTGATGCCTAGCACTGCGAGGTGCATTGGAGAGTGCTCCAATTAAAGTGGTTATTTCAGGTGTGCTTGTGCAGACCATCTAAAGCCCCACGTGTCTCACACCATACAGGTGAGAGGAACATCTTAACCTCACTACGCTAGCATGAGTGCCAGATGCTGCATGCTGTAACTCTAATGGCTCATTCAGACCGTTTGTTATCATTTACCAAAGTACCTGGGTTCAAAATCCCACACAGATGTACTATTCGCACGATATTTGAAGAAACAAAAATCAGTGTGCAGCATCCATACTGTGCATAGTATGCAAATTGTTTTTACACATGGAATATCCAGAAGACACAGCCTTCAGAAAATGATGAACAGCATTTGGAGCATCATTTTTTTAAACTATCAAGAACAAGCTACTTTAAGAATTAATTCAATAAGCTGCAGGTGAAATTAATGCTATATAGCAAATGCTATTGTTTGCATTAATTGTTTGCACAAAGTAAGGGCAATACTGATTATTGTCTTTTCAATGTGATAGCAAAATTTGTGATTTCTGAGGAAATTAATTAAATTGATTAAACTGCCAGTTACAGCCATTTAACATTATATTTAAAATCCATTTTATAGGCCTAGATTGTAAATGATCAGACTTAATTTTCCGTTTATCATATAACAATTAAAGAACATGATCAATATTACTTTTCAGTAAACCCACAGCTAAAATAGTTCCAATCAGGTCTTGACTGCTTTCCAGTTCCATATCACTTCGCCAAATGATTTCAGTTATTTCAAAGGTCCTTACAGCTCCTCTCCCAGAATGGCTCTGAAAACTGTACACTCAAGCCATTGTGGTCATCAATTTATTTCATGTGATGAAGCACACAGTGACGGTGAGGGCAGAAACAGCTGGAGGCTCTAAAAGCAGCAAGTGACCGCTCCACGCACTTTTCTGCCCAAACTGGCACCAGGCCCACAGTTCTGGCTTCACAGACAGGTGGAATGTTGTGGAAACCATGTGAAGGAAGAATGAGTCAGGACCACCTTGAGGGAGAGCTAGTGAAAACAGCGAGAAGTACTGTGAACTACCCAGCACAACTGCAAGTACAGCCGCTGAGGCGAGCAGGCGGGAGGGCCTCATTACCTGAGCAAGCTTGAGAGTGTAGCAGATAAATGTGTGAGACAACAGGAAGCAGATCTTTGAGTGGATGGATAGTGTATGGAGACTCGTTTAAATCCATGGAAATAATCCAGAACCTGATGAAAACTGACACGTCCATCCATATTCATACAGCACATTCACGTAATGGACCACATTTATCATCCTGGGGTAGCTTACTGCAGGTCCTAATTAGACATTTACTATACATACGTACGTGTGAGATATGTTTTGGGGTAAGAGCAGGAAATTGTGCGGTCTGTCACATAGAAGGGAAGCAGAGACCGACTGCTGCTCAACTTCACTCATTAAACTCTTCCATTTCCTGGTCTTCATTTCTCTGTCACACCTGAATTCCAGCCCAATTTCTCTGAACTCTCATTTCATTAACATAAATGGGCATACAGAGAAAAAACACGGCAGCGCTCATCTGCCAGGAACCTAATTTTTCTTCTCTGCGGTGACATCTTTGCCTTGGAGACAGTGGAGCAGAGAGTTTACATTAAGGTCTCAAAAATGGCATTTCAGACAAATTCTTCAGTCCAATTTATGACAGATTCTGGATTAGGATTTTTTTAAAAGAAATTAATGCATCATATTGATCAATATTGATTGACAATAAAGACTTTTACATTGTTCTGCTCTTTCGAAATTTATATTCATAAAAGAATCATGAAAAAAAGTATCACAGTTTCCAAAGTAAATGTTCCTTGAACACCAAATCAGCATATTAAAATTATTTCTGAAGGATCATCAATTTCAAAGAATTACACGACAACATTATTTCACACTATTACTGATTTTACTATATCTCTGATGGAATAAATGCAGCCTTGGTGAGCATAAGAGACTTCTTACAAAAGCATTTTCAAATACGGTATGTAATTTCACTGAGAAGAAAAAGACTTTCTCGTTTAAGGTTGGAAAAAAATCCAAGATTACAGACGGCAGGGTCTTTTCAGCAAGGTTTGATTTATTTACTAAAGCATCAGTTAACACAAAAAAAACCTTAAAGGGGTGGTTGATTATGATTATTATCACTTTTCTAACTTTAGTTAGTGTGTAATGTTGCTGTTTGAGCATAAACAACGTCTGCAAAGTTACAACGCTCAAAGTTCAAAGCAAAGGAAGATATTTGCTTTTAACCCTCTGGGCTCTAAGGTGTTTTTGGGGTCCATGAGATGTTTTGACGTGCCCTGACATTTGTGCTTTTTTCAGTTGCTTATAAACATATTAATGGCACAGGTGAAATTACACTCTATTTAGCACAAACAGGGCTACCATAATATGTGAGCAACATGTATGTACATGTTTGTATTTTTGAGAGAATATTGTTTATGCATGGTTATTGAAAAAACTAAAAATTAAAGTTTCTGAAATAAGGCCACAAAACACATACTAAATATGTGTCCACAAGACTTTTGACTAATGAATGTTGTCGCCTAGAGTTTTTGCTTCAAAATGATCTGAAAATCCTGCCTAATCATTCACATAAAACAATAGATTGTTTTAAATTGTGAAAAAAACTTGTTTGGAAAGGCAATATGCGGAACGGCCCAACCCCCTCATGTATTAATTAGGTGGTTCTCACCTGAGAAGACAAAGACCCGCATAATAATGAGCCTTTCATTCAGGTGTGTCACACAAGAAAGAATGCAAGGACTATATATATATATATATATATATATATATACAGGTCCTTCTCAAAAAATTAGCATATTGTGATAAAGTTCATTATTTTCCATAATGTAATGATAAAAATTAAACTTTCATATATTTTAGATTCATTGCACACCAACTGAAATATTTCAGGTCTTTTATTGTTTTAATACTGATGATTTTGGCATACAGCTCATGAAAACCCAAAATTCCTGTCTCAAAAAATTAGCATATTTCATCCGACCAATAAAAGAAGTGGTTTTAATACAAAAAAAAAAGTCAACCTTCAAATAATTATGTTCAGTTATGCACTCAATAGTCAATACTTGGTCGGGAATCCTTTTGCAGAAATGACTGCTTCAATGCGGCGTGGCATGGAGGCAATCAGCCTGTGGCACTGCTGAGGTGTTATGGAGGCCCAGGATGCTTCGATAGCGGCCTTAAGCTCATCCAGAGTGTTGGGTCTTGCGTCTCTCAACTTTATCTTAAATAAATGTAAATGTAAATTATCTTCACAATATCCCACAGATTCTCTATGGGGTTCAGGTCAGGAGAGCTGGCAGGCCAATTGAGCACAGTAATACCATGGTCAGTAAACCATTTACCAGTGGTTTTGGCACTGTGAGCAGGTGCCAGGTCGTGCTGAAAAATGAAATCTTCATCTCCATAAAGCTTTTCAGCAGATGGAAGCATGAAGTGCTCCAAAATCTCCTGATAGCTAGCTGCATTGACCCTGCCCTTGATAAAACACAGTGGACCAACACCAGCAGTTGACATGGCACCCAGACCATCACTGACTGTGGGTACTTGACACTGGACTTCAGGCATTTTGGCATTTCCTTCTCCCCAGTCTTCCTCCAGACTCTGGCACCTTGATTTCCGAATGACATGCAAAACTGAGCAACAGTCCAGTGCTGCTTCTCTGTAGCCCAGGTCAGGTGCTTCTGCCGCTGTTTCTGGTTCAAAAGTGGCTTGACCTGGGGAATGTGGCACCTGTAGCCCATTTCCTGCACACGCCTGTGCACGGTGGCTCTGGATATTTCTATTCCAGACTCAGTCCACTGCTTCCGCAGGTCCCCCAAGGTCTGGAATCGGTCCTTCTCCACAATCTTCCTCAGGGTCCGGTCACCTCTTCTCGTTGTGCAGCGTTTTTTGCCACACTTTTTCCTTCCCACAGAGGTGCCTTGATACAGCACTCTGGGAACAGCCTATTTGTTCAGAAATTTCTTTCTGTCTTACCCTCTTGCTTGAGGGTGTCAATGATGGCCTTCTGGACAGCAGTCAGGTCGGCAGTCTTACCCATGATTGCGGTTTTGAGTAAATAAACAGGCTGGGAGTTTTTTAAAAGCCTCAGGAATCTTTTGCAGGTGTTTAGAGTTAATTAGTTGATTCAGATGATTAGGTTAATAGCTCGTTTAGAGACCCTTTTCATGATATGCTAATTTTTTGAGACAGGAATTTTGGATTTTCATGAGCTGTATGCCAAAATCATCAGTATTAAAACAATAAAAGACCTGAAATATTTCAGTTGGTGTGCAATGAATCTAAAATATATGAAAGTTTAATTTTTATCATTACATTATGGAAAATAATGAACTTTATCACAATATGCTAATTTTTTGAGAAGGACCTGTATATATATATATTAGGGCTGTCAGTTAAACGCGTTATTAACGGCGTTAACGCAAACCCATTTTAACGGCGTTAATTTTTTTATCGCGCGATTAACGGTCTTTTTGGCCTAGCAAACTTTGTAGGTTTTTTTTCACATGCTTTTGCAACAGGACGGCATGCGGGCCGCTGCGCTATGAAACCCATTCATTTCAATGGCTTGCGGCGCGCGAGGACGTTTTGAAAGCGCAAGCGGATCTAGCTAGACCGGAAACAAAACAACAGGCACGCCGCACACACTTGTTTGGGCTTGCGAGCCGGATGCGCGAGCGCGAATCTCTCTGCTCGCGCGCGGAATATAATGTGCCGAGCACGAATCTCTCTGCTCGAGTCGCGCGCGCTCTCAGATACACGCTGCTCTTGTAAGAATTTTCTCTGGGCTCACTCAGAGAATATGCCTGCACTTAAAACGTGTTCAGTGCAATCGCGAATCTCTCCTCTTCCCCAGCTAACAATTTTAGGTTATAAGAATGTTTTCATAACGTTCCCATTAAGTTATAAAAACGTTATTTCTGAATGTTATAGGAACGTTCAAAACGTCCAGTTTTGAGTGGATGACGAGCGTGAGACGCCGAAATGGATGCCAATAAGATTCTGAATGGAAAGTTTACTTTTAAAAAGTTGCCAAATGGTTCCATTGACAAGACCAAAGTGATCTGTGTGTTTTGTCGTTGTGAACTGAGCTATCATCATCGCAGCACGTCCAGTCTGAATACCACTTGATGATGACCAGCACACACACACACACACACACACACACACACACAGCTGATGCGAATTCTCCGCCCCCTCGTCAATATCAGGACCTCGTCAGTATTTATTTCACCCTTTTATTGATGGACAGTGTTATATTGTGTGAGAGATTATTTGCTCCAAGTGATAATGTTTTAGTGTGAAATTGAACAGTATATGCCAATATTGTTTTAAATAAAAAACATTTGCACAAAGCAAGCCGATCCACTTTTCCATGTTGATAAGAGCATTAAAATGAGAAAAAAATAATGGGACAAAAAGAAATCAAGAGACATTTAGAATAGATAAAAATGTGCGATTAAATGCGATTAATCGCGAGTTAACTATGACATTAATGCGATTAATCGCGATTAAATATTTTAATCGTTTGACAGCACTAATATATATATATATATTAGTGCTGTCAAACGATTAAAATATTTTATCGCGATTAATCGCATTAATGTCATAGTTAACTCGCGATTAATCGCACATTTTTATCTATTCTAAATGTCTCTTGATTTCTTTTTGTCCCATTATTTTTTTTCTCATTTTAATGCTCTTATCAACATGGAAAAGTGGATCGGCTTGCTTTGTGCAAATGTTTTTTTATTGAAAACAACATTGGCATATACTGTGTTCAATTTCACACTAACATTCTCACTTGGAGCAAATAATCTCTCACACAATGTAACCCTGTCCTGGGGGGGGGGGAATTTGCATCAGCTGTGTGTGTGCTTGGCCATCAAGTGGTATTGCAGACTGGACGAGCTGCGATGACGATAGCTCAGTTCACAACGACAAAACACACAGATCACTTTGGTCTTGTCAATGGAACCATTTGGCAACTTTTTAAAAGTAAACTTTCCATTCAGAATCTTATTGGCATCCATTTCGGCGTCTCGCGATCGTCATCCACTCAAAACGTAACGTTAACCAACTATTTGGCCGGATCGCAAGCCCAAACAAGTGTGTGCGGCGTGCCTGTTGTTTTGTTTCCGGTCTAGCTAGATCCGCGTGTGCTTTGGTCGGCGAAGCAACAAAACGTCCTCGCACGGCGCAAGCCATTGAAATGAATGGGTTTCATAGCACAGCGCCGCGCATGCCGCGTCCTGTTGCAAAAGCATGTGAAAAAAACTACAAAGTTTGCTAGGCCAAAAAGACCGTTAATCGCGCAATAAAAAAATAAACGCCGTTAAAATGGGTTTGCGTTAACGCCGTTAATAGCGTGTTTAACTGACAGCCCTAATATATATATATATACAGTATATATATATATATATATATATATACATACATACATACATACACACACACACACACACACATATATATCAAGTCAAAAGCACATTTTTAGTCATACCTGGAAACAAATCCTGTTCAAATAGGTTATATGGGCCATTCTATAGAATTGGTTCAAAGTTGGAGTTGGAAACATCTTGAAAAGAAAATTGTCTTTTTCCATAAATGTCTTTATAAAGTATTATTTTTCAAAGTAGGCCAATACATTTTATCATACATATTTCAAAGTTAAGGATTCATTATTTTGATATAGCTTGCATTGGAACAAACACTGTAACAGTTGATTAGTTTATTTTTGACAAAACATACTATATATTTAACATATGAGCAGACACTGTCTAACAAAAGCTTATTTGTCTATTTTATAGTAAAAACTTTATAATCTATCCAAAACTAGTCAACAAAATATTGTCATTACAGACACTATTCTATATCGCGATTAGAACAAATCTCAGTAGGCTATAGCAATAGAGTTTGGATGTGTTCATGTAAAAATAACGCTTACTAATGTAGGAGTGAGAGTGAATGAACGCACAAATGCGATCTGTAGTAAACAACATCACGCGCGCGTCTGTGCCATTCATTCATTCACACACAGACACGCAATTCATATTTAAACAGTCTTTGTGCAGTTTACAGACACTATTCAATAACGCGATTAGAACAAAGCACTTAAGAATAAATAACTTACTACATCAGCTGAATCCCCTCCTCGAAATGAAACTACCAGCACTTCTGAGGTAACTTTTCCAGGATTATTACGATAGTATTATTCCTCACAGCACAGCAAGACGAGGTAAAGTACAAGATTCTTATTAAACTGGATGTTTTATCCAGCTGATGTGGGACGTTTTCATGGCTTGCCTCAACATTTGCGTTTGAATAGCGTGCGCTCTCAGTGGGCGTGGTCACATTAACACGTAATAAACTATAATGAGCTGAAAGGAAAAAGACTGACATCTCTCTTTTCATACAGATTACATAAACTGAGAATATTTGTTTTTTATATAAATTACTTCATTTAAAAGAAGAGAATTTCAGCTTCATAAAGAGAAGCTGAAGGATTACAACAAACGGCTGGTAGGGACTACATTACATTCCTCCTGGGTTAGTGACATCACTAACCCAGGACATCACCGGAAACACACAGTCCATGTTGAGAAGAGGAAGAGTTGTTGTGGTCGAGCACATTTGTGAGTCTGCTCAAGCTGTCGCATCCGTCTTTTCAAATGCAATACAGTACGTAACACAAATGCAATAGCATGTCACTCTGTGGGCATATTACAACTGTTTCCACACGAGCGATTTATAGATTATCATGACAGAAAATACTAATTGAAGATAGTTAACTCCACATCATCAATATAAATTCATCAACTAACCATTCAGAAACGTCCTGTTGCATTCTACATGTAGTCACTTCTTCTTAAGTCTCTCCATCATTGTCCGACTCCAGTTTAAACATAAAAGGCAGAACAGTTTCTGACATTTTAGTCCTTGTCTGCGTAATCGGAGCTGCTAACACACACACACAAGCTCTTGAAGCTCCACCCTCTGTGCCGGGAGCAGCAGCTCATTTGCATTTAAAGGGTCACACACGAAACAACGTGTTTTTACTGACCCTCAAATAGGGAAAATTTTTACATGCTGTAAAAAAAATATCTGTGGGGTATTTTGAGCTAAAACTTCACATACACAGTCTGGGGACAACCGAGACTTATTTTACATATTGTTAAAATTATTATACCACCCCTTTAATGAACACTCCAAAACAGAGAAAAGGTCTAAAACACTGAATGGCAGACTGACGATACTGAAATGCCATCCATGGTCTCTGCTGAGAGAGATGGGCCTGTTGGACAACCTCTTGGGAGGGTGAATCTGATAGGCTTTGCTACTTATTGCTTTGACAGATTCGATCATGTCACAAAAATACCCATCAGAGCTCTCTGTCAGAGCGCTGGCACCATCAGACAAGTAATCAGAGAAGTTGTCTTACAGACTGACAACAGACAATCCACATTGAACCAAAGTCTCTGTAAGGGATTACGATGAAGGCTGAGAGGACAATAGTAGATATTGAGAAACTTTCTTTTACATCTAACTTTTATAATGGTGATGTATCTTAATGGTAATGGAATTCATGTATGTTTGTTTGATTGTCTACAAATTAAACTGGAAAGGCAGCCTTGATGAATAGAAAAATCTGTGGTTTTCAAAGAAATCACTTGCACAACAAACCCCATTCTATTAATTGATACTTTAGGGGTTTATATAACCAAGCAACACTAATGACTTTTTTCTCTGCACAGTGCATACAGTACCGCCAATTATGTCAAATTGTTTTTGAAAACGTAGTTGCTAGAAGATGAAATGTCCTTTCAACTTCGCATTTATCATTCAATTAATTCATTCTGTGATCGAAAAGAGAAGGCTATACAGCAGACAGGCAGAAATGATTAGATTGGGGGGAAAACTGCTTGCTTACAGTATCAAGTTTCCATGTAAATTAGCATAAATTTCACAAAAATAGCTTTAGTGTCTTAATTATGGCATACCAGAGCATTAAGCTGATAGAAAGCTACAGCTAAACCACCGTTTAAACAAATTGTGAGTCAGGGGGGAACGGTGGCTACAGGCAAAGAGGAAGATCAGATTAAAAATGAGACCATCACAGCATTAAACCCATTTCTCAAGGTTTTCAGCAACACAGAATAAATTTAACATTGAAACATGATCTAATCTAATGGGTCTTCTGAGATGTCAGACCCAGCCTCCCCCAAGGTTAAAGATTGCTTTATGAATTAAAATGTAATCTGTGGGTTGTGGTGAGTTTCAGCTGAGCTCTACTTTTAATAAAGTATAAAGTATAAACTGAGTTTTATACTTGCAATAAGCCAGTGAGATATACACTTTCAGTGAGTTGCCACCATATCATAGATCTAGTTTCAAACAATGAGTTTTCTACAGACACTAATAATGATGCAGGATTTGTAAACAACGTGGAATAAGCCTGCTTGGGAAAGAGCTGTGAAGCAACACTACTGATTTTAGAGCTTTTAGGCTCCACTCTAAACACAGATCGATGAAATTTTTTTTACAGATAATGTGATTATTTCCAATAATTAGAGTAAGGAGGACTTAATCGTAGTAAGATGATTACATGACACAAGCAACCTTTTTAGTCCCGTTTACATGCAATTTTCTTTATTCTGATTATTCACAAAGAATTGTGGTTATTTTTTCTGACATTATTCACATACCCCAATGAACTGCACAAATGATGAATTCACAAACAGTAGGTGTGTTACTGGCCACTGTTTTAATCTTCTCTTACATCCAATGCAAAACACATTTCTATGGACGTATTGGAATTTTTTCAGTGATGTGGCAACAAATGTCTTCATTTCGATGTTTTCAACCATCAATATACTGCATTATATTCATGTCACGCAACATTGTCAATATAATGTTTTATATTATATTAAAACATTATATTGCCCTGACATCGCCCTGAAGAAGGCTCCATGCCGCTACGCGTGGGTGTTTTAAAATTGTCCGTTTAGGACATGTCATTTTTCCAATAAAGACATTTTAACTAAGGAGTGCCTCGGTCATCAGAGATTTCTTTTCTCTACACTGTCTCTAAAGATGTTCTACCTTGGACCGAAGAGCACCCAAACTAAACCCAAAAGGAATTGAGCACGCCATTCATCCTGAATCTAAACATAATGTTTTATATATTTATACTCAGTTTCTTCAGCACCCCCAAAAAAGTCTTCTTTACCGCTATTTTTAAGAATCTGCGCATGACAGCGTCATTTGTGTATGTCACATGCCCGAGCACTTTGGCCAGAGTGGAATAAATGCCATTAAAGTGTTTACATGCCTGTTTATTGTGATTAAAATTGGTATATGCCATATATTTTACTATGATTAAGGTTACTACGATCATGAGCTTAATTGCATCAATTTGATGAGGTTCACATGAGGTCAAGTTTATCGCAATATTGTCTAAATCTCATTTCAATCGCATTATGATGGTGCAAGTAAACATAGGGCCCTATCTTACACCCGGCGCAATGCAGCGCCAAGCGTGACGCAAGTGTTTTTTGCTAGTTTCAGTCCGAAGTAGTTATCATTTTCACGTCCTGCGCCGTGTTGTTTAAATAGCAAATGCATTTGCACCCATTTGCACGCCCATGAGATGTGCACAACGAGGTGTGTTCACGCACATTTTTGGCATGCTGCTATTTTTAAGCTACTGAAATAGACTGCGCCATTGACCAACAAAAACCTGGTCTAAAGTCAATGGTGCAATATTTCTTTTGTTATTTAAAGAGCGCGTTAGTAATGTGCGCCTATAGATGGGTCCACAACGCACGTACACTCTGCTTATTAAACACACAGGGACGCACAGCAGCACACAAACATGCCGAATATTAAAAATAAAAGGATTACAATGTAAAAGATTATTATTGCGTACATAAAGATATGGTGGAATCTGGCTTGTCCCGTACATGGTCTGCTTGCGCACTTTTACCTGACGCACGAGCAGATCTGTTTGCACTCTGGAGACGCATTCAGTCTTTCCACTATCAAATTCCAACATGTAAATAGCGATTCCGCCATGGCGCGAGCTCAACTGGCATTCAAAGGGAAAGTGAGATGAGACTCTGATTGGTTAATTGCACGTAAAGCCCAAGACACACCCATTACTCATTAAGAGAATAGGGACAACCCTTTTAGACCATGCGCCGCGACCATGCGCAGACCATTTTTCCCGTCGTAAAACTAGCACAAGTGGATTCGGACACGCCCTAACTGCACTTGTGCCGTGCACTTTAGACCATGCGCTTAGATTGTTAAAATAGGGCCCATAGTGTTGAAGCGAATTCCATTAGTAGGCTACATCCACCATATTTAGCGCTCTGATTTCCGCATGGTCCATCTCTTCTACTTTGTATTGTTTTTGCTAGTTCATACCAGAATGTCAGTCTAGAACAAATATCACATTGAAGGCTTGCAAGACATTTCTGTGATGAGAGTTTCACTGACAAATGTAGTTTATTCTAGAGCTTTTTTCACTTCCGTTCACAAAAGGGCAGCTTTGACCTGTATTTGTGAGTCATGTCAGATTCCAAACATGTTTTTCTACTAAGGCATCTGTCCAGTCAGTGCTTAAGGGCAGTGGGTGATTGAGTCCACATACCACCATAATATCCTCCTGTGTCTCCATGGACACAGGAACATTACCACAGAAGGGGCATAGATCACATCAGCCAAGACAAATGCACCTTGGAAAAATGCAGGGCGAAAGCCAAATCCTATTCTCTCAATGATGCTGTTGATCAAAAGGAAACAAAAAGTAACTTCCGTGGGGATATCAAATACAATAGATTGACTGAAATCAACAGTTTTTGAAATGACAGTGAATTGGGACAAGGGATGGGCGAAAAACTGACAATGGCGTAGATTCCATTCTAATTTAAATACACAGTCTATTTAACTTAATCGGTCATATTCAAAAAGTTGAAAACTAGTTCTGTAATACAGTAATAACGAGAGTTAGCCGGAAACGTACACAATATAAAACACAAAACTATGTATTTTGAACACCCGGTAAACAATATATACATCAATAATTATTCATACTTACAGGTTGTGATTCTGAGGAGCAAGCTGGTCAAAATAAACTGGGTACTGACCCATCTTTCAAGAGTTTTGCGAATCCCGCGTTGAACTCCCGAGATTTAAGAAGCAGTCGTCAGTAAAATTAAGTTTTTGTGCGCGGGTCACGTTGTTCGAGGGCGGACAATGTACAACATAGGCAGGCATTATGCAAATGTATTATCTAGTCATGTAGAACCGTAACGCAGTGGGATCCGAATAACAGACGACTCGTTTAGGCAGTTCAGAGTCAATTCTTTCTTTTGGGAGACAGTAACTTAATTTATCGAGCAATTTAGACTTAACAACTTTGTAGAGAGTTTTACATTTACAAACAGATATATTACTCACTGCATGAAAGGGAATATTCGAAAAAAACATAATAGGAGCACTTTAAGGAATGGATCAGATGTCTCTTGATGACAGGCACCAGGACACACAACTTTTATATTTTTTAGGGGTTCCTCTTGGTTGAAATCGCAGTTCAGGTTTATATGGTGTTAAGCTGTCTGTTAAACTCCATCTCATATTATCTTAAAGGTGCAGTGTGTAGATTTTAGCGGCATCTAGCGGTTCGGTTGCGAGTTGCACTAATGGCTCAGCCCACTGCTCACCCCTCCCTTTCGAAGAAGCTACGGTTGCTAAAACGGGACAAACCTATCGTCCTCTGAGACAGCAGAGAATAGCCAGAGTAAGCCAAATTTCTGTACCACAGTCCATTATAAACCACATCATGGATAAAGTTTACAAAGCCATAGTCAGGTGAGGATCAAGGGTTTTAATATATAATATAATAATAGTAATCAGCTGATTGTCTCACGAACGTAACCAGCGCATTTCTCCCCACATAGCAAACCCATAATACAGCGAGGGAGAAGAACCACATGAAACTATCCAACTACATATTTTTTCTAACAGGGTAGTAAAAGTTTAGCTGGCTAATATGAGCTGTTATGCTGTAGGGCTGTGGCTGAGCTGGTTAAAGCTTAAAGCATTGTTTATACTCGACGCGTCCGCATGAGCCCAAAGGTGCGCGCGGCAAAAATGACGTGATTGTAACAGCGCGTGCGCGCCTCCGCATCTCCTAGACACCATTTACTATACACAAATTAATAAATAATAATGAATAAAAATATTGTTTTTTTTCCTCTGGTTTTTAAAACTCTTCGCGATCGACTTAAAATGATTTCCAAGATCGACTTGTCGACCGCAATCGATGGGTTGGTGACTCCTGTAACGTTACTGTTTTACGGTCAATAGTACTAATCAGCTGATTGTCAGAGCCATAACACAGCAAGGGAGAAGAACTAAGTTACATCCAACTACATATTTTACACCACTGACAAGGGAAAAGTCACAACTCACGGTGTCTATGGCTAGCTTCTAGCTTTCTGCGGCTTCTCTTTGGGTAGTAGGAGGAGAGCGCTTGGCTTCTGGGATGCGACTACCACCAATCAGAGCATACACATGGATGACATGACAACCATGACTACAACAGTAGCCTGCACTAATCGGTTATTGGGGAAGTTAACAGATAATATTGAATGGGCACAAATGCAATTTAAGCCCTCTAAATCAAGGGGCATCTCGATAGTTAAAGGAAAGGTAGTAGATAAAACATTCTTCATTAATGGTGAGGCAATACCAACAGTTTCTGAGAAGCCAGTGAAGAGTCTTGGGAGATGGTACGATGGGGATCTAAAGGACACAGTTCGGGTGGGAGAAGTTAGACGACAAGCAGTGGAAGGGTTGAAGAGCATAAACAGCTGTGATCTACCTGGCAAACTAAAACTCTGGTGCTTTCAGTTTGGTCTACTGCCGAGGTTGCTGTGGCCACTGACCGTGTACGACGTTTCTTTGACAACAGTGGATAAGCTGGAAGCGTTGATAAGTTCATACATCAGGAAATGGTTGGGAGTTCCACGCTGCCTCAGCAGAGTGGGACTTTATAGTAAAGGAATATTGCAGCTGCCAGTCTCTGCTTTAACCGAGGAGTTTAAGTGTGCCAAGGTCAGACTGGAAATGACCTTGGTAGAGTCACGCGACAAATGTGTAAGGGAGGCAGCCCCTGTGTTAAAAACTGGTAGAAAGTGGTCAGCAAAGAAATCTGTAGTAGAGGCAAAGGCTGCCCTTCAAATTGGGGATATCGTGGGACAGGTACAGCATGGAAGAGGGGGTTTTGGGCTCAGTTTAGCTCTTCCTAAATGGCACAAGGCAGGCCCAGCTCAAAGGAGGAAGCTGGTAGTCAACGAGGTGCGTAAGCAGGAGGAGAGGATGAGGTGTATAAAGGCCATTTCCCAGGCCAAGCAGGGAGAGTGGATGAGATGGGAGAGTGTGGAACAACGTAAGATGGGCTGGCAAGACCTTTGGTCAATGGAAGAGAGTAGGATCAGTTTCCTTATTAGGTCAACATATGATGTTCTCCCATCACCGCAGAACCTAAACCTCTGGGTAGGAGAGGATCCCTCTTGTCCTTTGTGTTCATCACCTGCCACATTAAGGCACATTTTGACAGGATGTAAGGTGGCTCTTAGCCAAGGTCGGGTTACTTGGCGCCATGACCAAGTACTGCGATGTTTGGCTTTAGCATTAGAAGGCAAGCGTAACATGACCAATAAGTTGCCACCTGTTCTAGCAAGACATTACACGCAGAAGACAATATTCCTCCGCCCAGGCGAGCAACCACCAAGAAAAGGTGTTAACACCAATTCTCGCCCAGGACAACTGGAAGCTGCTAGGGACTGGAAGATGCTGGCTGATCTTGATCAACGGCTTATTTTTCCACCTGAGATTGCCACCACTAACCTACGACCAGATATTGTTTTGTGGTCTGGATCAGCACGCATTGTTCAACTGATAACCATGGAACTGTTAACAGTGCCATGGGAGGATGCGGTAGATGAGGCATATGAGAGGAAGAAACTGCGGTATGCTCATCTGGCCACTGAAGCAGAACAGCGAGGATGGAGAGTCCAGGTTTATCCAGTGGAAGTGGGTTGCCGAGGTTTTGTGGCACACTCTACAACCCGGTTCCTCAGAGACATCGGATTCAGCGGCCAAGAGTTGCGTCGCACAGTAAAGAACTTATCTGAAGCAGCAGAAAGGAGCAGCAACTGGCTGTGGTTGAGACGGAAAGATTCTAGCTGGCTGTGTGCAGGCCGCCACGCTACGGTTTCGTAGAATTCTTGAAAACTTGAAGAGTCTGTTGGTTTATTTGTATACGTTCCTGTGGATATTGCGTGAATGACGGGTGGTTGGGCAGATATTGTGTTTTGCGGTAGGTGGTATGCCATACGGAACCGTTGTCCACTGAAACTGCATATTAACGCACCAGTGGGGCTCGACAGCCTTAGTCAAACGGGTTGGCGCGTATGGTCGGGTTGCGGAGAGATTGTGAGATTGTGGTTAGGTTTCAGCAGCAGGAGGGATGTAAAGGGCAGTAAGCTGGACTGAGTTGAGTGGGGGACGGAGGGGGGTGACTCTGGGACGCCAGAGTCACTGTCGAGCCCTCTTGAGGTGTCGTGGGCTAGTCGACGAAACACTGAGGACGGAAGGTGCCCACTTGAAGACCCTAGAGATGTCCCCTACTCGGCTCAATCCAGACGGTTGTTGTGCTGGTCCTGTAGTTGCAGCCGTCGCGTGTGCTGACGCGCCAAGTACACTGCAGCCGTTAACGCCGGACAGAAGGGGAGTCACACCACCATATGGAAAGAAGCGTAAATGGATGGAGAAGCATAGTTTACTGTAAAGCTACGTCTTAGTTTTGCTTATCTTGGCGAAAGCCGAGTACAAATCAGCATGAAGTTTTAACATCTACTCTCGTGTAATGGAAATCAAGGTAGTGACGAAACGCGCTCTTTAGCGCTGTTTGTTCGCTGTAGGCTACGGTAGAAACATGACATCACAATATGTCGACCTTCATAGAAGGGGGTGCCCGCGGTTATGTAGATATAATATATAGATATAATGTAGATATAATGTCTCATTCTAAGGTAATAAAAACATAACGGTTCATTGAGTAAGGTCTTTATACACCACTGATCACATAGTTGTGGATCTTATATTGTATTTCTGTCAATAGATCCTCAGAAATATTACACATTGCACCTTTAATAGTCCTAAAAACCTGGAAATCCATTCATGGGTGTCTAATGACCATAATTTCCCTTGCCTTTGGTAAAAAGTGGCCACATTAAAAAATGTATATGTTTTGATCACTGCCTCCCAAATGAAAAGCAATTAGCAGCATATGTTTGCAAGCCATGTGCAAAGTGTATGCATGGACTAATTGAATCTAGGGTGGTACTGTGATCTGCTTCCCTCAATGGTTAGTACTGGATTGGATGAAGCTAGTTAAAACCAGCATCCAAACCCAAACATCTTGTCAAGAAGTTACTACAGTATTACCTTTGTTAAAGTTGTTCTCTGTTGCCATGTCAAACTAGTTTGAAAATACTCAGGTGAAAGTCATTAAGGCCCCAGAATCCTTTAAGAGATTGTTCACCCAAAAATAAAAATTCTGTCATGGTTTTCTCTGTAATTCTGTCATCATATACCCTCATGTCGTTCCAAACCTGTTTTACTTTTTTCCTCTGTGGAAAACAAAAGACAGTTTGGCTGTTTTTGTCCATACGATGAAATAAGTTAAGACAATTTTCACAATTAGTTCCACAGGACAAAGAAAGAAATTCAGGTTTGGAACTACATGAAGGTGATAAAATTATTATTTTTTTTTTTTTTTTTTTTACTATCCCTTTAAGGATTCTGATGAGTGAGATGGAGAAAAGGATAATCTCCACAGTGCTCTATTGGCTCTATATGGACAGCCTGTTGGACTGACCCATAATGTATTTATATTTATTTCTTTAATTAAATATGAAACTAGGGTTGCTGTTGCCTAAAGGTTTAAAGTTTGTTTTGACATCTATAGGGTTGTCTGTAAGACAACAAAGATGGTCAATGAATCTTTAAATGAATATCAGTGGATTTTGAGTGTGTTCATATAAAATGAGTATTAAAGGGATAGTTCACTCAAAAAAATGAAAATTTAACAGGGCCTGACAAAGTCTGTTTTTGTAGCATTTATCTCTAAATGAACATTATCCGTACATCTGTAATTGTGGTTACAGAGCCCATGAGGGAAACTTGCACTTGCACTTGCTGAGGGTCACATGCGGCCCTGTACTTACTGTGTGAAGAACAGAAGGACTCAAATCATGAGTATCAGCAAAGTCAGACCTCTTATGAAGCTTCACATTACAGCATGTTGCTTGCCCCAAGGTCTGTCTGATAATATTATAGCTGACTGGGCTGAAATCTATCCAGATTTACTTTCCTTTAGAAGAGTTGGCAGACTGTAGCAGAATATAACATGTGGAGAGGCTAAATCTTTCCTGTTATAATTAACCACCATAAAAATATGAGAGCTGAAACTAAGCACATTTGAAGTGTACCTAGATCTGATTTAAAACATACTTTAATAGACAAATAGCAGAAGTGTAACAAATAAAAATAAATAGAATAAATATGTTTGAAATTTGATTGCATTACAGTTTTGTCAACAACATAATACATTTTATTATGTATTATGTGAGATGTGGCCGAGTATTGTTAATTGAAAATCCAAATTATATTTACAATCTTAATTATTTTTTGTTGTTATAAGCTAAATCATGACTTCAACAAACAAAACTGGGGCACATGAAATTACAACAAAATAAAACTCAACAGAAAATCATAATAAACGACGATGTCTAAGACTACTGTATTTCATCACATTGATTAATCTCAAGCTTGTGATAAAACATGAGAAAATATCTGAGCTAGTGTTGACCAAGGAACGAGTGTTAAATATTCTTGTCTTTCCTCAGACAGGGACTCAGGGATTAGACAGAGGTATCGGGCCCTGAAAGGTCAGGCTCATTAAAAGTCCCTTTCTTGCATCTCAATGATTCAAGAAAAATCCTAAGCTTTCATTAAACCGGCCTCTGGTACCCCTGTAAAGCTTCCTGTGGAGCCATTACCAGCAACCCCAATGGCCTTTGTTTTGACCAGGCCGACAGTTACTGCTCCTGTCAGACAAGAGGCAAACACTTCACATAAAGTTCAGTTAATTACTGTTTTTCTCTTCCTTCATTTTCAGCTGAGCTTTTTTTTCTAGTTTCTAGCTCCTCATTTCATCTCTACCACAGTGGATCTGTGTTTATCAGCTGCCCTCCTGGGAATCCCTAAGCGACTCCCTTTCGCTGTATCCCATCATTTCCACACCTCAGGAACACTCCACTCACACTTTGATGAGTAGCCCTCATGTTCGAACAGTTACGTGACTGGATTGTGGCGCTGGTACAGTTCTGTCTTATGGGAACAGATCTGAGATACTGTGAAGTGAGCAATGTGTAAAGGCAGTTATTATAAATTAATGACGGCTGATGCAGGGGTCAGCCATCTCTCAAGGCTTACATTAAAAAAATGTTTTGGTCATCACCCAACTGAAGGCAACATCCCAGCATGAAACAAGCTTAGATCTGGCTCTGTTAACATCCCCCCAGTTATTTGAAAAGTTCAGAGAGGGGAAATTTATTCTAATCTTTAATTGTACCCCCCTTTTAAACTTTTCTGCGTTGTCGTTGAAAAATTAAGCATGCTATGATACATTATGCTGATGTATTCACCATCTGAAACCATTTTTGATGACTAAGAACTCATGGCGGGGGGGGGGTTCAAATCCAGTCATGAATCTTTCCACATAATCGTGACAAAAATGAAAAGAAATATTGTAACAGACAGTAACTATGTAAGATTTAACACACAGGAACTGTGTATCTCTATAATCAGCAGTAAAACCTCCAGACAATTATAGTTTCACAGGGCTGCAGGTCAATCATAGAGGTTAATTAATGACTTTTTAATTGAACACTGTTGACAGACTGCTTTTGTGAGAGATGGAAGGTAATCACATGTGACCTGCTAACTTAATATAACAGATTTATTACACCGCTTAAATCCACTTTTTCTGTTTTATCATTCTCTCTGAGCATGCCGTCTGAAGCTATATAATATGTTCATTCCTGCCACAACTTACGAGAAATAATTGCTAACATGAGAAATTGTATTAAAGGAGATCTGAGTATGTCAATATTTCAAGCAGACTAAAGGGATAACTGTCATATTTGTCTTTCAATTTTCTTCTCTACATGCAGCCTGAAATTGTTTTTCCAAGATGTCAGAGGAAATCATATTTCAGACAGATCATTATAGTGCATGCAAAGACAACTATTATTATAACAAAACAATTGAAACATTAAGTTCATGTTAAAATACAGATAAAATGATAATGCAAAATTATTTTATAAAAGAGTCTAAATTATAATTAGAGAGTGTGGGGTAAGCTGTGCCACTTTTTACTTCAGTGGTCTGCTAGGTATGAAAAAGGTTTGGAATTGCATGGAAAAAAATCAAAGTTTTCAACAGGACCAATGTAATGGTATTTCTTGCCATTTGGATGCAAAACTTACTATCACAATTATTTGAGCCACTGGCACAGCTTATTCCACATTACCTGGGAAATATACAGTTTGGACATAGGCAGGGGGTGAACCATCCCCAGGGTAAGGCTATAAGGAGATGTGCGTCCTATTTAAAACACATTTAAATATTATGTCATGACATTGTTTCATGTTACGTGTCGCCTAGCAACAACTCGGCACAAACACTCCCGATCAAATATTTGTTATTAAAGCAACTACGTTCACAAACCACTAGCCTATCATTTTAACAGAAAAGCAAGCAGACTGTATGCGTGATTTGGAATGGCAGCCAATTAGAATAATAAATTACCTTTGTCTTACCTACTGCAGCAAAACCAAAGTTGTATTCAAATTCTGAATGGATTACAAGAGTGCTCCATTTATATTAATTAAAAAGCTGTCACTGATCTCAATTTATCACGATCTCTCAAAGTTCTGATTCCACAATGAATCTCTTATTTAGCCTACATAATCTCTACATTTTGTTTGTTATAAATTAAGTTATAGCAAGAGGATTTGCGAGAGTGCAGAACTCAGCAATGGACAAAACTCCGGCGTATTGAGCGGTGAGTGGATTCTAACTTAAAGGGTTAGTTCACCCCAAAATGAATATTCTGTCAGTAATTACTCACCCTCATGTTGTTCCAACCCCGTAAGACTTTCGTTCATCTTTGGAACACAAATTAAAGCAACACTAAGTAAGAATTTTTACCTTAAAATAATGTTTTCAAAATCGTTTCAGTGGTTCATCAAGTCGTGACATGGTGAAATGCCCTTATGCCACCGCTTTGCGGTCCTTTATCTGATATATCCACGCTATGTAAGATTGCCAGATCGGGTCACGTTTCTGTAGTTCTAATGAGGACAATTCCGCTTCCAACCTGTAGGGCGACCGCAGAGGAAAAGTTCCTTGGTGTTGCTTTAAGATATTTTTGATTAAATCTGAGAGCTGTCTCACTCCTCCATAGGCTCCTAAGGGATTGAAACTTGCCGGCCCAGAAAAGTTAAAGACATCGTTAAAATAGTCCAAGTGACTACAGTGGCTCAATCTTAAGTTTCAAGCGACGAGAATACTTTTTGTGCGCAAAAAACAAACAAAAATAACGACTTTATTCAACTATTCATTTTCTTCTCTGTGGGCCTCGAGATAGTTCACGTAGTGATACTGTGCAACGCTTCTGGGTTGTACGTCACACGTAGGCTCACTATTGGCCAACGCTGGTCATGTGTGTGATGCGTGTGACGTACAACCTAGAAGTCACCAACCCCCGACCTGCTCCACATTCACCCAAAATAGTCTTGTTTGTTTGTGTTTCGTTGTGTCATTTATTTATTTTATTTTATTTATTGGTAATTCTGAGGTCACTCAGCTCTCCAGATACTCCAAATTCATGCAAAATAGTCTCGTTTGTTTTTGCTGTTTTGTGCTGGTAAAAAAAAAAAAAACGTTTGCTGCTTCATTTAATTTAAATATTAGACACTGAATTACAAAAGATGATGTCACCAGCCCCCGACCTGCTCCACATTCAAAAAGGCTAGTATTCGATGAATTTGACCCGTTAGATTCTGTGACTCTACTGTACCTATATATACACTCACCTAAAGGATTATTAGGGACAGCATACTAATACTGTGTTTGACCCCCTTTCGCCTTCAGAACTGCCTTAATTCTACATGGCATTGATTCAACAAGGTGCTGAAAGCATCCTTTAGAAATGTTGACCCATATTGATAGGATAGCATCTTGCAGTTGATGGAGATTTGTGGGATGCACATCCAGGGCACAAAGCTCCCGTTCCACCACATCCCAAAGATGCTCTATTGGGTTGAGATCTGGTGACTGTGGGGGCCATTTTAGTACAGTGAACTCATTGTCATGTTCAAGAAACCAATTTGAAATGATTCGAGCTTTGTGACATGGTGCATTATCCTGCTGGAAGTAGCCATCAGAGGATGGGTACATGGTGGCCATAAAGGGATGGACATGGTCAGAAACAATGCTCAGGTAGGCCGTGGCATTTAAACGATGCCCAATTGGCACTAAGGGGCCTAAAGTGTGCCAAGAAAACATCGCCCACACCATTACACAACCACCACCAGCCTGCACAGTGGTAACAAGGCATGATGGATCCATGTTCTCATTCTGTTTACGCCAAATTCTGACTCTACCATCTGAATGTCTCAACAGAAATCGAGACTCGTCAGACCAGGCAACCTTTTTCCAGTCTTCAACTGTCCAATTTTGGTGAGCTCTTTTGCAAATTGTAGTCTCTTTTTCCTATTTGTAGTGGAGATGAGTGGTACCCGGTGGGGTCTTCTGCTGTTGTAGCCCATCCGCCTCAAGGTTGTGCGTGTTGTGGCTTCACAAATGCTTTGCTGCATACCTCGGTTGTAAGTCAAAGTTGCTCTTCTATCAGCTTGAATCAGTCGGCCCATTCTCCTCTGACCTCTAACATCAACAAGGCATTTTCGCCCACAGGACTGCCGCCTTCTGGATGTTTTTCCCTTTTCACACCATTCTTTGTAAACCCTAGAAATGGTTGTATGTGAAAATCCCAGTAATTGAGCAGATTGTGAAATACTCAGACCGGCCCGTCAGGCACCAACAACCATGCCACGCTCAAAATTGCTTAAATCACCTTTCTTTCCCATTCTGACATTCAGTTTGGAGTTCAGATTGTCTTGACCAGGACCACACCCCTAAATGCATTGAAGCAACTGCCATGTGATTGGTTGATTAGATAATAAATGAGAAATTGAACAGGTGTCCCTAATAATCCTTTAGGTTAGTGTATATATATATATATATATATATATATATATATATATATATATACACACTCACCGGCCACTTTATTAGGTACCCCATGCTAGTAACAGGTTGGACCCCCTTTTGCCTTCAGAACTGCCTCAATTCTTCGTGGCATAGATTCAACAAGGTGCTGGAAGCATTCCTCAGGGAGTTTGGTCCATATTGACATGATGGCATCACACAGTTGCCGCAGATTTGTCGGCTGCACATCCATGATGCGAATCTCCCGTTCCACCACATCCCAAAGATGCTCTATTGGGTTGAGATCTGGTGACTGTGGAGGCCATTTTAGTACAGTGAACTCATTGTCATGTTCAAGAAACCAATTTGAAATGATTAGAGCTTTGTGACATGGTGGAAGTAGCCATCAGAGGATGGGTACATGGTGGCCATAAAGGGATGGACATGGTCAGAAACAATGCTCAGGTAGGCCGTGGCATTTAAACGATGCCCAATTGGCACTAAGGGGCCTAAAGTGTGCCAGGAAAACATCCCCCACACCATTACACCACCACCACCAGCCTGCACAGTGGTAACAAGGCATGATGGTTCCATGTTCTCATTCTGTTTACGCCAAATTCTGACTCTAACATCTGAATGTCTCAACAGAAATCGAGACTCATCAGACCAGGCAACATTTTTCCAATCTTCAACTGTTCAATTTTGGTGAGCTCTTGCAAATTGTAGCCTCTTTTTCCTATTTGTAGTGGAGATGAGTGGTACCCGGTGGAGTCTTCTGCTGTTGTAGCCCATCCGCCTCAAGGTTGTGCGTGTTGTGGCTTCACAAATGCTTTGCTGCATACCTCGGTTGTAACGAGTGGTTATTTCAGTCACTGTTGCCCTTCTATCAGCTCGAACCAGTCTGGCCATTCTCCTCTGACCTCTGGCATCAACAAGGCATTTCCGCCCACAGAACTGCCGCTCACTGGATGTTTTTTCTTTTTCGGACCATTCTCTGTAAACCCTAGAGATGGTTGTGCGTGAAAATCCCAGTAGATTAGCAGTTTCTGAAATACTCAGACCAGCCCTTCTGGCACCAACAATCATGCCACGTTCAAAGTCACTCAAATCAACTTTCTTCCCCATACTGATGCTCGGTTTGAACTGCAGGAGATTGTCTTGACCATGTCTACATGCCTAAATGCACTGAGTTGCCGCCATGTGATTGGCTGCTTAGAAATTAGGTGTTAACGAGCAGTTGGACAGGTGTACCTAATGAAGTGGCCGGTGAGTGTATATATATTAGTGCTGGGCAAGTTAACGCTTTATTATCGCGTTAACGCATTTATTAATTAATGCCGACAATTTTTTTATCGCGCGTTAACGCAGTTTTTTTTGAAAGTCCGTTGCTCACTGGCTCTGAATACACATAGGCCTACAGTCAAACCATGATCACAGGAGGGGTGGGATGTTGGTCAGCCAGCAAATAGCCCACCCAAACAAGCAGTGGAGAGGCTTTGGCAGGTTCTCTCAGGTGAACAGAAAGGGAGACAGCGCTCCGCGAGTGAATGACAGGCGCTCTATGGATAGTAAACATGGCAACGGCTTCTGTGCGCTACGCAGCTGTAGCCTATTTAACTTAAATTAAAATTATACATAACTTTACCTGATAGGCCTGCAATTAGTTTAGCAGGGATGCTCTGCCATGTGAATTCCCTCCGGTTGATGTCCTGATAACTATTTAGATTCTGGAAACTCACAAACAGCGAGCCGAGGATCAGTCTCTCTTCCAATGATTTGTGCTGCGCGTCGTGTACAAAAAGTTAGACAATTCAACTTCGGCAACGCATGGGCGCGTGCGTGAGGCGTGCATGACCGCAACAGTTTCACAGGAACGCACCCGCTTGTTGCTACACCTGTGCTCGACCACTTCACCTCACTCTAGGCTGATTTATACTTCTGCGTCGGACCTACTCCGGAGCCTCTACGCTATGGACTACGCGTTGGTTTTCATTTATATATCTGCGTCGTTGTCCGCGTTGAGCGCAATTACACATGCAGAGGGAGAGTGTGAAACCCGGGGAGCGGTTCTAGCAATCACAGCGCTTGCGGTACGCTTAGAATTGACGTTACATTTTTGGAGAGATGCACGTCAGGGTACGCGCGCCACACAGCTACGGCGTGAGTTCGACGCAGAAGTATAAATTGGGCTTTACCTCTGTTTAATGTAATCTTACGTGGGAAACCATGGCATGTAGAAAGAACAAGTGGCAAATAGCTTTGTTTAAATATTTGATTTGATTACATTAATGTTTAAGTTGAGATTTACAAGAAATATTTTATTGATACTGTGTAAAGGGAATACTGCTGGTGTAAAAGCACCTTATTTGTTTAAAGTTTTTGCAAACCACATGTTATTGCACTTTTGTAGCAGTACATTTAAAATCAAAAGTGCGCAATACACTACTTTAGAATTCATTATTCAATTTTGCGCGTAACAATGCGATTAATCGCAAGAAAATCATGCGATTAATAGCGATTAAATTTTTTAATCGCTGCCCAGCACTAATATATATATATCAATATCTGATCAATATGCTTAATAAAATAGAAATGTGAGATGGTCATACATCATGTACATCACATGAGTCACTTTATTGAACATTACAGTGAAGAAATAAAGAGCGGGACATTTTAATAGGCCTATGCATTTGTAAGGAAAAACTGTATGATCCTCCAACATTATAGAGTAATTATAGTTAATAGTAATAAGATTAAAGATAAGCATGTGTATCAGACAATGAGAATATTTTATACAAAACGAAAGCATCATTAACACAGTCTAGCATCAGACAACAGCAGCGCAGCATAGTAATGTTGACACCAAACGGGTGATACGCCTGATAAGGCAGAACATTCTCCCAGACGTTCCAACAACGCACTGGCTCTATCACCTGCAGACGCGTAATAATCTTCGGAAACACAACCATATCTCTGTTCACGCTCCACTTCATATGCCAGTGAATTTAACGCTCATATCAGTTCTGCAGCCGCCGTGTATCATTCCAACACATCAAAACACGTAACACATTGCCTATGTTTACCTGTTGCCGAGCCCCGCCTACACGCAGTGATTGACAGGGTGGGAGGGGGTGGTGACGTGATCGGCTCGGAATGCATTTGCACATTGAATTTTGGCTACATTCATTGCGGGACACTTAATGAAAATGCAATCGCAAGTGCCTTAAATGTGAGTGTAAATGCAATTAAGAAAAATACAGTTTTTGCTACAGTTTTTGCTTGAACATGTTAGACATATCTGAGCATTTCTGTAATAGATTTTCATTTTCATTTTGCAACTTATAAAGCATTAAAATCAGTATTCAATTTACATATTAAAACTAGTGTATGAAATGCAAATGTAAATTATATAATTGATTTTTCATTTTTCGTTGCACAAATGTAATGGAAAATGTAAATTTAAATACAGAAATGCATAGCCATTTTACATATTGCATTGTCATTTTGCATATTACATTTCAAATTGAATATTGGTAGGCAAGGCAAGGCAAGGCAAGTTTATTTATATAGCACATTTCATACACAATGGTAATTCAAAGTGCTTTACATAGAATAAGAATAATTAAAAGAATAATTAAAACAGTTTAGAATAAAAAATAAAATAAAGTAATACTGGTCCACGCCAATTTGGGTCACAACTTCTTTTATTTTTCTCTCGGAATCGTTCCTGATGCATCCCTGGCAAACAACCCTATTTTTTGTTAGTATCCCTAACTGCCTGATTCACTAAATTCGGGGATCCCCTATCTGAGATGGAAGAGATTGAGCCGGTTTACAGTGCCACTGGACCTCTAGCCCAGGGACGTACTCTGCTGGGGTGGTGCTACACCAGTAATGCCCCCATAGAGCACACTTCGCGTGCGCTGTCTGCTGCCGTTACCCTTAACGACACTCTCAGCGACGTCTTATACTCTCAGCAATATAATTAACTTAGTCCTTCACTCGCCTCATTGGAGCGGTCTCCTTCAAAATCTCTTCCAGAGATTATAAAAAATATATATATAAAAAAAAAAATTAAAGCAGTATACAGTAAAAACAGTCGGACGAACAGTGGCACAGTGCTCATTCAGTAAATGCATAGCTAAACAGATGTGTTTTGAGTCTGGATTTGAATGTGACTACTGTAGGAGCACATCTGATCTCTTCTGGAAGCTGGTTCCAGCTGCGGCTGGCAAAATAGCTAAAAGCAGACTCTCCGTGCTTAGAGTGAACCCTTGGTATTTATAGCTGATGTGATCCTAATGATCTGAGTGATCTGTTAGGTTTATATTCAGTGAGCATATCTGCAATATATTGAGGTCCTAACCCATTGAATGATTTATATACCAGTAATAATACTTTAAAATCAATCCTAAATGTAACTGGGAGCCAGTGTAAAGACCTGAGGACTGGTGTGATATGGTCATATTTTCTGGTTCTGCTCAGGATCCTGGCAGCAGCGTTCTGTATGAGCTGCAACTGTCTTATGGTCTTTTTAGGAAGGTCAGTGAGGAGTCCATTACAATAATCCACCCTGCTGGTGATAAAAGCATGAACAAGTTTCTCTAAGTCTTGATTGGAAACAAAGCATCTAATTCTTGAAATATTTTTCAGATGATAGTACGCTGATTTAGTTATTGCTTTGACATGTCTACTGAAACTAAGGTCTGACTCTAGAGACACACCAAGATTCCTGACTTGATTTTTAGTTGTTGACTTCAGTTTTGTCTTTGTTTAACTGAAGAAAGTTTTGGCACATCCAACTGTTTACTTCATCAATGCATTGGCACAGGGAGTCAATGGGGCTGTAGTCGTTAGGCGATAGGGCTACAGTAAGTAGAGCTGTGTGTCGTCTGCATAGCTGTGGTAAGCAATTTTGTTCTTTCTCATTATTTGGCTCATTGGGAGCATATACAGGTTGAATAGGAGTGGTGCAAGAATTGAGCCTTGAGCAAATCATGGATGTTCACTCAGACTTATGGTCTCCTATACTCACATAATAACCTCTCCCTTCTAAGTATGACCTGAACCATTTTAGGACTATCCCAGAAAGCCCCACCCAGTTTTCCAGCCTGTCAAGAAGTATGTCGTGATCGACAGGGTCAAATGCAGCACTGAGGTCGAGTAGTACCAGTACTGATCATTTCCCTGTATCAGTATTTAAGCGAATATCGTTTATTATCTTTATGAGCGCTGTCTCTGTGCTGTGATGCGATCGGAAACCAGATTGAAAATTGTCAAAGTATCCATTCGAGCTTAAGAATGTGTTCAGCTGATTGAAGACAACTTGTTCAATGACCTTGCAAGGATGAGCTGATCACCTTTCTGATATTATTGATTTTCTCAGAGAAGAAAGAAGCAAACTCACTGCACTTGCCGTCTGAGAGCATTTCACTGGGAATCTGGCTTTGGGGGTTTGTCAGTCTCTCTACAGTAGCAAAGAGAGTGCGTGTGTAGTTTAAGTTTCTGTTTATAATATTCGAGAAGAAAGTCTGTCTAGCTTTGCCTAGTTCAATATTAAAAGCATGGATGCTGTCTTTGTAGATGTTATAATGGACTACAAGTTTTGTCTTCCGCCACATGCGCTCTGCTCTTCTGCATTGTCTTTTCATATTTTGCACAGCTGTTGAGTTTCTCCAAGGTGCTTATTGTCTACCACTCTTCTTCCTGACTTTCACAGGAGCAATATCATCAATTACACTTTTAACTTTTGAGTTAAAAGAATCAAGGAGAAATCAACAGAGTCAGCAGATATGCTTGGTTTTAAAGATATAGCCTTCATAAATAGCACACTAGTGTTCTCATTTAAGCATCTCTTCTTGACAGACAGAGATCTAGCTTCAATGGCAGGAGAAATCAATATATCAAAGAAAAATGATCAGACACTGTGTCGTGGGACCATGTACATGCTGAGTCAGATCAAAAGTTTTTAAAACAGTTTTGATTTCTCTTGCCATATTGTTTTCTGCATTATCTATGTGAATGTTAAAATCTCCAGCAATGGCAAAACAGTCAAACTCTGAGGAAATTGTTGATAGCAGTTCTGTAAAGTCCTCAGCAAAGGCTGAAGAGTATTTTGGAGGCCTGCAAATAATGATAAGTAAAATACGTGGAGCACCTTTTAACACAATACCCAGATATTCGAAAGACGGGTAATTCCCAAATGATATTTGCTTACATTCATAGACATCTTTAAAAAGAGCAGCTAAGCCCCCACCTCTCTTACCCGCTCTGCAGACACTCATAAAAGTAAAGTTAGGAGGGGATGTTTCATTGAGGACTGTTCCACTGCAGCTGTCTTCAAACCAAGTTTCATTTAGAAACATAAAGTCCAGGTTGTATGTGGTTATTAAATAGTTGACTAGAAGTGATTTATTTTTAAGTGAGCAGATGTTTAAAAGTGCTAACTTAACAGTCTTACTGGTACCCAAATGCTTCCATAATTCAGAGCCATCAAATGACGAATACGAAAAAAACGCATACGATAATTTCGGACTCTGTGTGCAAGGACCTTAAGGATGGATATGGATTCTACCACATTATATAAAAAATGGGTAACACTTTACTTGAAGGGGTGTACATAAGACTGACATGACACCTTCATAACCATGACATGACATATGTCATGAATATGAAGTAGGGTTTATGCATGTTTATGACAACTGTCATTAAGTGTCTTTCACTCAATAATGACATTTTGAATACAAATATGACATTGTTTAAGATGTCTTTGTTATGACATCTTGACATAAACCATAACATCATAACCTGTCAGAGTCTTTGTCATGACAACTTGACATTAAATTAAGTTAAACTGTCATGTGGTTGGTTTTGACATTGGCTGTCATCAGTCCATTATAACTGTGTCATGAATATTTTTCGTGACCTCAACTACAGTGGTACAAATTGAATTTGTCATTAAACAGTTATAATGGCTTCATGACAGCCAATGTCAAAACCAACCACCTGACAGTTTAATGTAATGTTAACCAATCAAGCTAAGTGGTTTCTTAAGTTTGATAATTAATCTGCTATGTCATGTTTATGACAGGTTGTGTTGTCTTAGTAATGTCAAGTTGTCAGGACAAAGACACTGCAGGTTATGATGTATTGGTTTATGTCAAGGTGTCATAACAAAGACATCTCAAACAATGTCATATTTGCATTAAAAATGTCATAATTGAGTGAATGACACTTAATGACAGTTGTCACAAACATGCATAAAACTTCCTTCATATTCATAACATGTGTCATGTCATGATTATGAAGGTGTCATGTTAGTCTTATGCACACCCCTTCAAGTAAAGTGTTACCAAAAAAGGTCATTGTGCCATTACAGATGGAGAATATGTACCACAAAATGTGCATCAATACCACAACACCCACCACAGCTTCAAAATGTAGTGTAGTGTAAATATGTAGACAGTCTAATCACTTGCCTGAAATGACAAGTTGGTGCATTTCAAATGTGACTGCGTAATCTCTTTGAAATATTTTAATACCAGACAACCAAAACAACAGAAACTATGGATTACACCCAGCACAAACACAAGCAATGGACCTTTGCCATGGCTTCTTGCCATTGCTGTTCTTTGTGTGCCTGAGCCGCATATTATATAAACCATTTTTTCTGGGGATTAGAATGTAATCGGAATGTCCGTAATACACTGTGGAGTTAAGAAGAACATTGATTGTTAAGGTGAGTCTGAGAAAAAGGGAGAAAGAGAGAAAGTAAAACATATGGTCTCTCTCCTAGTGAAATAAAGAGTGAGAAAGGGAAAAGCCAACCTGTAAAGAGCTCAATGAAATGAACTGCCCAAGTTCAGAAAGACTTAGATATGAACTTGGCACAGTTGTGCATATCAGCCATAGGGCCGTGAGGTTTATAAAAACAATTTGATGCTGATGGTACTTGGATGCAAACGTGAGTCAGACACTCAAGGCTGAAAAAACAAACTTGATCGCTGCCTCCTCTCTCCTGCGACTCTTTAAAAATGCATGCTCCGTTCTACCACAGTCTCATCATAAAATCTTCTGAAAAAAAGTAGGAATGTGAGCGAAAAGCCAGATTTTCTAAGGCAGTTGGACCACACAAAAAAAGTGGGGGTGATTCATTTAGCAGCCTTTCTGTCATTTTTCGTATAAACGAGTTGAGCTGGATGATGAGGAAGCCCTGAAGTCCTGAGGCAAATTTAAACCCATATTGGACTTTTTCTCGCTCCAAGAGAGATCAGTATCTCCCAGGCCTTTGGGGGAGAACACATCCTCTTGTTATACTTTTTTTCCAAACATTATGCAATCCAAGTACAGTGATTCACATGGGAGTTTCCACAAAAACTCACTCTACGTTTTCTGTGGTAAAAACACTGAGAAAAAGTCACTGATCAGAAAGTTTGGCGTTAAGAGGAGACAGATTCTGGTGGCCTGTTGCTCAGGGGCTGGGTACTGGGGTCATGACTGATCTGCTTAAAACTGAATCAAAAGCACAGGAAGAAAACAATTTTTCTGAAGTGAAACATCCAGAAAGAAAAAGATCCAGTCATCTCCAGGGCTCCAGCCTCTGGGATCCACTTGCTTCAGCCTGGCAGGTCTGTCCCGCTGGAACTGGAATCAAAGTCATCTCCCCCTAACGGTGACATTCACAGCATTTCAATTGAGCCATCAGTCTGTCAGACACAATACCTCCCCCCTGCCTAGGGATTTAGGAGGTTCGGTTTTTCTGTGCCATGATCACTGTGTCAGGCTTCTGTAAAAACACTGCATGAAGAATGTATGTTTAATGCATTATGCCTCTGTATTCCCTGCCGAAAAGACCAGTATTGGGGGTCAAAAAAAAAAATTTGAATGCTGCTTTACTACTTTCACCAGCTAGACTAACATGAAAATGCCATGCTGGTCTTTTCAACAATTCTATTTGAACAGCTCTATATAAAAGTTCTATTAAAATGATTCATTCACGTTTTTCTCTGTTATTATCACTGACTTTATCTATCGTCCTTAACCTCACCTTTCTCTTTCTGGCTTCTTTCTATACTCCTTCCTCTTCGCTTTTTCTATATCTGGCAGACTGGGCTCCTGTAAAGAGGAGATAAAGTCCTCCAGCAGGCCAGGCCCGAAGCCTATGTCCCCATCGGACTTTCTGGACAAGCTGATGGGAAGAACCTCCGGCTATGACGCTCGCATCAGACCCAACTTCAAAGGTGTGACAGAACGTAAACAAACAAGCTTTTGTCGGGATATATGCAACATAACCTACTGTGAAACTGGTAGCAGCTTGACAGCAGTGGCTCCTGTGAACTTAAATGAGGTGACAGTAGATAGAACCTGGTGACCTGACTGTGTGTTACTACTTCAAATACAGTAAAGAGTGGGAATGCTCTTTGAAAGGTGTTCTGTTCTTATAATAATTATTTTGATGAATGATGGCTAGGGGCAGTCTAATATATATATATATATATATATATATATATATATATATATATACACACACACACTCACCTAAAGGATTATTAGGAACACCATACTAATACTGTGTTTGACCCCCTTTCACCCTCAGAACTGTCTTAATTCTACGTGATTCAACAAGGTGCTGAAAGCATTCTTTAGAAATGTTGGCCCATATTGATAGGATAGCATCTTGCAGTTGATGGAGATTTGTGGGATGCACATCCAGGGCACGAAGCTCCCGTTCCACCACATCCCAAAGATACTCTATTGGGTTGAGATCTGGTGACTGTGGGGGCCATTTTAGTACAGTGAACTCATTAACATGTTCAAGAAACCAATTTGATATGATTCGAGCTTTGTGACATGGTGCATTATCCTGCTGGAAGTAGCCATCAGAGGATGGGTACATGGTGGCCATAAAAGCATGGACATGGTCAGAAACAATGCTCAGGTAGGCCGTGGCATTTAAACGATGCCCAATAGAGGGAATGCATTAACGTCACTTTCCCACCGGAACACGCCCCACTCAGCCGGACTGAGTGGCAAAAGAGCTGCTGCGTGACTGGAGTTAATAGGGGAAACTGCGAAAACGAGAGTAAAACAAACTATTATCAGTTTAAACTAAAAGTTGGACTCGATATAGTGTTCCTTACAACTTATCAAAGATCCAGTGATCCATGGATATTGACATGCAGCCAGGAATCGTGTTTCCTGACGTTTATATGTGCCTGATTTCGACGCCGGGGAAATAAATGAAGAAAATTTGACTGTAAACGTTTTATATAAATACAATATAGATAGGTCTAAATCCGAGTGATCACTTACATTAATGTTATACTGTACATCATCATATCGTCCAGCCCTAAAACTTGTATAGTTTTTTGTCAGTGTTTATTTAAAAACATCCAATTATGCAGAATATAGTCTGTTCTGTAGCTTTTTGCAGTCTGTAAAAATATACAGTACCTCAGATTTCTGGTCAAATCTAGTTGTACAGTCAATCGCAAAGCTCTTTCCCATTTTAGATGTGGTTTGTGTGTTTTTTACGGCATTCACGCTGAAAACAAATGCTGCCGCTCAGTCTTTTTGCCACTTGTGGGTGTGACCGCATTCACTCCGGCCGACGGTGACGTCATGCGCATACCCTCTATTGGTAAATGGACTGCATTTATATAGCGCTTTCACAGACCCAATGGCCACCAAAGCGCTTTACAATTTTGCCTCACATTCACCCATTCACACACTCATTCATACACCGACGGGCGACGGCAGCCATGCAAGGCGCCATCCAGCTCGTCGGGAGCAGCTGGGGTTAGGTGTTTTGCTCATGGACACCTCGACACTTGGTCAGGTGGAACCGAGGATTGAACCAGGTTTGTAGACAACCCACATGAACCACTGAGCCACTGCCGCTGCCGTGCTCTATTGGCACTAAGGGGCCTAAAGTGTGCCAAGAAAACATCCCTCACACCATTACACCACCACCACCACCAGCCTGCACAGTGAGACTCATCAGACCAGGCAACATTTTTCCAGTCTTCAACTGTCCAATTTTGGTGAGCTCTTGCAAATTGTAGCCTCTTTTTCCTATTTGTAGTGGAGATGAGTGGTACCCGGTGGGGTCTTGGTCAGGGTATATTCTGGCAAACTGTTTGCCAATCACTTCTAGCAATTGGCAAAGCAAGCTGTGGTACACGCCATTTACCAACAAGCGATGGGTAATTTGCAAAGCACAATGTTATTTTCTGTTTCCCAGCACGATACCACAGAACGGCATAAAGTAAGAGGTTTGAGAAGTAAGAGGCGGGGCACCAGTTAAAACATTTCAAAGTTAAAGTTCAGCCAAACAGGTATTAATATTCAAGTTTTAGTCATATTGATTGTTTATAGCTGAATTAGTAGAACGCAATTATACACAACCGATTTTATTGGTTTATAATCATAGACAGCAAAAAAAAAATCGTATTCTCAAAGCAGAATATACTCTCAGAAAGCTCCTAATTTATCTTAAAACTTCTACGTAGGAAGCTTCTACGGATCTGAGAGCAACTCTGAGTGAGGAAAAGACAAAAAAAAAGTTATACAAAATATGTGATTTTTGTTATGTCTGGTAGGCTACATGGACCAGAAAAGCACGAACACATTATGTGGATTAAACAAATCACAGTTATTAAAACTATATTGACAGTCAAAAAGTTTTGTTTATAAATGTATGTAAAATAAAGTAATAAAGAACTTGCTAATGTGAATGTTGTAGGCTACTGTGCACGGTGCAGCCGGTGTTTCACAGCGCAGCAAACGCTCTTCCGACGCACCACTCAGGCGTGCGGTATGAAACCGGCCTTAGAATAAATGTAATGTAGCGATCGGGTGCGGATATCTATAAATCAGAGACAATTATGTTGCGGGTGGTTGGCGGTGCATTATTAATTAGAAGCAGCCGATTCGGGTGACGTTTAAGATGATCCGTGCATATAGCCTCGTATTAAACGATCAAGCTGTAGATGATTTTTCCCACAGAAAATTAATAACACAAAACAATTTGAAACTTAAAAAAACATACTTATGAAATCATAGCCTACAATAGAATGCGTTATGCAATGATTCAATAAATTCTGTTGGTTGGAAGTCTTATTTCTCTGATGATTAGGCTACACTGAATTTATGAAAAATTCTATAGTTAATAAAATGTCTTGGTGTGGCTCACCCTGTACCATATGGCAGCCTTACAGGGGGCATGGCCAACAGTTTGAGAACCACTGCTAAAATCTATGTTAAATGATTTTACAATTATATTAGACAATGGAGGTGTGAACTTAAAGATGTGAGAAATTCTATATTTTATTAAGATATTACAAAAGAAGGGGGTTGTCATGCTCATGCCAATATCTTATACTGTTGGATTCTTTATTGGATTCATATGCTATATTGTTCCAAATATAATTGCGTTCTACTTAATTCAGCTATAAACAATCAATATTTGACTAAAACTTGAATATTAATACCTGTTTGCCTGAACTTTAACTTTGAAATGTTTTAACTGGTGCCCCGCCTCTTACTTCTCAAACCTCTTACTTTATGCCGTTCTAGTATAGTGCTGGGAAAACAGAAAATAACATTGTGCTTTGCGAATTACCCATCGCTTGTTGGTAAATGGCGTGTACAACAGCTTGCTTTGCCGATTGCTAGACGTGATTGGCAAACGGTTTGCCAGAATATACCCTGACCCCGATTGCTAGAAGTGATTGGCAAACGGTTTGCCAGAATATACCCTGACCGGTCTTCTGCTGTTGTAGCCCATCCGCCTCAAGGTTGTGCGTGTTGTGGCTTCACAAATGCTTTGCTGCATACCTCGGTTGTAACGAGTGGTTATTTCAGTCAAAGTTGCTCTTCTATCAGCTTGAATCAGTCGGCCCATTCTCCTCTGACCTCTAGCATCAACAAGGCATTTTCGCCCACAGGACTGCTGCATACTGGATGTTTTTCCCTTTTCACACCATTCTTGGTAAACCCTAGAAATGGTTGTGCGTGAAAATCCCAGTAACTGAGCAGATTGTGAAATACTCAGACCGGCCCGTCTGGCACCAACAACCATGCCACGCTCAAAATTGCTTAAATCACCTTTCTTTCCCATTCTGACATCCAGTTTGGAATTCAGGAGATTGTCTTGACCAGGACCACAACCCTAAATGCATTGAAGCAACTGCCATGTGATTGGTTGATTAGATAATTGCATTAATGAGAAATTGAACAGGTGTTCCTAATAATCCTTTAGGTGAGTGTATATATACACAATTTTCAGCTTTTGTTATATGCTTGTTTACTTAGCTTTTTCATTCTTTTTCATTCATTTTTTTGTTGTTATTTTAGTACTTATTTTATTTCAGTTAGTTTCCGAGGCAACATTTCTAATTTCCATTCTAATATTCCACGTTTAAGGTAAATTAATTTTAAGTTAATTTTACGTTTAAATTTCAATCTTAATTCACACAAACGTATCATGTTTTCTGAAGACTTTATATAAAGCACACAAGTCACATGGACAACTTTTATGTTGCTTTTAGTCATTTTTGGAGGTTTGGCAACCATATCCTTTCAGTATATGGAGGGAAAAAAAGGAAAAAAATTTATTATTGTGAGAACTATCCCTTTAAGTTCTACTAGTCCCACTATCTAGTTTTCATTCACTCTCCAAATATTGACAAAAGTATATTCAAGTCTAAACATAAGAAACTTCTCTCCTCTATTTCAACAGGACCACCAGTAAATGTCACCTGTAATATTTTCATCAACAGCTTTGGATCCATTACTGAGACAACTATGGTATGTAACAACACTGGTTCATTTTAGTTTAAAATCAAATATTCAGGATTGAGCTTGTCTTGTCTAAAATGCAAAGCGGAATTCCTTCTCTTTATCTTCATTCTTTTGGGCAGCATGCTCTATTATATTTCTATTATATTTCTGCTGGATGAGTTTTAGTTGCTTGCCTGACTTCTCGAGGAGCAAATCACTTTAGAGTCCAGTGGGTCAGCTGATGTGCTGATAATGAACTGTCCACCATGCAATTAAAATAAGAAATTGAGAGAACCCCCAGAAACGGTTGGGGGATGAAAGGGTGATACAACCATCCTCTAAAGCCTGTGCTTAAAGTGTCTTTGTCAGCAGAATGTTTCAGTTGACCGTTACAGATTGTCAGCGGTCTGCTAGTCGGCTAACCTGAGGTTATGGAGGAATGGAGGACTTACTGTACAACAGAAATTAATGTCAGGGGAGAACATGTTATTTACCTGCAAGTCAAGGGCACTTGCTTTAGTCTGTGTTAGGTTTGCAATTTAAAAAAGAACATTAGGTCTAAAAAGAACATGAATAATTAACAAGTCCAGAAATTGAACTAGATTTCAGGACCCAACACATTTATTATTCTTCCTACAGGATTACAGGCTTAATGTCTTTCTACGCCAGCAGTGGAATGACCCTCGACTTGCCTATAGTGAATATCCTGATGCATCTCTAGACCTGGATCCTTCTATGTTGGACTCCATATGGAAACCCGACTTGTTCTTTGCTAATGAGAAAGGTGCCAACTTCCATGAAGTCACAACAGACAACAAGCTGCTGAGGATATTTCAGAATGGGAATGTGCTTTACAGCATTAGGTAAGCAGAGAAGTCTAAAGAGATTTCAGAGAAAAAAAGGGAATTAACAAGAACTAGTGACGAAGGGCGATAGGGTTTTGCATTAAAATATTATTGCAAAATATATGTTAAAGAAGTGAGCAAAAATAAATAGGAATGAACAATGATCACACTTGAGTTTGAGCAATTATTATTCAGAAAATATAAAATACGTAATATGAGAGATGTTATGTGGCCTAAAAAACCAAAACAAAAAGGCTTGACTGTTAATGCCAAGTACTCTTTCTATTTTTGTTTTGCTTTTTAAAAACATCTAAGAAACATCCCAGGAAAAAAATGTCATTAAGTTGATTCTAATGATGGATGTAATTGTGGGTTGGGCAAAGATACATCAAAATGTATTTTAAAATAAAATACCAAATTAATTTTAAGTGTATCAAAATAAACTACAAAATACAGCTTCCACACCATGCAAAACAAACTACTGTATTTCTGTATTTTAAAAATACTAAAAAAATACTTTTATGTATAAAAGTAATAAATAATTTTACTTTTATTACTTTTAGCATGAAATTTCCTATGAAATTGGCCTATTTGATCTATCCCTTCACCATTACACTGACACGGTTGATTAAGTAAACAATGTTTGATATAGTAGCAGTTTTTGTCTGCCCGAGTCATGCAATAAATTTGACATCTGCAACCAGTTAACAGATCAAATATTCACATATCCCTGTGATCTCCCAGATGAAGGTTAGCTTTAAAGTAACCAACAGTTTAATGTTTAACAGTTTGCGAATGACACATAATTGTATCCTTAGTTAGTTACTTGGTGTTTGGTAGTGAAGGGCCTACTTTACATCAGCAACACTGACTCAATGGACCCTATCATACAGGCGCAACGCAAGTGTTTTTTGCTGGTTCCAGCCTGATGCAGTTATCATTTTCACGTCCTGCGCCACGTTGTTTAAATAGCAAATGCATTGGCGCCCATCTGTTTGCCCATGAGCGTGCTGGTCTGAAAACGAGGTGTGTTCAGGCGCATTGTTGGCGCGTTGCTATTTTGAGGCAGCTGAAATAGACTGCGCCATTGACCAACAAAAACCTGGTCTAAAGTCAATGGCGCAGTATGTTTTTTGTTATTTAAAGGGCCCATTAGTAATATGAACCTATAGGTGGGTCGTTAAACTAGCAAAAGTGGATTCGGACACGCCCTAAGTGCACTTGTGCCGTGCACTTTAGACCATGCACTTAGATCATTAAAATAGGGCCCATAAGGGGCTTTCGCACCGGGTAGTTCTAGGAACTAGCCACCAGGGTGGTTGCCCGAGAACTAATGGTTCCCCTTGGAACATTTTCCTGGTTGCATTCGCACCGCCAGTAGGAACTCTAAAGTGACATAAGCTGCGCTTGTTGTTGAGAATGAGTGTACATTCTCTGTGTTCAATAGTTAACGATCTGTTTAACAGTCCTGTCTAATACGTTATTAGATAGAACTGTTATACATAGAAAGTAGACAGTACAAAGGTATTAGCGTATGCCGTGTGGTTGATGTTCAGTGTTGCTAGCTGAGCAGAAATACATGTTTGGCTTGGTCCCTTCAAAGTTACGTTGGATTTTCTCCTCAGCATAAAGGTTGAGGCACATCTATCACTGTTTTCCATGTTCGTAGAGTTAGTTTGAGGAGTAAATATATAGGCTATAATCTGTGTGTTACACAGCCTTTTTAAAAATTGCGGGTGCTCATCAGCGTACATTAACATCACTGGTAGTTTCCTATAGTGTTGGTTAGACCCTACTCTGAAGTAAGAGCTAAATTAGTTTCTCCAAAAGAGTTCCTAGAACTAAAATCGTTCCTAGTTCCTGCGGTGCCAACACACCAAAATCCGGGTACTTCCGCCAATAGTTCTAGGAACTATGAAAATGTTCCTCCGGTGCGAAAGTCCCTATTGACAAACAAGTCATTCATAAGAAGACAACTGAAGGCACCTTTATTCATAGCAACGAGTTTCTAATTAATTAATCATTTGATTGTTAATCATAAACATAATAATATATTATGTGTCAGGCAGTCATCCATGCTTTATTATAATTATTTTCGTGCACAACCGAGGAACATGAAACATGAAACATGAAAACATGAAAGTAGCAAGCTAACGTTAACTGTGGGGCTGCTGCTCTGTAAAAAATTTTTCAAGACCATTATGTAAATTGGTAAACTATTTAGCCTAGGCTACTAAAACGAACACCAAAACTTAACATGAACTGTTACAAAATAATACCAATTTATAAAAAAAAATTGATGGAAAGCTGACAGCCTGCATGTTTCTTACCTTGACCACCTTCTTCCATTTTCTGTTCTGATCTCAACAAGTCTGGGCAAACTACTGAGTAGGCACAATCAGAGGCCGCATTTTTATGATGTCATCATGTAGACTTCTTACAAAGTATTTTACAGTATTTTAAAACTACAAAAATACCATTTTCATCAACCCTATCAAATACAAATTACAAATTTATATTTGAAATACGTATTTGAAATACATGTATCATAAATACTGCCCTTCCCTGATTGCAATTAATCGTGCTGGTCCCGCTTTGGAAACTACAAGGAGGAAAAAATCACGTGTTAAAGAGCCTAAAAAGGTCTCCACATCAGAGTGTGTAAGTGTGGATATTTTAGGGTTTGAATTTAGGGTTATCACAGCACAAAAGAATTCGGCTCCTCAAAAAAGCACTGGTGACTTTGTCTTTCTCTGAGACATTGCATTACAGCAGGTAATTACACTGTTTCCTCTATCCAAAGTTTCTAATAGCGGCGACTGATCTTTATGGCTAAAACTTTAATGTAACAGCCACACAATAAACAACAGTAAAGAAAAGATAGTTTGCTTTTACTAAGAAGGCATGTGATAAAAACTGAGCAATTCACACCACATTTAGGGATTCACTTTGTAATCGCAAATCAAAGGGAAAAAGTGTACGACCATAGATCTGAACTCATGCGGAGACAGTATAAACTGGGATTTTGATTAATGGTGCGTTCTGAAACTATAATTTACAACAATTATTCATGCATAAATAAAAACAAACTCAAACTCATGTTGTTCCAAACCTTTGTGGAACACAAAAGAAGATATTTTGAAGAATGTACTGGTTGTTTTGTAGATGCAATTTCAATTACTGGGGTCTAGAGCTTTCAAGGTTAAATATTATGAAGTATCATCAAAGTAGTCCATATAACTTATGCACTATATTCAAAATCTTCTGAAGTTTTTTTGTATTTTTTTTTTGTAAAATATCATTTTAAAGCTTGAAGCATCCTCCTTCACTTCAATTCTATTGCAAAATAGTAGTCAGATATTCGCTAAAAAAAAGAGACATGAGGGCCAAGAAACAAGAAATAATGACAATGTTTTTTTCAACAATCGTCTTTGCTTCTGTTTCTCCTGTTCCTTGCAAACAATTTTTTGGTCTCTCTCTGCCCTTTGTTGTTTCACTCTTTCAACTGAATATTCCTCACTTTCTGCTTTCCTGTTTTGCGCACTGTCTCAGGCTAACACTCATCCTGTCTTGTCCCATGGACTTGAAGAATTTCCCAATGGACATTCAGACTTGTACCATGCAGCTAGAAAGCTGTGAGTACTCCATTCTCTTCATCTCTCCCTCCCCCATCTCTCCTCGCCTTCCCCGCTTCACACTTTGCTGCTTCCGATTCTTCTGACACGGTTTTAATAAATGCACGATAGCAATAGCCATGAAGTTGAAACACAGTGAACGCATATCTCTACATGTTTTTAAAAGCCTTCCTAACACTGTTGTGTATGGTGAACATATACTCTACCTTTCAAAAGTTTAGGCTCAGTCATTTTTTTTAAAGAAAAGTCTCTTATGCTGACCAAGGCCGCATTTATTTGATCAAAAATAGTTAAAACAGTAATATTGTGAAGCAATAAAACAGTTTAAAATAACTGATTTCTATTTTATTATATTATAAAATGTAATTTATTCCTGTGATTGCAGCACTACACTTTCAGCATCCATAACTCCAGTCTTCAGTGTCACATGATTCTTCAGAAATCAATATGCTGATTTGGTGCTCAAGAAACATTTATCATTATTATCATCATCATCACAGTTGAAAACCGTTGCATTGCTTAATATTTATGTGGAAACTCTTTTTTTCAGGATTCTTATAGAAAGTTACTGACCCCTAACTTTTGAATGGTAGAGCATATCATGAACTGTTGCCATTTATATCCTGTTAAGACGGCAATGACAATTAAGATTTTTCTTTTTCTACTTGTGAGCCCGATAACCCTGAGCATTATGGGATTTTAAAAAAAAAAGTGTAGAAAAGAGATTACTCAAAACAGTGTTCTATGTCTCACTGCACAAAAAAGAAGAATCGGCAAGAGGAAGTTTAAGCGATACAGAATCCTCATTTTAAAACTGTGCGTAGTGTCTAGTGCCCTTCCTTATTACCTTGATAAAAGGAAGAGGCAGGCAAAGAAATAGATAATTCCCCACCCCAGTGCCCTCAGAGCAGATAGCATCTTAACTCCTAGAACCAATTTAAAGGATATCAATAATGGAACTTTCATTTTGTGTCCCCTTTATTATGTGGCCCACCTCATTTGCCCAAGAGGCTTTTAATTCCACATCCCTAAGACAAAAGAACTCCCCTTTCTAACCACAAGAGGAGCCAAATGAGATATCCACGTAATACAGAAATGCACTGCAGATGCCACTTAGCTTGACATCTGGATTTGCCTTTTGGATTATTTGATTTATGTGTGATGACCAAAGCCAGCAGCCAGCACCTCTACATTCAGTGACTCATATGGTTTAAAAGATTTAGGGGACGCACTACACCAAGATACTGTTTTACTGTCCTTTCTGCGTCCTCTGTATGTCTACAATATTTATTCAATGAGTGGAAAAAGCCCTCCTCTGTAGCCGCAGTTAAAATCGCCCTCTTCTAAGGAGTGGGGTCAGGCAGAGTAATACACACACAGGAAGACGGGCAGGTTTACTGTCTAACAAAAGCTGTTACTGAGGGCATAATCATTTCCGATTAGACAAGAGCACCTTTTTAGGGCTTTGAAAGGGCCCGCTGAACACCGTTTTGACGAGTGTCGGGACATTGCCGAGGGATGGGATCACCTTGTCTGGGAAGGAGACATCCAGGTAGAGAAATGCAAAAAAACAAAGGAGGAAAATAAGTTTGGGGCACTTGGTATGCGAAAGTGTCGTCAAGGGAAGATATGTGGAAATACAAGTGGAAAAACACAATGACAAAGGCACAAAAAAAATTAAGCAGAATTGGGAAAGTAGTAGACAAATGGAATATTAATGTAAAGTTTAGTATAAAGGCTTCAGAAATCAATGTTTTTTAGGTATTATACACAGAGATTAACAGGTGCTTTTGTGGATTATAAAGGGCACACAAATCAATTATGCTTATATGACCAAGAGTGACCATGGAAGGCATAAAGAAAGTCTTTATCTGAAATATACAGTACACCACTGTTCAAAACGTTGGGGTCAGTTTTTTTCAAAGACACTAATACTTTCATTGAGCAAGAATGCATTAATTTGATCAAAATGTGTGTGTGTGTGTGTGTGTGTGTGTGTGTGTGTGTGTGTGTGTGTGTGTGTGTGTGTGTGTGTGTGTGTGTGTGTGTGTGTGTGTGTGTGTGTGTGTGTGTGTGTGTGTGTGTGTGTGTGTGTAAAATCCTGTTTCTTTGACCTTTGCATTCAAAGAATCCCCCCAAAAAATGCAGTTTCCACAAACATTAAGCAGCACAACTGCTTTTAATATAGATAACAATAAATAAATAAAAATGAGCACCAAATAAACATATCAGAATGATTTCTGAAGGATTATGACACACTGAAGAATATATTGCAAATAATACCTTTTCTTATATTGACAATTGAGGCTAGAATAGGCAATCTTCATCTTGGAAAAACATTCATATTTCTTGTATTAGTTTGAATGCAATGTTTGGAAGCACACCAAACTTTTCAAAGACACCATGACATTCAAGGACTTTCAGTCTTCATCCTTTTTTCATTGGTTTGTTGTTTTGAAGACGGAAGGGGACGGGGAGGTTTGTGAATAATAGATGTCTTTGTAAATCCCTGAAGGTCTCTGATAGACATCAATATTATTCAGATTTGTCAAGTATTCTACACTGTTATTGCATGCCTCATGCATTTTTAATAGGCCCCTAATCTCAACGTGTACTACAGAGAGAGAGACCTGTTAGAAATTATGTGGGGGATGTGACTAATTTGAGGCAAGTAGCATGGATAAGGAAAAAAATTATATAAGAAAGAAAGATTTCCAATTAATTTGTTCAAATACTTCATGTTGGTCACATGTTGGATCATGTAATAATATATAAACATCTTCACTAATCAAAGGTCTGTACCAGATATTCAATCTATCAATCTACCGCTTTGGTTTGTTGTCTGTCAGATGACCTTTTATGCAGCGTACAAAGTATGGGATGAGAGTGGAAGCTTGACAGGTGCAATTCACACTTTTATGCACAGATATGCATTTTTCTATTTCATTCTCTCTCCCTTTTCACAGTTGGCTACACCATGAACGATCTGATCTTCGAGTGGCTTTCTGATAGCCCAGTGCAGGTGGCGGATGATTTGACTCTTCCTCAGTTTTTACTAAAGGAGGAAAAAGATCTCGGCTACTGCACTAAGCATTACAACACAGGTACACGTTCCACTATAACCTTCACGCATATCAAATAATATCTATATAAAAAAATCATCATATACACTGTTGCAAACAAAATTGATTTCAAGGTCCTCTAATGGATTTTTAAATGCATATGGTGTTTCCCCAACATAAACCAGCGATACGACAATAATAATTAACCAGGTGCAAACAACAATACATTAAAAGTTGCTATACATAGTTACTTACCTATGAAACTCTATGTTCTCCCAGGTAAATTCACCTGTATTGAGGTGAAGTTTCACTTAGAGAGACAGATGGGCTACTATCTCATTCAGATGTACATCCCCAGCCTGCTGATTGTCATTCTGTCTTGGGTGTCTTTCTGGATCAACATGGATGCTGCCCCTGCTCGCGTTGGCTTGGGTATCACCACTGTGCTGACCATGACTACCCAGAGCTCCGGCTCACGAGCCTCTCTACCCAAGGTAACATAACCAAAATTACTCAGTTCTGAGAGAAAAAAAAGAGAAACATTTCAGAAATCAGTGCAGTTATTAGATAATGAGTGAAATAATGAGACAATCAATGAAAATGAAGAATAAAAACACGAGAGCAGAGAGGTGAAAATAAGCTTGCCTATTTTAAGTGACCATTTTAATAATTAAAAGGATGTCGAAGAGCACTTGCTTCTGTTTAAAGATTTGTTCGCTAAAAAAATGTATGAATTCTGAAAAATAAAAAATTTATAATCTTTTTTTGTTTGTTTGTTTGTTTTGTTGTTCGAAACACGATTCCTCTCAACGAATTCCGGTTCCTAAGCGGTTATTTTAACACTTTTAATGAAGACATGTAAGGGGGGGAAATGCCATTTTTGCTGTATTTACTGTCCTCAGTCGCCAAATTATAATTTCAGATTTTACATGAATCAGAAATCAGACTACTATTAGATCAGCACTGGGTTTTTTAAAAGCATCGTAGTGAGCTAATTTGATCATAAAGACAATTGGTGGCAATGGCTCTACGATCTACTTAGGCTTACAATGCTTTTGGGAACGCATTTATTTCCATTCTTTTATGCCCTTCCCTCGCCATCTTCTCTCCGCCTCATTCACTCGGATGTACGTTATTGCTTACGTTGCACGAGTGTCCACTACTGGCGGAGTCCTTGCAATGTGTTCAATGGAACGCATTAAGCCCTTGATCACAGGAATCTGCAATTTCTTTCCCTAATGAATTTGTTTTCCGCACCATTCTATAGGCCTGTATCCTTCATCCTAAGCACTCAGGGTTTTCCTACGAGTTCGCACTTTCGTGACGTAACACAGCTTTGACTGTCGGGAAGAAGTCTGCTGCGGAGCTTGCTTCAGTGAGGGCTCAGCAAAAGTGCGCAGCAAGGGCGCATATCAACCACAAAGGGGGGCGGTCGCGAGCACCCTTCTGACACCTAAATTAACATGGGACACCTACAGTCTCATGGGCCCTGTCCCAAATGACACACTTCAGGTCTTGTGGACTTACAATGGCTGTCTATGTAGGGTGTCCCATTTGTCATTTTAGGTTTAAAAAGGGTGCTCGCGAGACCAAGTTTTAAATTATGAAATGTTTTCTATTGTTCTTTTTTTGCCTACTTTTTAGCCTACTTGTTTATAAATGTAAGAGATTTTAAATATTAATTAAAATAATGTCCTCTTCAGATGTAGCCCTAAGGCCCTATGTAAAATACATGCTGTTTTCTATGGAAATTTATCAACTGATAGGTTAATGAAAAGGATGTGTCCAAAGTCAACACAACCTCATTATTCCTAGCAATGCCCTTATTGATTATCTATTGATGTTGCTCTGACCTTGTGCATCCCAGGTGTCCTACGTGAAGGCCATTGACATCTGGATGGCCGTTTGTCTGCTGTTCGTGTTTGCTGCATTGTTGGAGTACGCGGCAGTCAACTTCGTCTCAAGGCAACACAAAGAATTCATCAGGCTGCGCAAGAAGCAGCGAAGGCAGAGAATAGTAAGTGCGATGAACACACTCACATGCACATACACACACACACACACACACACACACACACACACACACACACACACACACACACACACACAAACAAACAAATACAGGCTTGTGCTGTCACCCTGGATTACACTTTGACTCGCATCTCTTTTCATTGTGCTCAGCCACATCCAAATACTGGCAACGGCCACACTACAGCTGGCTGTCACATCTCGTGTGGGGGAATTCAGATCAGGCTGTTTCCATAGTGAGCAGTCCCATGTGCTTAGCCCACCATTTGTGCCACCTTGTAAAGCCTCGCTACAGCCAATTTCCAAAGGCCAATAACCTGCTTCCTGATCCGAGATCACAGACACTGCCTGAAATGCTAAAAAGAGGCTTCTAAACGAAAAGCTTAGAAAATACCCCCAGGGCTTCAGAGTGTCAAATCACTCTGAACACATGAAATGTGTTTAACAGATTTTAAATGTAATTTCTATAAATACTCCAATATAAAATTCATGACTAGTAAATATCAAAGCCCAACAATCACATTTAAAACTGTTGGCTAAAACATCTAGGGCACTTTTCGGGCTTGTACAACAGCACATGCTGTCCAAGCTCACAGTGCTGGAGATTTACGAGTGTGTTCGCTGAATCTGAATCAATAATGAGAGAAAAATGAGAATAACTCCTTTTAAGAATGAGCGAGTTCTCCTCCCCCTCCTGCCTCGGAGATCTTGGCGGCTATTTCTCTTTGTCCTATTCTCTCCCGCCAAGAAAGTCTCTAGTCTGAATGATCAATCTGGGTGGTATCGATGCATGGGTCACTGGCTGAGAGAGCTGTTATGCTGATGGACCAACTACTGGCCAGGATAATCAATACAACAAATCCTTGGCTTCATCCTGCCTTAATAACACTATAGACAAATTAGGCCACATTTTCCTGCTCAAGAAAACACTAAAAAATGGGTGCTGAGAGGATCGTGCCTGTTGTAGGGATGAGCAAAACTACATATTTTCAAAATTACCAATTGTGAGTTGCCTGAATGACTAAGTTAACCTATTGGATGTAAGATAGCCCTGCAATTACACTGGTTTCAGATTCATGGGATGCATTTCTTAGGGGGTTTAAATAAGACACATTGCCAGTGTTATTTTAGTATTATTTATACTAATATATTATTTGATATTTTGAATCAGCTTTAATATTTTTATGTGCTTTTGCCACTTACATACACACACACACACACACATATATATATATATATATACACTCACCGGCCACTTTATTAGGTACACCTGTCCAACTGCTCGTTAACACTTAATTTCTAAGCAGCCAATCACATGGCGGCAACTCAGTGCATTTAGGCATGTAGACATGGTCAAGACAATCTCCTGCAGTTCAAACCGAGCATCAGTATGGGGAAGAAAGGTGATTTGAGTGACTTTGAACGTGGCATGATTGTTGGTGCCAGAAGGGCTGGTCTGAGTATTTCAGAAACTGCTAATCTACTGGGATTTTCACGCACAACCATCTCTAGGGTTTACAGAGAATGGTCCGAAAAAGAAAAAACATCCAGTGAGCGGCAGTTCTGTGGGCGGAAATGCCTTGTTGATGCCAGAGGTCAGAGGAGAATGGCCAGACTGGTTCGAGCTGATAGAAATAACCACTCGTTACAACCGAGGTATGCAGCAAAGCATTTGTGAAGCCACAACACGCACAACCTTGAGGCGGATGGGCTACAACAGCAGAAGACTCCACCGGGTACCACTCATCTCCACTGCAAATAGGAAAAAGAAGCTACAATTTGCAAGAGCTCACCAAAATTGAACAGTTGAAGACTGGAAAAATGTTGCCTGGTCTGATGAGTCTCGATTTCTGTTGAGACATTCAGATGTTAGAGTCAGAATTTGGCGTAAACAGAATGAGAACATGGAACCATCATGCCTTGTTACCACTGTACAGGCTGGTGGTGGTGGTGTAATGGTGTGGGGGATGTTTTCCTGGCACACTTTAGGCCCCTTAGTGCCAATTGGGCATCGTTTAAATGCCACGGCCTACCTGAGCATTGTTTCTGACCATGTCCATCCCTTTATGGCTACTTCCACCATGTCACAAAGCTCTAATCATTTCAAATTGGTTTCTTGAACATGACAATGAGTTCACTGTACTAAAATGGCCTCCACAGTCACCAGATCTCAACCCAATAGAGCATCTTTGGGATGTGGTGGAAGGGGAGATTCGCATCATGGATGTGCAGCCGACAAATCTGCGGCAACTGTGTGATGCCATCATGTCAATATGGACCAAACTCCCTGAGGAATGCTTCCAGCACCTTGTTGAATCTATGCCACGAAGAATTGAGGCAGTTCTGAAGGCAAAAGGGGGTCCAACCCGTTACTAGCATGGGGTACCTAATAAAGTGGCCGGTGAGTGTATATGTGTGTGTGTGTGTGTGTGTGTATGTAAGTGGCAAAAGCACATAAAAATATTAAAGCTGATTTAATATTTAATATATATATATATATATATATTTCTATTTTTTAAAAGAATATACTATTCTATTTTGGTTAACGGTACAAATGTAGGATTTTTCGCCACCAGGGGTCGCTAACCTCTTACAATAACAAAGGCGTATTTTGATGACGTAAAGCATTAAGCGGAATTATGGATCTTGTCGTCAAGCTGATGGATCTTTTATGGATGAGTGGATACTTTGATGTTATTAATATGACTGTGGTATGAAACAGGGCGCGATTGCTAATGAGAGACGTATACCAGCGTCACACGCAACGCGAGTCCCGCGGATATTAAGGAATAAGGACATTTCATTCTACCGAACTACACGCAAGTGCTGAATTAATACTCACACAGGTCAGTTTATTAGACGAATTAAACTTGAGGTAACGCAGTGCTGTTTCACTTGCTCTAACAGTTACACTATCACACTAAACAGCATTTGAGTGTTTTGAATGTTGTTAGTTAGTTTGTTTGTTGGCTATATGAGACTAACAGTAAGCTAGATCAACATTAGAATAACATACAGATCATATTCTAACATTTCATCATGTTGAACTAAATAACATTGATTAGTTGTATGTAACGTTACATTAGCTCACCTGTCTAATAAAGTACATGCAACACTCGCGTCTCTGTCAAGTCGAAGTTAGTCGCGGACGTGGAGCTCTCGGCATCTCGAAAGATGATGATCTTCGTTTTAGTCCTCTTTTTGTCTTAAAGTCTGCTTGCCATGGTCCATAATGTTTGAACAAACCAACAACAACAGCGTGAGCGTCCTGCTGGGCAAAACCCAGTTGTCCCGAGTTGTCCACGTCTGTCGCCATGGTTACTATGGCAGTACAAGCGGAAACCGAGGGTAACGCAGATATGATGTCATTGACTGGCGACTCCTCACCCCTGCTCACACGTCCTGTTTCCTTGGTTAAAATCGCAATTTTCTCACGATTTACAAATAGTTGGAAACATTTGGAATATTGTAAGTAATCAACTAAACAAAATATATAATATTGGCCTAGTGCTTTTTGGATATTTTACTGCAAAAAATGGCATATTATACCTTTAAAAAAAAAAGTTTTAGTAATTTTAGTACTCTTTTATTTCAGTTATTTCACAAGGCAACATTATTGATTTTCAGTTAAGTTTTTATCTAATATTCGTATTTTATTTCATCTTTATTTCAATTACCAAAAACAATTTTAATTGTTTTAGTTAAAGGGGTCATATAATGGTACATGCACTTTTTCAAGTTGATTGTACTGAAATGTGTGTTGGCAGTGCCTGTACACAACCATCATATAATGATAAAAATCCATCCAGTGGTTTTGTTTTAATCTCCTTTTATGTTTTCCCCTGCCTCAAATCCAGCCGTTCGACCGTGTGACGTCACACGGTCGGACGCCCCTCCCGCGATTGTTGATTGATAGGCGCGTTTCAACACAGACCCGCCCTCGCTCGTGAGAGCTGTCAATCATAGTCTGCGCGGACCGGCGCGGTCATGGTTGATATGCTGGAGCACTGTCTATGAGCAGAATGGCGTCTAAGCGATTGTGGTGTTCTGTTCTTGAGTGTAATAACGAACACAGTCATTTTAATGTTCCTAAATCCGAACCGCTGAAGACGCAGTGGCTGAGTTTGTTTTCGAAGGGAATATTCCCCACGAGCAACGTCAATCAATGCTTTCATGTTTGCGCGAATCATTTCTCAGCAGACTGCTTTATAAAGAGGGTCAGTATAAAGCTGGATTTGCTAAGCAGCTGCTCCTGAATAAAGAATCGGTACCAGATATTCGTGTTCCTGCTCCTCTAGAACAACTGAAGTGAGTGTAACGTTTTATTAAACTTTATATTAATATTTATATCTTTGCAAATCGCTTCACGATGAATGAGTCTAAGGTTTACACTCAGGGTACATTACTGCATGTTTTCTATGTACGACGTTCTCCATATAATTCATAATCCCACGTTTATAATGAACAACACGTTATGGTATTGTGTTACAAACGTGTACGCACAGAACAGAGGGGCGGAGTCAGGAAAGCTCATTATCATTTAAAGTCATATACACTGAAACGGCGTGCTGAAAACAGAGCTGTTTTTGACCAGGTAAAATAAGTGTTTTCTTACAATACTAATGAGAATTTTTAATTAAAGTATATTACAAACTTTTAATTTAGACCCTAAAGAATGATATTAGCTTGTACAAAAATGGCATTATATGACCCCTTTAACAATAACCACAATGAGCGTTGCTGCGTTTAAAAACATCTAGTTGGAGCACAATGAAATGAAACAGACTGGAGGTGTCTCGGTGCATTCTTAAAAGTTTAACTTCATTTTTAACTTGGCACACGTCCTAAAAAACATCACAAACAAACAAAAAAAGGACAAAATGTGGCACACTGGTAAAATACATCTCTCCAACTGTGTAAGCCTTTAGCTGTACTTTAAAAGGGATGTAAACTGTTTAACCGCTAAAGCACCACCACGGAAATCTAAATCTAAATCTAAATCTAAAAATCTAGATCAAGTTATCCCAGATCTTGGACAACTAGTCGATTAGTTAACCATTATGACCCAGTAATAAGCTATTTGTGTCTGATTTAAACATCAGCATGAACATTATCCTCTTGTCTTAGGACTTTATCAAGTTTTGCTGTGACGGTCGGATTTAGCTTGAGTGTGTGCACTTTATGGGAGTGTCCCTCATCAACCTGCAAAGAAGTGTACGAAGCAGTGTTGCCTAGCAACTTGGATGTTGCTGGAGAGCAGCAGCTTGACAGCTGTTAAATTCTTGTTGAAGTATTTACACAGTTGCCAATATTAATGAAAATGAGTCTGCTCAGCCTGCCTAGAATTGTTATGGTTGAAAGTGCACTGAACTGTGCAAGATACATAAGAATGACAGATTGATTGATTGATTGATGGATGGATGTGCTCTATTGATCCCCAGAAGTTAATTTAGGGAAAGAAAAAAGACAGATGTTCCAAACTGTCATATACTAGGAACTTAGAAACAAAACATTAAATTTTTCCTTGATGGAGGTTGGAGCCAGGCAGCCTGCAGGATGCTTTGACTCACTGTGGAGAGTGAACAAACTCCCTGGTAACAGCACCAGCAAACTCCACCAGCACTGTAACACCTGTGCCAGAGTAAAAAAAACCCATCTGTGTCCCCCATCTTATTTGCCCACGAGCAAACACTTGAGTCCCATAAACCCAGAACCCCCTCCGTCCTACTGGCCCAGTTCACAGCTGGTATGAACACACTTCACAAGTGAACCGCTTACAATTGTCGTTTATTCCTTATAGTAATGTGTCTCATGTGACCACTTGATTTGAAATGGATGCTAATGCCAGTTGTAAAACGGGACATTAGTATTCACACATTTTCCATACCCCTTAAATATGTACAGAGATTCAAACATGATCTCACGGAAAATGTAATTGTTACGAAGTAGCGATTTCATATGAATTCATACAATGTGAATTGTACAAAAACGTATGATTAGTAGAAAAAAGTAAGGGACCGTTCGGTATTTATGGAAAGGGCCACCAGAGGAAAATAGGGGAGGGTCATGTCTTTTTATTCTTTGTTGAGGGGAGGGTCATCCAACTTTTTTTAGTCTATAGGGGAGGGTAACCCAACTTTTGTATTTATCAAAACAGCTAAATTTCAAAGTGGCTTGTTTGGTGCATATTTTTTCCATGTAGCTACAGCTCTCGGTCTCGGCCCCCCATCGCTATCAGATGGGTCTGACCCAACAAAAATCCAGTTTGGCGCTGTCAGAAAAAGTGCATTAGAACAGAAAGCCAATGAAATGTTTACCCGGCAAAACTTTAAAGCACGAGCAAATAATCAACTTTTGTGATTGCGAATAAGTGCAGTGTCCTGTGAGTGTTACCGCTGCATTAACATGTGATGTGATTGGACGTCGGGTTTTACAGTATTATTGGGACTGATGCGCCAGAACTGCAGCTGATATAATGTGCGCTGTAGCACCATAGGCCTACTACCATATTTTAGTTTCCATTCTTATTGTGTTTCCACAGCAATGTTAGTGAGTAAATCTACTGAAATTGCCACCATATCAGTGGAGTGTGATGTGTTGGACATAGGGCTACCACATTTTTAAATTACTATTGGTATTATTTGAAGTTAACATAATAAAATACGTAGACCTACACCAAAAAAAAAACTAGTTGAGAATAAATTCTTTAAAAGTGGGCAATTCCAGCGTTATGGATGTGACATTTGCAGTCAAAACTTGAAATATAAATTCTAAGAAAATGCATTTAATACTGAAACGTCTGTTTATATATTCATACTCCCTTAAGGCGGGCTTACACGGTGCGATTTTTTGCTGTTTTACGAGCTCGCAGATTTTTTTCACTCTGGAGAAATCGCGTGGAAATCGGTTGTGCTCGCATGTTGCGGCTCGTGTCGTGTGCTAGGAAGATACGAGCCGAGCCGAACCTCTCGACCTCACGATAATTTTTAAACATGTCTAAAAAGTTCGGGAGCTGTAGGTTTGAATTCGTGAGGTGTGTGCGCTGTGCGGTTGAATGAGCCGATGTGTCGATCTATCTGAATTTGACAAATCAGGAGCTGAAGAAATCCACAGAAGAAAGACAATGGCAGCGCCACCGCGAATTTGGACTATTGAAAGGGAAGCCTACTTTATTATGATTTTAGTATCATGATTAATAAATGCATGCACAATTATCAGTGAACTTGATAAATGTTGCAGATATGTTTTACTATGCACAAACAAATGCCTTTTAACTTGCGTGCAAAATTCAGAATTAAATTAATTTGCAGCGATTTGTACAAATAGTCTGTATATGTGTTGTAGCCATAATAAGCTGATAAAATAATTAGGGCTGTCAAATGATTAATCGTGATTAATCACATCCAAATTAAAAGTTTTTTTTTACATAATATATGTGGGTGCATTGTGCATAATTATTTTATATATATTAATACACAAACATGCTTGTATATATTTAAGAAATATTTTCATGTATATACTGTATATAGATTTATATATAATTTATATTATATATAAATATTTTATTTATAAATTATATATTTTTTCTTAAATATACATGCATGTGTGTGTATTTATATATATACAAAATAATTATACACAGTGCACCCACATATATTATGTAAAAAAAACTTTTATTTTGGATGTGATTAATCGTGATTAATCATTTGACAGCCCTAATTATAATGTTGTTTTTTTCCATCTATGTTGATTATGAAAAGTATAGCCGCAATGTATCGGGAGACATGGCCAGACATGACTTTATTAAGTTTTGTTTTGTAGAAAGCCTTTCTTTAAAGTGAATTTCGTTTTGTATAAATTGTATCTTAATTCTAATCAATTTTTCATCAACCAATTGCCTGGATTTAATTAATAAGAAGCAAATATAGCTGGATTTACAAATGCACATCTTTATTGTTGCATGATGCACACATATGTCGAAATAACGACATAACCACAACAACCATCGAATTGTCCTGGTTTGAGACTGTTAATACACATAACACAAAATATTCTTTTTATTTTTTTCGTGTTCGCATACATTTATGAGGGGAAAAAATGTTACTGACGTGACCGTTCTCCGTTACGGACATGAACGCTCTGAAAGTGACTTTAAAAAAGTGACTTTCAGAGGCCTCAAACAGAAAGCACAAAGCCTTTCTTTAAAGTGAATTTCGTTTTTTATTAATTGTATCTTAATTTTAATCAATGTTTCATCAACCAATTGCCTGGATTTAATAAATAAGTAAATATAGTAGAAAATCATCATGACACGGAGGCACGTGAACTGGACTCTTGTCTAATAAATGAACCAAAACTCAGCATATAGCCTAAGGTAGGCTACTTGCCTCACAGACCTGATAAATATATAGAAAGCTTGACATGTCTACTTTTTAACAGAACAATTCAAAACGAAAGAAAACAGACTACAGACTGCTCTCTGCTTGTATGAAATGTGCATTTCTCTCTGGCGCGTTCACTACTGCGAAGATCGCGAGTCAGCATCGTCACCTTTATATTTGCAGCCGACACTGACAAAGACTTGTTTATTAATAAACAATTAAAATGTCCCCTTGCTATATTATTCATAATCATTACTTTTGGCGGTTCTTTGTGGCAGCTTTAAGATACTTTGTTGGCAGCGCCACCATTACATTTTACATGAACGCGTCACCACTGCATCAGCACCAAAAACATGATTTATTTATTTATTTTCAAATAAAAAATCGTGATACGAACCGAATTGTAGGTTTGGTCTATCGTTACAGCCCTAGCAAGATGAGATAGCAGGAGTTTAGTCGTTTATCATGGAATGGCTATCTGAACATCTTTGCCGAGCGGAAAACCCATACAGAAGTAATCAAGTTATCGAGGAGGGTCATGCCTTTTTTCACAATCATTTTGGAGGGTCATAGAAAAAATTATTGCTGGCGAAGGGAGGGTCAAGTCTTTTTTGACTACAGATCTCAAATCTCCTCCGGTGGCCCCTTAAATAAATAACGAACAGTCCCTCCCTAAGCATGAAGATCCACCACTAACCCCACCCCTTAACATACCCGTCACTGGGGTGTAAGCAGATCATACAAAAATGGATGAATTCACACGAATTAGCCATCGATTCGCTAAAACGTAAAATATTATGAATTGCCATGAAATTTTGTTGGAAATTCAGCATATATGTATTAAGCACATTTTAAATGATTAATAATAGCTAATAGCTAAATAGCTAAAAAATACATAAATGCACAAAGTATTGCTCAAGTGTGCTTATACCTCCACCCAGTATGGTTTCTTTTCTTGTGACCATGTTGAGTGACCCCCAGTGTTAGTATTCACCCCTCAGTCCTCATACAAATGGAACTGACTTGTTTCAAATTGAAAAGTTTTTGCAGCAGAGTTCTTTTTACACGCTGGACTCAGACTCTGAGTCTGGACACGGCCTGGCCATGATTAATAAGGTAAGCACTGACCCAAACTGTGTTCATAGGTGACTTTAAACTCAATTTAAATGGTGTCTTTATCTTTAACCAAACACATCATTAGTCCTTGGCATGTGATTGACTGGATTGTTTTTAGTTGCAAGCAGAGGATTTAATGAAGAACTAAACGAGAACTTAATCGTCTTATCCTCTCGAGGAAAGGGGTAATTTGTCAAAGATTGACAGATAAACTGATTCAAATGACTAATTTATTTGGCATTAGAGGCAAGAACTAGGCCAAAGTGCTACATGTGGAAAAGTAGACCAAGTAGAATACTAAAGAACATACGGTCTTCTTTTTTGTCAGGAAACCATGCAGGAAGCGCTCTTGCGTCCATCTTTCCTGATTTTTAAATTGTCATTTAAAAAATCATGATGCTGTGTCAAATTAAAAACAGTTCAACTGTAAAAAAAAAAAAAAAAAAAAAAAGGAAACATCTTGATGTATTTGCATTTTGTTCCATTATGTTGACCGCATTCTGTCTTGCCGGCAGATACAACTGACATCGAACAACAACATCAAACATGGTTGGTAACATATGGATGGAGGAAAGAGAAAAAAATGCAGAATCCTTTCACTTTCAAGTAATTGTTCAAAACAGTCAGTTTCATTCTAGCATCAGACAGAGGGAGGAAAATTGTCATGGAATAACTACATAATTACTTTTTTGGCACCGAAAAAAAAAAAAAAAAGGAAAAATTTTACACTGCAAAAAGTGATTTACTTACTCAGTAATTTTTTTCATGTTTCCCAATATAAATATCTAAACGTTCTTAAATCAGGACAAAAAAGTGTTCAGGGAGTTCAGCCTTCAAATGATCTTTGGGGTCAGGAATTCAAATAAATGTAGAAAAGAGAATATCCAAGGCACTCTTCTTCAAAATTAAAAGACATGGGGAGAAGCAAACCACGTGTAGCAGCGCAAGCCTTCTTCAGGGCTTAAATCAAGATTCATTTACTTGAAAAATGACAAAATGTTAAGAAATGTATCAAAAATAAGTGAGTTTATGCTTAAAACAAAAAAAAACAAATCTGCTAAATGAGGTAAGTAAAATAAATTTACCCTACCGGCAGATTTTTTTCTTATTTTAAGCATATCTTCACTTAATTTTTCAAAAAACAAGACTTAATATCTTATGTCATTTTTTTCTTCATAAGTAAATCTTAATTTAAGAATGTTTATACAGCAAAACGAGACAAAAAATACAAGAAACTCACTTTTTTCAGTAAATGGACCATGGTAATAATAATAAATAAATAAAAAATACATATAAACTAGAATATAAGGGTTAGGCCTATAAAAAAACAAGCTTATTTTGTTTTATAATAATATGATCGGGGGGGGGGGGGGGGGCATAAAAAGGATCTGAATGAAGCTTCACAGGTAGCATTCATAAAAGCAAGTAATGTACATGACATCTGACTTTTTACATATCTACAGTTCAGTATAACACCACCCCCCCTCCCTCTAAAAACTAAACCAGTATGTGAAATTTTCTTTGATGCCTGGCACTAAAAACACTAAGAATGCTTTTCTGTTAAAGGAGGAAGAAATTGTTCGAGAAAGCCGTGGCTTTTACTTCCGTGGGTACGGACTGGGCCACTGCTTACAAGCTAAAGATGGGACAACTGTGGAGGCATCTACCGTGTTCCCCCCACCACCTCCAGTGCAAGTGCTGTACGACGGAGAGGCCATCCGGAAGCGGTTTGTGGACCGAGCCAAGCGAATCGATACCATATCCAGAGCAGTATTTCCTCTCAGCTTCCTCATATTCAACGTCTTCTACTGGATCACCTACAAAGTGCTGCGACACGAGGACATCCATGCCAACCTGTAATAGCTCCTGGTTATGCCACTTGTTCATATTACTGCTTCTTTTCTTTCCTTATATCTCCTAATTTTAAACAAAACCGCCTGTCATACTCACACTAGAAGTGTATTTTAAAGGCATATTCACTCCAGAAATGCCGTCAGTGCTAAAACCATGTGCTCAGGTGTGACTTCTGGAATTTAAAGTGCCCAATTAGTGCAAAAGGGGCTCGTAGATGCAAATGCTGCTGTTGAGGACTTGGCTCTCCTCTCTTTCACATCTTCATTCGAGTGGATTGCACTAATAGCCAGTGCTATTGCCCTTATTTTGTAGGCTCCATTTGTTATTGGCTGAAAGATTCTGGGTTGGATAGAAAATGTTCACTTGAATTTTACCACATGGCGCATCCTTGAATGAATGTTTTTGAAAACCTCAAAACAAATGTGTTTTTTACATCTTAAAATGCCAAACTAATGGGCAGTAAAGGGGAGGATTGGGATTTATTATTCATGGGTACAGTTACAGGGGAATGGTGTACTGTTTTACTAAATAAGATTATAAATATATATGACTGTATAAAGTGTATATATGCAGAGTTGTTCACAGACTGCAGACAGCACAAATGTGTATTTCTTTTTGTCTTTTGAATTTGAATAAATGGATATTCTACCAGGAAGTCAGAGTTGTTTTGTACTTTGGTGCACAAAACTACACAAAAGCACAAAAATAGGTTAAATCTAGATTTTTTTTTCAGGATTGATGTATTACAAACTCTGTCCATAGTCATTTTTCTGTTATTTTTCATTAACATTATTCATGCTATTTGGAAAACGTAAATATCTAAATCATTCCATCATGTGTTAAATCGTTTAAACTAATGCCCGAAAGAAATGGATGATTTGTGACGCTCTGTCACCCTGGCAGCACTAAGCTTTAATTGTCAACAAACAGAGACATGTATCATGCATCACAGCCATTCTTTATTATTGCTAGCCCCAAATGTGTCCCTCAGTCAAACATAAAAGCCGTCGTTTATTGTCCTGTCCGGAGAGCCGTTGGAGGATGTGCAGAGATGCAGGGTGAAGGAGAAAAGCCTTTGTGCGGAAGAAGGACGGATGAGGATTTTAATGGGAATCACAAGGTGTTTTTTATCAACTAATGAGTTTGAAAAGGACTATGCGTTCTTTGCAAATGACAATGAATTAAGGCCGTCAACCTCTGCACACAGCCCTTTGTCTGAGGAGTAACTAATCTAGTCTTCTGTAAGATTGTCTCTCAAGGGTGAGTGAGCATATGTACAGACGAGCCCGCGGAGAAGGAAACAAAATGCTTAGTGCAGGAAATGGTAGATGCAGATTAATGTCATGCATTTGTTAACAGATTAACCCTGGTTTCTAACACAACCAACAGAACGATTCACCCATGCATGTTTAAAAAAAAAGAAACGAAAAAAAAAAAAAATCCAGCAAAACGACAGACTTTTCTCTGGTGGCGTATATGTGGAACTTCTACAATCATTTTAACCACTTAACCACCCAGCTCCTTTCTTACAATCGACTGCAAGCTCATCTTAGATCTTCCTCCATTCAATCAACAACTGAAGGATAAAACCAAGTCCACGCTCTACTTTTTTTATTTTCCGATCACTCGGATGTACACTCAGATGTATGCACCACGTCCACATGGAAGAAAAGATCTGTCTCTACTTCTGTTACATTTTCATAACCTTAAGGTTATTCATCAGCTGCATTCAATTCCAACTCTAAAAAAGCAAAACCAGTCGGAGCCAATTGCCCTCGAACACATATTCCCACATACCCGAATGACCTGAGTTCCCAAAAAACACTAAAAATGTATCTTAATAAATCTGCTATTTAAAAATACAAATCTATAAAAAATACAATATACAATTGTTAAGGACGTGACCAGTGAAGGACAGAAACCATTAACAAATTTATACATTGGTGTCCAGCACCAATTAACACATAAAGGGGAATAGACAGACATATAATGGCCATTACACACAATAAACGAATATGAAAACATCAAATATACATAAACAAACACTTCAAATAATACTATCAAATAACTTCACTTAATAAATTTACTTCTTATAAATAAACAAAGTAAAAGGAAGCGAAATAGTCCTTGGAGTTCCCCCGGAGCAGAAACCGGAATGGTTGTGGCCCGATCATTGGCCGGAACCATATATATACGTCCGATGTTTCCACCCGAACCCCCTTTGACGGTGCACCAGCTCACGGGACTCAGACGTAACAAAGAAACAAAAGGAACGGTAAGAATAAACTCAAACTAAACGTTAAAGAGTGTGCGCACTTAACTCCAAACGAAAGTTTAAATAAAGTTTATTAAACCAAAATAATGTTGTTGTGTATTCTTTACTGTAAACAAATTCCATTTAATAAAAAGACTCAAACTGACCTGACCCCAGCTCACCAAAATCCGCCACACACTCCCCCACTTCTGGTTTCACACCGGCAGGCAAGAAAGGAAATCAGCCAGCACGTTATCTCGTCCAGGGACATGCTGGATGGAGAATCGATAGGGCTGGATCGACAGGTACCAGCGTGTAATTCTGGCATTTGAATCCTTCATACGGTTCATCCATTGTAGAGCTTTATGGTCTGTCTCAAGCACAAACTCCCACCCAAGCAAATAATACCTGAGAGTATCAAGGTCCGATTTTACTCCCAAACATTCCTTTTCCACAGTGGAGTATCGAACCTCCCTGGGGAACAGCTTGCGACTTATGTAGGCCACAGGGTGTCAATCTTCTTGCGTCCCCTGGAGAAGAACCGCTCCTACTCCAACATCTGAGGCATCAGTTTGCAGTATAAAGGGTTTATCAAAATTTGGACAACATAAGACCGGCCCCTGACACAGAGCATTCTTAAGATCCTGAAAAGCCTGCTCCGCCGCCTCAGTCCACTGAATCTGGTTCGGACAGTTTTTCCGTGTTAAATCTGTAAGGACAGCTGCTCTCGCAGAAAAGTTGGGTACAAACCTCCTGTACCAATTTGCCATTCCAAGAAAGGATCTTACCTGAGACTTCGTCTGTGGTACGGGGCAATTCTTTATTGCCTAGATTCTTTGTACTTGAGGTTTAATCATTCCATGTCCGATCACATACCCCAAGTACTCAGTTTCTGCCTTCGCCATGGAACACTTAGAAGTATTAACGGTGAGCCCAGCCGATCTAATGTGGTTAACAACAACTTCCAGATGTTGCAGATGCTCTGCCCAAGTCGAACTGTAAATGAAAATGTCATCTAAGTAAGCAGATGTAAAGTCAGTCAAATTCGAAAGTACCTGATCGATGAGCCGTAGGAAGGTTGCAGCAGCTCCATGAAGACCAAAGGGCATCTTACAGAAATGATAAAGGCCCCAAGGGGTCCGGAATGCTGTCAGCTCCCGGGACCTTGCACTCAATGGGACCTGCCAATAACCTTTAGCCAAATCAATAGTGGTTAAATAATTGGCTTTACCCAAACGGTCAATGAGGTCCTCAATTCTGGGAGCCGGATACGAATCAAACTTTGACACAGAGTTAAGATATCTGAAGTCGATGCAAAACCGTAGGCTGCCATCTTTTTTGGGCACCAAAACAACTGGGCTGCACCATTCACTTTTTGATGGTTCCACAATCTTCATTGCTAACATTTCATCCAACTCCACACGCAAAGCTTTCAGGAGCCGCTCAGGTATTCTATAGCTCATACGTTTTGGGCAAGCTCCTTCTCGGAGTACTTTATTTATTCTTTATTCTTTATTTCAAGGATAGTACTATGTACTATGTACTATGTCATGCTCAACCAAGTTGGTTGTCTTTTCTGAAAAACTTGGGGATCACACAACCTCTGAATTTCAAGTTGTTGACTTTGAGACAAGTGACTCAGTGATAGACTAGAAGGAGCTGAAACTGGTAAATACTGGGACTCTACCTCTTCCTCATCCTCTACCTTCCGAATCATGAATGTCCCTGCATCCCTTGATCTGGAAAACCACTCTTTGAGCAAGTTAACATGCAAAGTCCATTTCGAACGTTTCTGACCCGGAGTGGCAACTTCATATGTAACCGGCCCCAGCTTCCTCAGTACTTCAAAAGGACCCTGCCATTTGGCAGTCAACTTACCCGCATCAACCAACATCACCAATACCTGAGTACCGGGCTCAAAGTTTCTCGTCCTGGCTTTCTGGTCATACCAGGTCTTTTGCAGTTTTTGTGCTTCGGCCATATGCTCTTAAGCCAATGTTCCCATGGCTTCCAACTTCTCACGCATCTGAACCACATATTCAACAATCAGAGTGGGACCCACACTGTCTTGTTCTCCTTTCCACGTGTCCTTCAGTAGCACCAGTGGTCCCCGCACTTCCCTCCCGTATAGTAATTCAAACGGGGAAAATCCAGTCGAGGCCTGGGGAACTTCTCTGTTGGCAAAAAGCAGATATGGGAGCCACTGATCCCAATCATCACCTTTGTCCACCACAAACTTACGAAGCATTTGTTTCAGAGTTTGATTGAAGCGTTCTGTTAACCCGTCAGTTTGTGGGTGATAAGGGGTGGTTCTTACTCCCTTTATCCCCAACAGTTTATACACTTGTTTTAAGAGCTCTGACATAAAGTTAGATCCCTGATCTGTGACTATACTTTTAGGAAAACCTACTCTAGAGAACAATTGTATAAGGGAGGAAGCTACCGCTCGAGCCTTAATGGATTTGAGGGGAAAAACCTCTGGATACTTTGTGGCATAGTCCGTAATGACCAACATATAACGGTTTCCTGCCTTGGTCTTCTCTAACGGCCCAACAATATCCATACCTAGCTGATCAAAAGGTACCCCAATAATGGGAAGAGGCCTAGAGGTGCCCTAGGAGGGACCCGTAGAGAAGTCTGTTGAAACTGTGGACAAGTTTTACAGTACGTGGCTATGTCCTTCCTCATACCTGGCCAATAAAAGTGACGAATGATTCTTGCTGTTGTCTTATGTCTACCTAAATGACCCGCCCAGGGTACCGAATGACCTAAAGAAAGGACTACTTCTCTACCCTCCCTGGGGACTACCAACTACGGCTCAGGACTCCGTTTGCGAAACAAGACCCCATTACGTAGGTAAAAGACTCCCTGACTTCCTTCCACCTCTGACTGGCTTGCTAGTGATCTCTCCTCCACCCACTTATACAATGGCCCGGCTACATTGTCATTTTTCTGCAATTCTACTATGTCTCTAGGTATTTTATAACCCAATGTGTTCTCAGGGACAGATTCCCCTTCACTCACCACCCCATATCGAAACTTTTCACGCTTCCTCTGACTCCTGGACTTCCGCGTCTTTCCTGGCTCTGCTTCAAGTTCTGCCTCAAAAAAAGGTAAAGCTCCTAGTAATCCTACCTCCTCTTCACCACTCTTGGCCATGGCCTGGGTTATAGCTGCATTGCAACTCTGCAAAGGAAGGAGATCAAACAAAACAGGCAGATCTTGACTAGAGCCCGACCGATATATCGGCGGGCCGATATTATCGGCCAATTTTAGGCATTTTCCTAACTATCGGTATCGGCATTTATAATGGCCGATAAATGAATATTAAAAAAAATGCAGGTGCGGTGATTCATGTAAGGGTGGCGCTGCAAATAAAGCACCTAAAAGCAGTCACAAGAACTGGCAAAAGTAATGAATATTAATACAACAAATATAGCAAGGACACATTTTAATTGTTTGTTAATAAACAAGTGTTTTCAGTCAGTGTCAGCCAAAGATGAAGTTGACGATGCTGACTCGCGATCTTCCGTGAACGCGTGCCAGAGAGAAATGCACATTTCATACGATTACATGAGTCTGTCTGTCTTTCGTTTTGAATTGTTCTGTTTAAAAGTAGACACTTCAATATAGATATATTTCAATTCTCAGGTCTATACGCTGAGTTTCGGTTCATGAGACGAGCTCCAGTTCACCCGCAGGCGCCTCCGTGTCGAGATTATCTATCGTCTGCTATATTTACTTCTTATAAATTAAATCCAGGCAAATGGTTGATGAAACATTGATTAAAATTAAGATACAATTAATGCAAAACAAAATTCACTTTGAAACGAAAGGTTTTGTGCTTTCTGTTTGATGTCTATGTGAAAGTTTCAAAGCATATTTTAGTGCCGCTTTCAGAGCGCTCACGTCCGTAGTGCTGAACTGTCGCGTCTGTAACATTGTTTTTTCCTCATAAATGCGAACACGAAAAATAAAATAAAATAAAATGAATATTTTATGTAGCCTGTGGAGACTGAGAGCCAACCCTTCTTCATCCGGTGGGTAGTAGCCTACTTGTGATTTGCGCAGTGTAATTCACAGAATTGATTTCTCTGCTACAAGCCTCTGTCACGTATTGTGTGAGCTTGTGACTATTGCAAGCACGCAGCTGAGAAGTCCTGATTATATTGTCTGCTATATTTAGGCCTACTTCTTATTTATTAAGGCAATTAGTTGATGAAACATTGATTAAAATGCGTGGCGCGAGCGATCTCCGACAGTAAACTGATTCTGCTTTGTCTAGGGTAAACAGCTGTTGCGACATATGTAATTAAAAACGTTTTCATTATGATATTATTAATTTTACTTTAGTAAAAAGATCTGAGTTCTTCCTCCACTGGTAGAGATTAGAGGAATTAAGAGTAAAAATAGAAGATAATAAGGTTTTGTCATTGACACTTTTTATATATTTATTGATACAAGTTATGACTAAATTAAAAGACAAAGTCGTTAGTGAAGATTATGCAACAGTATTTAGAATATAATATTTACATTTACATTTTACATTTATTCATTTAGCTGATGCTTTTATCCAAAGCGACTTACAATTGCTATATATGTCAGAGGTCGCACGCCTCTGGAGCAACTAGGGGTTAAGTGTCTTGCTCAGGGACACATTGGTGTCTCACAGTGGATTCGAACCCAGGTCTCTATAATAAAACATGCAATGCAAACTAGCTTGGTTACAGCTCAGCTGTATAATTCTCATTCTATCATTCCCCCTGCCTCCATTACATATCTGTGTCACACAAGTGTTTGATTACCACATTTGAGTGATCATTGCAAAACGTGTTTATAAAATATATTTATTCTGTTTATAGCTACTGTGTAAAGTACCCATCAAAAGTTTGTACACACCAATAGGAAAGTGTCCAAACTTTTGACTGGTATACTGTACTATAATACACATAAATAATATTGCTACTGTATTATAATATACACATAAATAATATCGGCCGATATATAGGTATCGGGCTTTTTTTACTCCCTAATATCGGTATCGGCCCCCAAAAATCCACATCGGTCGGGCTCTAATCTTGACCCAGCACCATAGGGTATGGCAACTCATGCGAAAGGCCTACTTCCAACAGGAAAGATTGTCCATGCACCTTTACATAAACATTCGCTGTAGGATAGTACCTTTCGTCCCCATGGACACATTTAATTGCCACTGGAGATCTTAGGTTCCACAGATGAACTGGAACTAACTCTGCTTTGACCAATGTCTGCATACTTCCAGTGTCCACCATTGTACTTATTTCCAGTCCATTCAAACACACCGTCACATGATGCAAAGAAATCTTAGCTATACAAGTAGGGTCATCAGGTCTCGGTACTCCACACAAATTTGCCTGTGTGGAAGATCTATTTGGGCACCTAGGCTTAGTATGCCCCTCCTGTCCACACTGATAGCACACAATAGTTTTAATGTTAGCACTCAGTGTCCCACTAAGACCACCATTATCAGCCACAAACTTACCTCCCATCATACTTGTCTTCGGCAGTGTTGGGCAAGTTACTTTTAAAAAGTAATTAGTTACAGTTACTAGTTACTAGTTACTTCTTCCAAAAAGTAACTAAATTAGTTACTCAGTTACAAATTTTAAAAGTAACTAGTTACTTAAGAAAGTAACTATTGCGTTACTTTCAAGTAAAATTAAATTTTAAATGCTCAAATGTGACCCCACCTCTACCCCTCTTTAACGGAACTTACAATACATGTGCATGTTCAATTATTTATGATAAATCTGAATATTATAATGAAATGGACACTTAATGCAATACATTATTAACAGAAACATGAAACATTGTACACACATCTAAAAAAAAAAAAATGTTGCTGTGGGACAAAGTGAGACTAGCCTCCAATCAAATGCCATGTATGTAGATATTATGTTTATATAGTGGATCAATGCAAATAACACAATAGATGTTTTGGAACTTTTGATATTTATTGCAACAGGCCACAACTGGGCCAAATTAAATTAAGCTTGTTAAGCTCGTCGCCATACCTGTCTCTCGCTGACTGACTGGCTTGTGTTGTTCCTTGTGTGTCCTGTCCTGTCCGACTATGCGTTATGATGGGTCGTTCGCAATTCATGAGCGTTAGCCGTTAGTGATGATGGGTCGTTCGCGAATGAGCGTTAGTGATGATGGATCAACTCGTTCGCGAATGAGCTTTTGATGGGTCGTTCGCGATTCACGAATGAGCCGACTCTAAGAGCCGGCTCTTTTAGGTGAACGTCGGGAGCTGGCTCGCATATCTGAAGAGCCGACTCTATTTTTACAAATTTAGCCTAAAGAAATTAAATAATTATGTAATAAAAATTGAAATATTATAGTCAAAGTCATTTAAAGAGCCGGTTGTGAGCCAAAAGAGCCGGCTCTTTTCAGTGAGCTGAGTCAAAAGAGCCGAATGCCCATCACTACTATGCATGCTTTCGAACATCCACCCAACTCTACCTCTGATTGGCTTACAATGACATTTTACTCTACCTCAGCCAATCATCAGCATTTATGCGCTTGTCTCGTGCTCTGCCCACTAACCAAGGAAGAACAGTAAAAAAAGTATTTGCCTCTCGCTCAGAGATCTAGTTGGTCTGATGAAAAAAAACAGCTTCATCAGTTATAGTAACGCGCCGCATTTTTTGGCAGTAACGGTAACGGCGCTATTAAGATGAGAAGAGTAATCAATTACATTACTCGTTACTGGAAAAAGTAATGCCGTTAGTAACGGCGTTATTTATAACGCCGTTATTCCCATCACTGGTCTTCGGGGGTGTTACTGATCTCTTACTGGGTCTTTTGGGGTCTTTGAATGTTTTCCATTGATTGTAAGACCAGGGTTGACCTCGTCTTAGTGCTGCGACAAACACATCTGCCAGCTCTGCAGCCTTTGCTGCTGACTCTGGGTTATGCTCTTTTACCCATGTTTGAAGCTCTGGAGCAAGCACCCGAAGATATTGCTCCAAGATAATCACTTCCGCAACTTCCTCCTTACTCCGATTCTGTGGCTGAATCCACTTGTTAAACCTGTCCTTAAGACGCCCATATAACTCCTTAGGGGTCTCATCCGCTCTCACATCGGTGGACCGAAACCTCAAACGATAGGACTCAGGATTAATATCGTATTTCTTTAAAACCGCTGCTTTCACTTCATCATAGACCAGAGATTCATTAATGTCCATGTTCACATAAGCACTACGAGCTTTGCCTGTAAGTAATGGCACTAACCTCACAGCCCAGTCAGTTCTTGGCCATCGGCATGCAATGGCTATCTGCTCAAAAGTCGTAAGAAAATGCTCCACATCATCGTCTTCGTTAAATGGCTGTAGATGTGGCTCGCTCATAGCCCTTGGCTGTTCTACGACTTGACCAACAATGGATGATGAGCCCTGAGCATCTACCTGCTCACTCCCTTGATTTGAAGGGGTATATTGAAGCCCAGAAGGATCAACATTCGTTGGTGTAGTTCTCGTATGTACCTCTTCCTGAAGAAGCGTGAACTGATGTTGTAGAGCCCTCCATCTATTCTCCTGCCGCGCTGTCTCCTGATCAAGTCGTTTATTTCTCTCTTGCTGCATTTTCATATGTGCACCGAACATGTCCCGTAACTCTTCGACCGTAACATTCTGTGAGCCACTTGAAACTGGGGGATCCTCCGCATCAGCTCCTCCTGTAGCTGACGTCACAATCTCATCACTCTTTCCGATCCCATTTTGACCGATGAAGTAAGGGACAGAAAAAAAATCGTTCACTGCTGCCCCCTACTGGCACATCCCACTGCTGCCACCAACTGTTAAGGACGTGACCAGTGAAGGATAAAAGAACACGGAGGCAGCAGACTACTGCAAGCGTTTAGGGGTTTATTCTACAGAATGGGGTTACAAGGTAAAGCAAATGCTAACCCAATTGAGGTAAACCAAACAAACCAAGAAATAAAATAAACAAAAAAAACATACAATAAAGATGAGTCACTGCATTTGCATCTCAAACATTTACAGAGGTCTAAGGTCTACAGGACCTGTTCTCTCACAGAACAATACTCACTCATACAGAAACCATTAACAAATTTATACATTGGTGTCCAGCACCAATTAACACATAAAGGGGAATAGACAGACATATAATGGCCATTACACACAATAAACGAATATGAAAACATCAAATATACATAAACAAACACTTCAAATAATACTATCAAAAAACTTCACTTAATAAATTTACCTCTTACAAATAAACAAAGTAAAAGGAAGCGAAATAGTCCTTGGAGTTCCCCCGGAGCAGAAACCGGAATGGTTGTGGCCCGATCATTGGCCGGAACCATATTTATACGTCCAATGTTTCCACCCGAACCCCCTTTGACGGACTCAGACGTAAGAAGAAACAAAACGAACGGTAAGAATAAACTCAAACTAAACGTTAAAGAGTGTGCGCACTTAACTCCAAACGAAAGTTTAAATAAAGTTTATTAAACCAAAATAATGTTGTTGTGTATTCTTTACTGTAAACAAATTCCATTTAATAAAAAGACTCAAACTGACCTGACCCCGGCTCACCAACATCCGCCACAACAATATAAAAATACAAATCAGAAACAGTTCAAGTCTGTTAAGTCACATCTAAATACGCCATATTTAAATCTCCTAGACTCGTGCTTTAGTTGATGGACTCATTAGTTGAATTTGTTTATTATATAACTTTGTTTCAATTATGATATAACCTTCTGGAATTACTGAAGCCACTGTCACTATGGTTAAGTCACAACTTCTCACAAGCATATAAAAATTCCCTTTAGGTATTTGTTTATACAGACATAAAATGTTGTATGAACAGGACAATTGAAGAGTCTCTCCTAAATCAACTGTCAGTAAATACAGTTGAACGGTAACATAGCCAGTGAGATCATGCATATTTGCCCAATGGCCTTTGTCCATCATGGCCTCCTAATAATCCCCATATATACATACACTGATTGGCTTCATCACTCTGTCTCCTCTCCACCAGTAAGCTGGTGTGTGGTGAGCGTTCTGGCGCACTATGGCTGCCGTCGCATCATCCAAGTGGATGCTGCACATTGGTGGTGGTTGAGGAGATTCCCCCTTCCATGTGAAGCGCTTTGAGTGCCTAGAAAAGCGCTATATAAATGTAATGAATTATTAGGTGTTCAAGCACGAAGTGCTGAAAACCTATTGTAATTGTAAGGATTTTTAGGTGTTCAAGCACGAAGTGCTGAAAACCTATTGTATTTGTAAGGATTTTTATTATTATTATTATTATTCTGCCGTAAAACGCGTCGTGCAGACCAAACCGTAAGAGCTAGAGACTTGATATTTGGGATTAAGGTAGCACAGAAATCGAGGAGAGGTTATCAAAATATGAGCCCGATTGGCCCATAGGTGGCGCTATAGCGCAAAAAACAAAAAAATTGCACTATTTTCCTTAAATCTCAATAACCCTTTGTCCCAGCATCAAGTGTCTTATATCATTGGAATCCTTGGCTCAAGCCGAACAAAAAAGGCCTCAAGGATTTCATTTCCGGTATGCAAATTTTTTCGCTATTTCCGGTTTTGTCAAAAACCTACTTTTGCGAACTAGTCCCTGGTTTTTTGCCCGATTGGAACCAAACCAGTGCAGAAAGATTCTCTGGACACTGAATATCAATAATTATCGAAAAAAAGTTGAAATTTCGATTCACGGTCGCTAGGGGGTGCCCAAACATTCGAAAGAGGCGGAGCTAATTTTGCTAAAATGGGTATAACTCGTGAACGAAATAAAATATTTTCACCAAACTTGGTACACATGTGTATGAGCTCAATTCAAGGTCACAGTAAAAAAATGGTGGTGATTGGCCTCATGGTGGCGCTATAACATTAAAAAAACATAAAAGGGGGTGTGGCCACCTGACCGTTAGTCCGATTGACTTGAAATTTGGTATGCAGTGTCTTGGACCAAGGTACCATGTATGTGTAAAAGGATATTGGAGTATCTCAAAAAACATGGCCGCCATCGGCCAATGAAGTTTGAGCACCTATTAAACAAGGTTAACGGAGGCCAATCGGAACGAAACTCGATAGGCATGTTCGACTCATGGCCCAAGAGGTCTGTAAGAGTTTTGAAAGAAATCGGCCACTAGTTAGCGCTAACGAGTTTTATGGCTCTGTAATCACGTGGTGTTGCACACATCCCCCCAAAATGCATATCAATTGATAGATCTCCTCATGCTGAACAACTTTGCCTCTAGAACCATTGCTGTCAATCAAATCGTTCTTTAAATATTCACGAATATGTTAAAAACCTACTTTTGCGAACTAGTCCCTGGTTTTTCGCCCGATCAAAACCAGACCAGTCTAGGACAATTCTCTGGACTCTCTAGATCAATAATTATTGAAAAAAAGTTGAACTTTTGCATTTTTCGTATGGCTATAATAGGGTCATTAAGAAAAGGTGCTTAGCAAAATACACTCAAAAGCCTATAAATCATAAATAAAAAGTCAGAACTTCACAAAAATTGGTGTGTATATGTGTCATAACATGCTGAAGAAGCATGCACAGTTTCATGGAGATCGGACCATAGGTGGCGCTTTAACTGTTAAAAAGCTTTAAAACCATGTATTTCTTATGGTAAATTGCCTGTATTGGCTGTAAATGGTGTTTTCCATCTATTATCATATAATCTTTAAATTATAATGTTCAAAACCAGTGCAGTACAATTCTCTGGACTCTCTACATCAATAATTATCAAAAAAAAGTTTAACTTTGCCATTTGGTTCATTATAACAGGATCATTTATAAAAAGGGGCGTGTCAAAACACACTCAAAAGCCTATAAATCATAAATAAAAACTCAGAGCTTCACAAAAATTGGTGAGCATATGTGCCATAACATCATGAACATGCATGCAAAGTTTTATGGAGATCGGACAATAGGTGGCGCTATAACTGTTGAAAAGCTTTAAAACCATGTATTTCCTATGGTAAATTGCCTGTATTGGCTGTAAATGGTGTGTTCCATCTATGATCATATAATATGTTCAAAATCAGTGCAGTACAATTCTCTGGACTCTATTTAGAGTTTATAAAATCACTATTTTAACATTTACACTCACATTTAGTCAAAATTCATCTATTGAAGCATTGTGTCACAGACAAATGTTAATCCTGAATGAGACACAGTTCAGATCACTTTATCTACAACAGAATGTGTGTGTAGTCCCATGTTTCTGTATAAATCCTGAATAATCTGATTAATAGCTTGCAAAGACATATATTTTAATGGTCTATAAGCATTTCATATATTTTCATAATGACTTGTGTGTGTGTCTAGATATGAATGCAAAAAGACTTTATTAATAAGTAGAGTGGCCAGCAGAGGGCAGTAGAAGACCACTTATTGGCTCACTTTCATTTTAACAGCCTTGAGTTTCAACAAAATTCTGAACTAAAGCAAACCAGTTTTTCCATGTTAACTGCATTATCCATGCTTACTATAAAATCCATTATATAACAATTACTATTATAACACAATCATATTTTGTCAGAGTGTAACACTTTATTTGTACTGACACATGCTAGATGCATGGTAAACAATGGTAAATCATGCTAGATTCATGGTAAATCATACTAGAACATGGTAAATCATGGTAAAACTATGGTAAATCATGCTAGATTCATGGTAAATCATACCAGAGCGTGGTAAATCATGGTAAACGATGGTAAATTATGCTACAACAGGGTAAATCATGTAAAGCATACTAGAACATTGTGAATCATGCTAGATTCATGGTAAATCATACTAGAACATGGTAAATCATGGTAAAACTATGGTGAATCATGCTAGATTCATGGTAAATCATACTAGAACATGGTTAATCATGGTAAAACTATGGTAAATCATGCTAGTATCATGGTAAATCATGGTAAACGGTTTTCCATCTATTATGTCAGTGGTTACATGCTTGCTAAATGTCTTTAATGCTTATGTGCTAAAAGGCTTAACTGCTTGAACACCGCTAAAATGCTGCATGCAGCTTTAATTAGGTGTTCAAGCACGAAGTGCTGAAAACCTATTGTATTTGTACTGATTTTTATTATTAGGTGTTCAAGCACGAAGTGCTGAAAACCTATTGTATTTGTACTGATTTTTATTATTATTATTATTATTATTATTATTATTATTCTTCTGCCGTAAAACGCATCGTGCAGAACAAACCGTAAGTGCTGGAGCTCTGAAACTTTGTCAGAGGGTAGTACAAAAATCGAGGAGAGCCTCAGAAAGTATGACCCCGATTGGCCTATAGGTGGCGCTACAGCAATCAATTGCGCGAAACTGCTCATAACTCCTAAACCGTATGTCGTAGACTCAAGTGTCTTATATCATTGGAAAGCTGGAGGCCTGAAGAACAAAACGTATATCTCCGATTTCATTTCCGGTATGCAAATTTTTCCGCCATTTTGAATTTTGTCAAAAACCTACTTTTGCGAACTAGTCCCTGGTTTTTCGCCCGATCAAAACCAGACAAATGCATACATGTTCTCTGGAGTCTGAATATCAATAATCATTGAAAAAAAGTTGAATAGCTAGGGGGAGTAAAATGATCGTTGTGGGAGGAGCCTATTTTACTAATATGGCTATAACTCGAGAAGTAAATGAGATATCTTCACCAATCTTGGAACACATGTGTATGAGTTCAATCTGAGGTCACAGTAAAAAAATCGCGTCGACCTAACACTAGGTGGCGCTATAACACACAAAAAACCTAAATCGGGCTATGACCACCTGACCGTTAGTCCGATTGACTTAAAAATTGGTATGCAGTGTCTTGGTCCAAGGTGCCATGTATGTGTATGAGGAAATTGGCGTAACTCAAAAAACATGGCCGCCATCGGCCAATGAATTTGAGCACCTATTACACGAGGTTAACGGAGGCCAATCGGAACGAAACTCGACGGACATGTTTGACTCATGGCCCAAGAGGTCTGTAAGAGTTTTGAAAGAAATTGGCCACTAGTTGGCGCTAACGAGTTTTACGGCTCTGTAATCACGTGGTGTTGCACACATCCCGAAAATATGCATATCATTTGATAGATCTCCTCAGGATGAACAACTTTCCCTCTAGAACCATTGCTGTCAATCAAATCGTTCATTAAATATTCACGAATATGTTAAAAACCTACTTTTGCGAACTAGTCCCTGGATTTTTGCCCGATTGGAACCAGACCAGTCTAGGACAATTCTCTGGACTCTCTAGATCAATAATCATTGAAAAAAAGTTGAACTTTTGCATTTTTCGTATGGCTATAACAGGGTCATTTAGAAAAGGGGCGTGTCAAATACACACAAAAGCCTATAAATCATAAATAAAAACTCAGAACTAAACAAAAATTGGTGAGCATATGTGTCATAACATGGTGAAGAAGCATGCAAAGTTTCATGGAGATCGGACCATAGTTGGCGCTATAACTGTCAAAAAGCTTTAAAACCATACATTTCCTATGGCAAATTGCCTGTATTGGCTGTAAATGCTGATCTCTTAAATGAATGCTCAGATCTTCTTTAAAAAAGGTCAAGAACATGTGTAATATCACTCTGTACGGCATTGAAAAATTTCAGACAAATCAGACAAAATTTGCCTCTATAATTAATTGTCACAGGAAGCCTCAAAACGAAAGTAAAACATTGGGCCACGCCCCCCCAAGCACGAATTCACTCATAACTCGAAAACGGAAAGTCTCTGCCCGCTGAAATTTTGATGGTAAGGTCCTCTCGGGGATCTTGATCCAAATCTTTCGTCGCGGGGCTCGGGAGCGCCCCCCCGCGGATCGCTAATCTGTGAGAACCCCAACTTGAAACGGCTGTAACTCTTGATCCAGACCATCTAGATCCTTGTGGAAGAGCTTGTTGGAAAGGGCTCGTCCTCATCTAGCTTCGATTCGAGTTTGGTGCGATTTGGCCTGGGCATTCCCGAGATATAAGCCCACAAAGATATGCATTTAAACGGACATTACTCCCGACAGCAATCACTCAGCAACACGGGAATGGTCTTGTTCAAGAGGGCTCCTCTAACCCTATCTAAGTTCTGAGTTTCAGATTTTTTCACTTTCTCGTTCCCGAGATATAAGTAAAAAAAAAAACGAATTTCCTGTCATTCATTTCAACCGTTTATGTAGGCTGTAAAACCGCTGTTGTCCACTAGAGGGAGCAACAGCATTAGATATTTTTAATCTTTTTTAACCAGTTTTCAGCAATGGCTAACAAACAAATGCTTATAATATAATATTAAATAATGATTTATTAGAAAGTTTAATATTTTTACATCACAAATAAATATCTGAAATGCTTAAGGACCACAAAAAGAGATTTTCACAATATCATAACCCACAATTGTGTGTTTGTGTGTGTGTGTAAGCATGCATAATGGTATTCACATTGAAAGACTGGTTTGCTTTAGTGCACAATACTCAGGGTTTCTGCAGGGTTTAGTCAGTCAAATTTAAGACCTTTTAAGACCTTTTTATGACCAATATTATTTAAATTTATGACCTACTCGAATTACGAAAAATAACTTCCTTTCAAAAGTCTTTTTTTATTGACTTTCATTAAAAGTAATAAGTTTAATTATTTAAAGGTTCCATTTTCTTAAGAGTAACAAACTGAAGGCTCCCTTTTCCTAAGTATCAATAACACAGGAACAACACAACACTTATCACGATAATATCAGTCAATATCGATAATTATGACGATAAATGTCAATTCTTTATTTCTTTGAACTTTGAAGGCAGATTTTTGTTCCTAACTGAAAGTTGTAGAAACCAGAGCGTTAATTGTGGTTTTAAACTACTCTTTATTGTCAAAACATATCATGACAAACACTTGCCAAACAGGTGAACATTTCACAAATCTGAGGTAGAACATTCAAACATTTGTATTTTTTCCTTAACAAAAATAATATCTTTATTTCAAAATTAATTTCTTAGTTTCTGCATGTGCTAATGGGGGATATTGTTTCAAGTCTTGAAACAGGTTTGTGTTGCCTGGCTTTGATGGCACGTATCTTTATGAAATGTATGAAAAACAGTAGGCTATAGCCTAAATACATAAATACTGTAATTATATTCCATTAGTCCTTTAATACATTGTCTACATTAATAATATAATACAATTCAATATGTATCCCACATTTCATGGTGCAGTTAATATTACTAGGCTAACGTTACAGTAAAACCATGGTAAAGGATGTAAATGTGTAGATGGAAAAGCTTTCTGACTGTATAGTTGCGCACAGTGTTTCTCCTGTTCGTCAGCGCTGTTTCATCTGCCTTTAAACTGGTTTAAATCACTGAGACATTTGTGTTCTTCGCTGAATTCAAGTGCTTCTCACTGGATCTCGTGATCGAGACTGATCAAAGTTAACCATAGACAGTAAAAGAACGTGTCTGCTCTAGTGAGCTTGATCGCGCTACGCTGCCGTTTGGACTTTGAGCCGAGCGGATAAACGCTCCGTGAGGCGCGCGCGGTTCAAATGAGTTTCGTTCCGCTTTTGGCGCATAAACATGATCTAACATTTATCGAACTCTTGATATCGTTTTATAGAGAAAACATTATATCGCGATAATGAATGAATGAGCATATCAATTTAAGATGTGGCTAAATGTAATTTATGACCTTGTATGGAAAAGCCGGACGTTTTTATGACTTTTTATGACCCCGCGGAAACCCTGATACTGATTAAACCAAGTAGTTCAAAATAAAAGTGGTACTATAGCAATAAGTGGTCTTCTACTACCCTCTGCTGGACATTATACTTATTAATAGTCTTTTCACATGTGCTTTTGCATTCATATATTCAGACACTAAAAAATAACCTTATGTGACAATTACTATAATAACACAATCATATTTTGTCTTTCAATTCACTTTACTGTTCTGAAGCTTCACATAATTGCTAACAACGTGGTAAATCATAGTAAATCATGCTACAATCCTGCTGAATCATTCTAGAATGTGGTATATCATGATAAATTATTGTGTAACATTCGGTCACAACAAGGTAACATCAAGGTAAACTAAGACAAACCATGGTAAACTGACTATTGTAGTACATTGAGAAATATGAATCCTGAAGGACAATTGCAGTAAACATTTCTTTTTTCCATCACATAGTTCAAATATCTGTATCTACAACAGAATGTGTGTGTGTAGTCCTAGGTTTCTGAATAAATGCTGAATAATCTGATTAATAGCTTGCAAAGACATTAAATGCTTATAGACCATTAAAATATATTTATATAATGACTTTGTGTGTATGTGTGTGTGTGTGTGTGTGATCAAATGTCTACATATGAGTGTAAAAGCACCTGTGAAAACACTTTATTAATAAGTAGAATGGCCAGCAGAGGGCAGTAGAAGACCACTTATTGTCTCACTCTCATTTTGACACACTTGATTTTCAACAGTAAATCAAAGCACTAAAGCAAACCAGTTCCCTTTCAAGGGAACTTCGAGCTGCGTTTGAGACGCGGTGGGAACGCTCTGCGTGATTGCGTCATGAAGCACGTGTAAAATCAGTCCAATGGAAGCCCGATACGTCATAGGTGACGTCATAGACCAGGAAACTATAAAGCACCCTTGAAAACAGACCGCGACAGCTTCTGTTGTCTTCAGTAAGCGCTCTCTGTGACTCTGTCCTTGTCTATTTATTGTTGTCTGTCCGATCATTGCATATATATATATATCACTATGGCGAGCAAGCAAGATTACAAACGTTGTGTTGTCCCTTGCCCTCGTTTCATTACGGGTGGGGACACACATCAGATGTGTGTTGCTTGTTTGGGGGTGGAGCATGCCCAGTCGGTCCTTGAGGGGGCTGACTGCGAGCATTGCATGAGTTTGTCAATGAAAACTCTCCGCTCTCGCCGGGCATTCTTTGATGATGATGGTTCGGTTCGTGTTCCCCGAGGTGCGGGTCCCGCAGCTGCCGAGGCACTGCGGCGGCGTTCATCTTGGGGTTCACATATGGATCTAGTAGCGGGGTTTGAGACGGGCCCAGCCCTTTCTCAGCCCTTACCTGCTGGATCCGGTGTCCCAGCCCAGGAAGGAGCCCGCTCTGCGGTTTCTCCTCCCCAGGCTGAGACACCACTGTTGCGGCTATCCAGTTCTGAGGAACTGGATGTCGTGGATATGGGGGAATTTGAGTTTTCGCCAGCTCATACCCCTGCTGATGAGGAGCTTATGGAGGTTTTATCTCGTGCTGTTACTAAATTAAATATTGAGTGGCCAGCTGATGATATTGATGTTGAATCAAGAAAGAGTCTTTTAGATGAACGATTTTTACCATCTAGATCACGACCTCCTCGTCGGGAACTCCCGTTTTTTCCTGATCTTCACACTGAGGTGTCCAGATCTTGGAATAAACCGGCGTCTTTCAGAGTTCATAATCCTCAAACTAATAATTACAGCAAAGTTAGAGGGATTGATGATTATGGTTATTTGACGATGCCTCGTGCGGAAGAGACGCTCGCGAGCTATCTCTCCCCCGAGTCAGCGTCATCACTGAAAGCCCCGACGTTACCCACCAGACCATTAAAAAATACATCTTTACTGGTGGGTAAAGCGTATTCGGCAGCAGGTCAGGCTGCAGCTTGCTTACATACTATGTCAATATTACAAGCTTATCAGGCTGACCTGCTGAAGGACATGGATCAATGTGAGGAAGTTAGTGCTGATACTGTTCGTGAACTACGTCGCACTACTGATCTATCTCTCCGGGCCACCAAGGAGACGGCTAAATCTGTGGGCCGTTCTATGGCAGCCCTGGTGGCCACGGAACGTCATTTATGGTTAAACCTTTCTGAAATTAAGGATAAAGATAGATCTGTTCTTCTGGACGCACCGCTTTCACCTACAAGTCTGTTCGGCGCTATAAATTGTGTTGTCGATAGGTTTCAAGAAAATAAAAAACAAGCAGCTGCGTTTCAGAGGTTTCTTCCTCGCCGGTCCAGTGTCCCCGAGGCTGCACGTAATGTGAAAATTGAGCAGCCTCGTCCGTCTACGAGCTCCGCACACCGATTTCAGCAGAAACAGAGCGTCGCTGCTCGGGCTCCTCCACAGTCTGGGGTTCCCGAGTGGCGTTCGCAGTCCAGGCCTGTTGTGGGTAGACAAGATCTGAGGCATGTCATCTCCAAGAGAGCCTGGTCTAAGAAGAAGTCCTGACGCCAAGTGTGCCAGGCTTCTGAGGGTGGTCCCCTCCAAGGAGGAACGATTCCGAGGAACCGTTTCTCTTTGGCGCCCTCCGGGGGGCGATTCTCCGAGGAGAGTCGCAGCGTTGCCACGTCGGTTGTTCCCTGCCGGTTCGCCGTTTCAGGGCACCGAGGTGTCAGCGTCCCCGTGCAATCCTCTGAGGAGGGTTGTAGAACGGTCAGTTCGGTTGTTCCCTGCCGGTTCGCCGATTCAGGGCGCCGAAATGATTGTTCAATCAAACCCAGAGGCCAGTCTCGAGAGACTGGTTCCCTTATCAGAATTTCTGGCAGCGTGGAAACTTCTGCCAAATATTTCTTTATGGGTCCTGCACATAATAGAAAAGGGTTACAGAATTCAGTTCGGTTCTCGTCCGCCCAGATTTCAAGGGGTCCTTCCCACAGTGGTGGACTCACAGCAGGCTCTGGTTATGGAGCAGGAAGTTCTGACACTTCTAAAAAAAGGAGCAATAGAGAGGGTTTCTCCTCCCAACAGAGAGTCAGGGTTTTACAGCCGTTATTTCATTGTTCCGAAAAAGGATGGAGGGTTGCGTCCTATTCTAGATCTGCGCCAACTAAACAGCAGAGTTCAGAAACTCAAGTTCAGGATGCTCACACTCAAGCAAATTGTTTCACAGATTCAGTCCGAGGACTGGTTTGTCACAATAGACCTGAAAGACGCTTATTTCCATGTATCTATCCATCCTCATCACAGGAAGTTCCTGAGGTTCGCTTTCGGGGGCGAAGCATACCAGTATCAGGTTCTGCCGTTTGGCCTAGGTTTATCACCCCGCACCTTTACAAAATGCGTGGATGCAGCGCTGGCTCCCTTGAGACTCCAGGGCATTCGCGTTTTAAATTATATCGACGATTGGTTGATTTTAGCTCAGTCAGAGCAGTTGGCGGTTCGGCATCGAGATGTCGTTCTGTCTCACATAAAGGAGTTGGGGTTGCGGCTCAACACCAAGAAGAGTGTTCTCCTCCCTACTCAGAGGACCACTTTTTTAGGTGTAATTTGGGATTCGACCACAATGCAGGCTCGTTTATCTCCTGCTCGCATCTCTGCGATTCTCTCAGCCGTAAAAAATGTGAAACTAGGCCAGTCACTCACTGTGAAACAGTTTCAGAGACTGTTGGGGCTCATGGCAGCAGCGTCCAACGTGATTACTTTTGGCCTGCTGTACATGAGACCCCTGCAGTGGTGGCTCAGAACCAAGGGGTTTTCTCCGAGGGGAAATCCGTTCCGCAAGATCAAGGTCACGCGGCTATGCCTTCGTGCTTTGGTCATGTGGAAGAAACCTTGGTTCCTCGCCCAGGGCCCAGTGCTGGGGGCTTCTTGTCGACGCGTCACGCTTTCGACGGATGCTTCCCTCACGGGATGGGGGGCGGTCATGAGTGGCCGCTCGGCGCAAGGGCTTTGGCAGGACCATCATCTGTCCTGGCACATAAATCGTTTGGAGATGATGGCGGTATTTCGAGCTCTCAAATATTTCCTGCCAGACCTGAGAGGCCATCATGTGTTGGTCCGTACGGACAACACGTCAGTGGTTTCATATATCAACCATCAGGGGGGTCTGAGGTCACGTCACCTTTGCAAGCAGGCCCATCAGATTCTCCTGTGGGCCCAGGAAAGGAATTTGCTATCTCTCAGAGCAGTTTACATTCCGGGGCGTCAGAATGTGGGAGCAGATATACTGTCGAGGCAGGGGCTGAGGCCCGGGGAGTGGAGACTTCACCCCGAGGTGGTGGAGCTCCTGTGGAAGAAATTTGGTCGTGCTCAGATAGACCTTTTCGCATCCTCAGATACAACTCATTGTCCCATGTGGTTCTCTCTCACGCACCCAGCTCCTCTCGGACTGGATGCGATGGTGCAGGTTTGGCCGAGGCTACACCTGTATGCGTTTCCCCCGATATCTTTGCTCCCGGGGGTTCTGGAGAGGGTTCGCCGGGAAGGGGCCCGTCTGCTACTAATAGCCCCTTACTGGCCGACTCGAGTTTGGTTTTCGGACTTGGTGTCTCTTCTGGGCGGCTCTCCCATGGAGATTCCAATCAGGAGGGACCTGTTGTCCCAGGTAGAGGGCACGATTTTTCACCCTCGGCCGGAGTTATGGAAACTGTGGGCCTGGCCTCTGAGGGGGCCAGGCTCATAGAATCCGGTCTCTCGACTGAGGTCGTTGAGACCATTCTCCATTCCAGAGCCCCTTCCACGAGAAGACTTTATGCGCTGAAATGGAAATTATTCTCCACCTGGTGTGGTGAGCGTCAGTTAGATCCTGTTAACTGCCCTGTTGGTTCAGTTCTCGATTTTCTGCAAGACCGTTTCTCTGCTGGATTATCTCCTTCCACCTTAAAAGTGTATGTGGCGGCTATATCGGCCTATCATACCCCTCTGGGGGGTACTTCTATTGGGAGAGATCCTCTGATTATTCGTTTTCTCCGTGGTACATTGAGGTTGAGACCTGCACTGCACTCTAGAGCACCGGCTTGGGATTTAGCCATTGTACTTGAGGGTCTGGCTCTGGCTCCTTTCGAGCCTATTGAAGAGGTTTCAGAAAAATTCCTCACTTTGAAAGCTTTGTTTCTCCTTGCTATTTCTTCTATCAAGAGAATTGGAGATTTACATGCCCTGTCGGTTGCTCCTTCATGCCTGGAATTTGCACCTGGTATGGTGAAAGCATTTCTTTACCCTAAACCGGGCTATATACCTAAGGTCCCAGTGAATGTTGGGGGTCCAATAGTGTTGCAGGCCTTTTATCCTCCACCTTTTAATACCCCAGATCAGGAACAATTGAACCTGTTATGTCCAGTTCGGGCATTAGATGCCTACGTTCACAGAGCTGCCCTGTGGCGTAAGTCAGAGCAATTATTTGTATGTTTTGGGTCACCCAGAAGAGGGTGCCCTGCATCGAAACAGGTTATGAGCAAATGGATAGTTGAGGCTATTTCATTGGCTTATGAAGCGGCCGGTCAGCCTTCACCTATGGCTGTACGGGCCCATTCTACTAGGAGTATGGCGGCCTCTACGGCCTTAGTTTCGGGTGTTTCCCTTCTTGACATTTGTAATGCGGCAGGCTGGTCCTCTCCGCATACATTTGTCAGGTTTTATGACCTTGACCTCTCCACTCCTGGGGCGAGGTTGCTTGCTTCTTAGTGTGCGCAAGGACTTCACACAGAACGGGCATTTGTCACTATGGCGTAGTGGGTATGGGGTTCCCACCGCGTCTCAAACGCAGCTCGAAGTTCCCTTGAAAGGGAACGTCTCAGGTTACGTATGTAACCCTGGTTCCCTGAGAGGGAACGAGACGCTGCGTTTGCCTGCCATACTTCCTGCATGCCCTGATCGACTTACTTCAGACTTTTCAGAAGCTGTCGCGGTCTGTTTTCAAGGGTGCTTTATAGTTTCCTGGTCTATGACGTCACCTATGACGTATCGGGCTTCCATTGGACTGATTTTACACGTGCTTCATGACGCAATCACGCAGAGCGTTCCCACCGCGTCTCAAACGCAGCGTCTCGTTCCCTCTCAGGGAACCAGGGTTACATACGTAACCTGAGACGTTTTTCCATGTTAACTATTATAACACAATCATTTTTTGTCAGAGTTTATCACTTCATTTTTATTGGCCCTTCACATCAATGCAGCAATGTGGTAAATCATGGTAAATCACGATAGAAACATGGTAAATCATAGTAAAAAATACTATTACATGGTGGATCATGGCAAATCATGCTAGCAATGTGATGAATCATGGTAAATCATGCTACAATCCTGGTAAATCATTCTAGAATGTGGTATATCATGGTAAATCATCCTATAACATGGGAAATCATGGTAAACTGTGGTAAATCATGCTAGATTCATGGTAAATCATACTGGAACATGGTAGATCATGAAAAATCACACTAAATTTGGTATATCATGGTAAATCATGCTAAAACATGGTCTATTCCATCTATGATGTCAATGTTTAAATGCTTGCTACATAAAACTTAATGTCTTTTGATGCTTTTGTGCTTAACGGCCTTAAAGGCCTTAACTGCTTGAACACCGCTAAATGCTGCTAGCAGCTTTAATTAGGTGTTCAAGCACGAAGTGCTGAAAACCTATTGTATCTGTACTGATTAGGTGTTCAAGCACGAAGTGCTGAAAACCTATTGTAATTGTAAGGATTTTTATTATTAGGTGTTCAAGCACGAAGTGCTGAAAACCTATTGTATTTGTACTGATTTTTATTATTATTATTATTATTATTATTATTCTTCTGCCGTAAAACGCATCGTGCAGAACAAACCGTAAGGGCTGGAGCTCTGAAACTTTGTCAGATGGTAGTACAAAAATCGAGGAGAGCCTCAGAAAGTATGACCCCGATTGGCCTATAGGTGGCGCTACAGCAATCAATTGCGCGAAACTGCTCATAACTCCTAAACCGTATGTCGTAGACTCAAGTGTCTTATATCATTGGAAAGCTGGAGGCCTGACGTAAAAAACGTATATCTCCGATTTCATTTCCGGTATGCAAATTTTTCCGCCATTTTGAATTTTGTCAAAAACCTACTTTTGCGAACTAGTCCCTGGTTTTTCGCCCGATCAAAACCAAACAAATGCATACATGTTGTCTGAAGTCTGAATATCAATAATCATTGAAAAAAAGTTGAATTTTCGATTCACGGTCGCTAGGGGGAGTAAAATGATTGTTGTGGGAGGAGCCTATTTTACTAAAATGGCTATAACTCGAGAAGTAAATGAGATATCTTCACCAATCTCAAGAGACATGTGTATGAGGAAAGTCTGAGGTCACAGTAAAAAAACCGCGTCGATCTAACACTAGGTGGCGCTATAACATTAAATAAACATAAAAAGGGCTATGACCACCTGACCGTTAGTCCGATTGACTTGAAAATTGGTATGCAGTGTCTTGGTCCAAGGTGCCATGAATGTGTATGAGGAAATTGGCATAACTCAAAAAACATGGCCGCCATCGGCCAATGAATTTGAGCACCTATTAGACAAGGTTAACGGAGGCCAATCGGAACGAAACTCGATGGGCATGTTTGACTCATGGCCCAAGAGGTCTGTAAGAGTTTTGAAAGAAATTGGCCACTAGTTGGCGCTAACAAGTTTTATGGCTCTGTAATCACGTGGTGTTGCACACATCCCCAAAATATGCATATCATTTGATAGATCTCCTCAGGCTGAACAACTTTGCCTCTAGAACCATTGCTGTCAATCAAATCGTTCATTAAATATTCACGAATATGTTAAAAACCTACTTTTGCGAACTAGTCCCTGGATTTTCGCCCGATCAGAACCAGACCAGTCTAGGGCAATTCTCTGGACTCTCTAGATCAATAATCATTGAAAAAAAGTTGAACTTTTGCATTTTTCGTATGGCTATAACAGGGTCATTTAGAAAAGGGGCGTGTCAAATACACACAAAAGCCTATAAATCATAAATAAAAACTCAGAACTTGACAAAAAATGATGAGCATATGTGTCATACCATGGTGAAGAAGCATGCAAAGTTTCATGGAGATCGGACAATAGGTGGCGCTATAACTGTTGAAAAGCTTTAAAACCATGCATTTCCTATGGTAAATTGCCTGTATTGGTTGTAAATGGCCTTTTCCATCTATGATCATAAAATCTTAATGTTTAAAACCGGTGCAGTACAATTCTCTGGACTCTCTACATCAATAATTATCAGAAAAGGTTGAACTTCTTCATTTGAATGGCTATAATAGTGTAAATTGGATGGCTGTAACATTTTGGATGGCTATAACAGCCAATAAGTGGTATTTTACTGCCCCCTGCTGTCATTTCATCATACTACTCCCTAATATTGTTATATATAATTGAAATGTAGACTTTATTAAATCATTATTTTAACATTTACAATCACATTTTGTCCAAATTCATCTATTGGAGTATTATGGACTGCATTTATTTATTTTATTTATTACTATTTACAATTGTGTCACAGGAAGGCTAAAATACGAAAGTATAACGTTGGGCCACGCCCCCCAAGTACAAATTCACTCATAACTCGAAAACAGAAAGTCTCTGCACGCTAGGTAAGGTTCTCTCGGGGTTCTTGATCCAAATCTATCGTCGCGGGGCTCGGGAACGCCCCCCGCGACGAATTCTTAGTTAATGTTAACTAATGTAGTTAACATTAACTAAGAATGAACAATACTCCTTCAGCATTTGTTAATCTTTGTTAATGTTAATTTCAACATTTACAAATACTTTATTAAAATCTTGTTAACATTAGTTAATGCACTGTGAACTAACATGAACTAACAATGAACAGCTGGATTTGTATTAACTAATGTTAACAAAGATGAACAAAAACAGTAACAAATGTATTGCTCATGGTTCATGTTAATTAATACATTAACTACTGTTTAATAAATGAACCTTATTGTAAAGTGTTACCGACATTTTTAATCTTTTTTATCAGCTTTCAGCATTGGCTAACAAACAAACGCTTAAAGCTATTTTTTTATTAGTTTTAATATAGTTTTATATTATTACATCACAAAGAAATATGTTAAATGCATGCTTATACACCATTAAAAGAGATTTTCACAATAACATATCCCGTGTGTGTGTGTGTAAGCATATGTCTACATTTGAATGCAAAAGCACTTGTGTGACCAGCAGAGGGCAGTAGAAGACCACTTATTGGCTCACTTTCATTTTGACACACTTGATTAGGGATGGGAATTGATAAGAATTTAACAATTCCGATTCCATTATCGATATTGCTTATCGATTCGATTCCTTATCGATTCTCTTATCGATTCTCATTGGGTGAGGGAATAAGTACAAATTTGTTTGTTTGTATTAACTTATTGAACTTATAACTTATTTTGTTTGTTAATTATTATTAACTCGCTGACACAGCACAGAGTATTAGGGGTGTGAACCTACAATGGTCTCACGGTTCGGTTCGATTACGATTATCATGTTATCGATTCAGTTCAATTTGATATCTCGATGCTTCTACATGCACTGCATCCTCAATTTTACTTCAAAAGTGATGTGTGTGTGCGTGCGCGTGTTCACCCGTTCGTGAAGTCGCAGTGACAGAAACAGTGACATTCCAGTTTAAGTTGTGTGTGCGCGCGCGCGTCTCAGATGAGTATGTGCCCTGAGAGTTTTGCGCATCTCGTGTGTGTAGAGTTTGCATGTATGCGTGAGCGACTTTAGGTGTGTCGTTGTGCATTTCATATGTATTTGTTTGAGCATTCAGCAGTATACATGTATGTTTGACTACTTAGTATACGTGTATATGCAAGTGTTTCATATTTGTGTGCGTGAATGAAGTTTGATTTAAGCCCTAGACGGCACCTCATATATTGTCGTCTTTTCGCGTGAAACATAACCCAACGAGCGCTTCTGCCTCGATGTTATGTTTGATGCGTTCTGAATCAAAATAACGCAGCTCGTGTGTGACGTCATGACACATTTGCAACGAGCGGAACCGATAAGCGGAATCGTTAAGCAGGCATACTAACGGTTCCAGGGAATTGGTTAACTGGGCACCGGTTCTGAAGAAGAAACATGGTAAATCATTGTAAACAATACTATTACATGGTGTATCATGGCAAATCATGCTATAATCCTGCGGTAAATCATTCTACAGGGTATCCGCGGGTCCTTAAAAAGTCTTAAAAAGTCTTAAATTAGATTTAAAAAATTTATGGCCTTAAAAAGTCTTAAAAAGTCTTATTTTGACTTATGAAAGGTCTTAAATTTTCAATGGCAATTTGAGTTAGACATATCTAAATGTTTTCCAAATTAAAACGATCTAATTAGCGTACTTTTTTATTTACTATTCGTTCTTTGTGGATTTGCTCGTTCACGTGACATTTCGCGTCACATTCGCGCCAGCATTATGTCTGTCTCCTGCACACGAAACAGCAGGAGAGGAGAAGAAAGCTGGTTAATTTCAGTTCAATTGTAAGTTCATTCTTTATGTGCGTAGTGGTGTGCGATGTCTATTGTCTATTATGATATTGTAATCATTGTTTTACTTTAACGTTAACTATGTACGAGGGCGCACTGCGAGCTGACATCGCATTTGTCTCTCATGCTTGCTTTCACTGCGTGATGTGTCAGTGCAGTTATAGGTATGTTCCCTAATAGACGTATAAAGTTTTTGTATTTTATATATCATATGTTGTTATCAATATTACATCAGCAAGAGGGCTGTTTTCCCGTGCACACTAGCAAATATGATATTTATTTTATAACAGTTAAATTAACATTGTTACATTTTATAAACAATATTGTCAATATTGTTTGTTTTCCCTTTATTTCGCTGACGAGAATTTCAAAATGAAACCGTAGCAGAGACTCAATGCAAAAGACAGCGATGATTTCTTGACTGAAATCCGCGTTTTGAACGAATCATTTTAACGATTCAATGAACAATCACTTGCAGTTCCTGAATGAATCAGCCGTTTGAACAAATCGTTTGTATGAATGACTCCCTGAGACAGTGACTTGCCGCCACCTACTGGCGGGTTTAGTTTCACATTTAAAGTACCCTGTAATTAAAATGTTACAATTAGAAATCAGTTCATATTTAAATATTGAATTAATAATTGAAAGAATTGAATATATCATAGCTTTATTTATGCAATTGTAAATGGAGTATAAATATATTAATGCCAGTTCTGATGCTGCTTCTGTGTCTCCTCTGCACTGCAAAGATGGATTTTGATTTAATGATTTAATATAACTGGTAACAGTGGTATTGTGTTATTATTCTAATATAATTTAATTTGAATGTTAGAATTTGACATAAAAGGTGATGCATACCTCTAAGTAAAAAAAAAAATAGAAAGTCCATATATGGCTGAAAATGCCCCTGGAACTCAATTTAAGGTTGCAAATATTGCCCTTTAATAAAAAAATGTTAATTCCTTTCACTGCTGTGAACTGACCACTGCATAGAATATGAAAAATATGAATATCTTCGTGAGTCAGCTGTCAACAACAGGCCTAAACCAGCCATGGTACCAGTACACAAACACAATCAGTAAAATATCATCTAATTATCATCAACAAAACTTTGAAAATATTGAGACATTTTTTTTTAAATATTGCGCACCCCTAATGTAAGGTATTAATTTTGATTTCTTCAGGTCTTAAAAAGGTCTTAAAAAGCCTTAAATTTGACTTTAAAGGTGAACTAAGTAACTTTTTTACCTTAACCGAACAGCTTTGGAGTCATTGTAATGTTTATATTACTGATTTCGTGTTGAATGGTGGTCGTCTCGCACCCCCCTGGTGCCTGTGAGCCGCTAAACCACCCTTGCAACTTTGGGCCGGCGAGCCGCCGGCCTGAGTGTTAGGAAGTATCGTGTGATATCAGGTCTCGCGAGGTAACAAATTGCTTTACGGCAAAAAAACAGATCTGATAAAATTCTGATAAAATGAGCATCAAACAGAAATAACCCGGCGCCGTATACATGTGGTGTTGGGCGCGCGCAGCTCTTAAAGGGGCCATACCTTATTTCCACTCGTTACAGCGTCCATCCCACTGAACAGGTACCGGTGTACAGGGGGAGGGGATCCGGCCGTGAGTGCGAGCCATCTCTGCGTGAGTGCTATTCACGACAGTACAAGTACTCCACAGCGACTCTAGGGGTCGCTGTTTGACAAAAACGGAATTCTTACTGAGCGCTGCTTTAAGAAGTGTGCAGATACCCTGTTCTAGAATGTGGTATATCATGGTAAATCATCCTATAACATGGTAAATCATGCTAGAATCATATTAAATCATACTAGAATATGTTCAATTGTGGTAAATCATGAACCTTTGCATTTTTCGTATGGCTATAACAGAGTCATTTAGAAAAGGGGTGTGTCAAATACACACAAAAGCCTATAAATCATAAATAAAAACTCAGAACTTCACAAAAATTGGTGAGCATATGTGTCATAACATGGTGAAGAAGCATGCAAAGTTTCATGGAGATCGGACTATAGTTGGCGCTATAACTATCAAAAAGCTTTAAAACCATACATTTCCTATGGTAAATTGCCTGTATTGGCTGTAAATGCTGATCTCTTAAATGAATGCTCAGATCTTCTTTTAAAAAGGTCAAGAACATGTGTAATATCACTCTGAACGGCATTGAAAAATTTCAGACAAATCAGACAAAATTTGCCTCTATAATTAATTGTCACAGGAAGCCTCAAAACGAAAGTAAAACATTGGGCCACGCCCCCCAAGTACAAATACACTCATAACTCGAAAACGGAAAGTCTCTGCGCGCTCAAATTTTGATGGTAAGGTCCTCTCGGGGATCTTGATCCAAATCTATTGTCGCGGGGCTTGGGAGCGCCCCCCCCCCCCCCCCGCGGATCGCTAATCTGTGAGAACCCCAACTTGAAACGGCTGTAACTCTTGATCCAGACCATCTAGATCCTTGTTGGAAAGGGCCCGTCCTCATCTAGCTTCGATTCGAGTTTGGTGCGATTTGGCCTGGGCATTCCCGAGATATAAGCCCACAAAGATATGCATTTAAACGGACATTACTCCCGCCCCCAATCACCCAGCAACACCGGGATGGTCTTGATCAACAGAGCTCCTCTAACACTATCTAAGTTCTGAGTTTCAGATTTTTTCACTTTCTCCTTCCCGAGATATAAGTAAAAAAAAAAAAAAACGAATTTCCCGTCATTCATTTCAACCGTTTATGTAGGCTGTAAAACCGCTGTTGTCCACTAGAGGGAGCAACAGCATTAGATATTTTTAATCTTTTTAACCAGTTTTCAGCAATGGCTAACAAACAAATGCTTAAAGATATTTATTATGTTGGAAATAATATTTATAATAAATAATATAATATTAAATAATGATTTATTAGAAAGTTTAATATTTTTACATCACAAATAAATATCTGAAATTCTTAAGGACCACAAAAAGAGATTTTCACAATATCATAACCCAAAATTGTGTGTGTGTGTGTGTGTGTGTGTGTAAGCATGCACAATGGAATTCACATTGAAAGACTGGTTTGCTTTAGTGCACAATACTGATTAAACCAAGTTGTTCAAAATAAAAGTGGTACTATAGCAATAAGTGGTCTTCTACTACCCTCTGCTGGACATTATACTTATTAATCATGGTAAATCACGATAGAAACATGGTAAATCACAGTAAATAATATTATTACATGGTGTATCATGGTAAATCATGCTAGCAATGTGATTAATCATGGTAAAGCATGTTACAATCCTGGTAAATCATCCTATAACATGGTAAATCAAGGTAAACTAAGACAAATCAAGGTAAACTATGACAAAGCATGCTAGAATCATATTACATCATAGGCTACTAGAATGTGTTAAATTGTGGTAAATCATGCAAGAACAGGGTAAACCATGGTGAATCATACTAGAACTCGGTATATCATAGTAAACTATGGTAAATCATACTGTAACATAGTAAATCATTAACAATCACACTGAAATGTTGTATATCATGGCAAATCATGCTAAAACATGGTCTATTCCATCTATGATGTCAGTGGTTAAATGCTTGCTACATAAACCTTAATGTCTTTTGATGCTTTTGAGCTTAACTGTCTTAACTGTCTTAAATGCTTGAACACCGCTAAATGCTGCTAGCAGCTTTAATTATTATTATTATTCTTCCGCCGTAAAACGCATCGTGCAGCCCAAACCGTAAATGCTAGAGACTTGAAACTTTCTCAGATGGTAGTACAAAAATCGAGGAGAGCTTATCAAATTATGAGCCCGATTGGCCCATAGGTGGCGCTATAGCAACCAAAAGCGCGAAACTGGTCATAACTCCTAGACCGTATGTTGTAGAGTCAAGTGTCTTATATCCTTGGAAAGCTGGACTCTTGACTTAAAAAACGTATATCTCCGATTTCATTTCCGGTATGCAAATTTTTCCGCTATTTCCGGTTTTGTCCAAAATCTACTTTTGCAAACTAGTCCCTGGTTTTTCGCCTGATCGGAACCAAACCAGTGCAGAAATGTTCTCTGGAGTCTGAATATCAATAATCATTGAAAAAAAGTCGAAATTTTGATTTCCGGTCGCTAGGGGGGGCAAAATAATCGTTGTGGGAGGAGCCTATTTTACTAAAATGGCTATAACCCGTGAACAAAATGAGATATTTTTACCAAACTCACTACACATATGTATGAGCTCAATCCGAGGTCATAGTAAAAAAATCGCGTCGATTGAGCTCTAGGTGGCGCTATAACATGAAAAAAACATATGGCCACCTAGTGGTTAGTCCGATTGACTTGAAAATTGGTATGCAGTGTCTTGGTCCAAGGCCCCATGTATGTGTATGAGGACATTGGCGTATCTCAAAAAACATGGCCGCCATCGGCCAATGAAGTATAAGACAAGGTTAACGAAGGCCAATCGGAACAAAACTCAATGGGCATGTTCATCTCATGGCCCAAGAGGTCTGTACGAGTTTTGAAAGAAATCGGCCACTAGTTGGCGCTAACAAGTTTTACGGCTCTGTAATCACGTGGTGTTGCACATATCGCCACAACATGCATATCATTTGATAGATCTCCTCATGCTGAACAACTTTGCCTCTAGAACCATTGCTGTCAATCAAACCGTTCATTAAATATTCATGAATATGTTAAAAACCTACTTTTGCGAACTAGTCCCTGGTTTTTTGCCCGATTGGAACCAGACCAGTCTAGGTCAATTCTCTGGACTCTCTAGATCAATAATTATTGAAAAAAAGTTGAAATTTGCCCTTTGGTTTGCTATGACATGATCATTTATTAAAAGGGGCTTGTCAAAACACACTCAAAAGCCTATAAATCATTAAAAAAAACTCAGATCTTCACAAAAATTGGTGAGCATATGTGACATAACATCATGAACAAGCATGCAAAGTTTTATGGAGATCGGACAATAGGTGGCGCTATAACTGTTAAAAAGGTTTAAAACCATGTATTTCCTATGGTAAATTGCTTGTATTGGCTGTAAATGGGTCTTTTCCATCTATGGTCATATAATTTTCATATCATAATGTTCAAAATCAGTGCAGTACAATTCTCTGGACTCTCTAGATCAATAATTATCGAAAAAAAGTTGAACTTTGCCAATTGGTTCATTATAACAGGATCATTTATAAAAAGGGGCGTGTCAAAACACACTCAAAAGCCTATAAATCATAAATAAAAACTCAGAACTTCACAAAAATTGGTGAGCATATGTGCCATAACATCATGAACACGCATGCAAAGTTTTATGGAGATCAGACAATAGGTGGCGCTATAACTGTTGAAAAGCTTTAAAACCATGTATTTCCTATGGTAAATTGCCTGTATTGGCTGTAAATGGTGTGTTCCATTTATGATCATACAATATTTATATCATAATGTTCAAAATCAGGGCAGTACAATTCTCTGGACTCTCTAGATAAATAATTATCAGAAAAGTTATAACTTCTTCAGTTGGATGGCTATAATAGGGTCACTTCAATATGTAGCCTTGACCAAGAAAGCCTATATCTCTTCAATGAATGCTCAGATCTTCTTAAAAACAAGTCAGAACATGTGACTCTAAATAAGATAAGAAATAATGCATCTATAACAGTTTAAAAGGTTAAAGTTATAACATAATGGCATATTAAGCCAATAAGTTGTATTCTACTGCCCCCTGCTGTTTAAAAGAGTCATTTTGTCATGCTACTAACTACTAATATTCTATTATTCTTATTTAGAGTTTATAAAATCACTATTTTAACATTTACAGTCACATTTTGTCAAAATTCATCTATTGAAGCATTGTGTCACAGACAAATGTTAATCCTGAATGAGACACAGTTCAGATCACTTTATCTACAACAGAATGTGTGTGTGTAGTCCCATGTTTTTGAATAAATCCTGAATAATCTGATTAATAGCTTGCAAAGACATATATTTTAATGGTCTATAAGCATTTCATGTTTTCATAATGACTTGTGTGTGTGTGTGTGTGTGTGTGTGTGTGTGTGTGTGTGTGTGTCTAGATAGTGTGTCTAGATATGAATGCAAAAAGACTTTATTAATAAGTAGAGTGGCCAGCAGAGGGCAGTAGAAGACCACTTATTGGCTCACTTTCATTTTAACAGCCTTGAGTTTCAACAAAATTCTGAACTAAAGCAAACCAGTTTTTCCATGTTAACTGCAATTTATCCATGCTTACTATAAAATCCATTATATAACAATTACTATTATAACACAATCATATTTTGTCAGAGTGTAACACTTTATTTGTACTGACACATGCATGGTAAATCATACTAGAACGCAGTAAATCATGGTAAACAATGGTAAATCGTGCTAGAACAGGGTAAATCATGTAAAGCATACTACAACATGGAATATCATGGTAAAACTATGGTAAATCATGCTAGATTCATGGTAAATCATACCAGAGCGTGGTAAATCATGGTAAACGATGGTAAATTATGCTACAACAGGGTAAATCATGTAAAGCATACTAGAACATTGTGAATCATGCTAGATTCATGGTAAATCATACTAGAACATGGTAAATCATGGTAAAACTATGGTGAATCATGCTAGATTCATGGTAAATCATACTAGAACATGGTAAATCATGGTAAAACTATGGTAAATTATGCTAGATTCATGGTAAATCATACTGGAACATGGTAAATCATGAAAAATCACACTGAAATGTAGTATATCATGGTAAATCATGCTTGCTACATAAAACTTAATGTATTTTGATGCTTTTGTGCTTAACGGCCTTAAAGGCCTTAACTGCTTGAACACCGCTAAATGCTGCTTGCAGCTTTAATTAGGTGTTCAAGCACGAAGTGCTGAAAACCTATTGTATTTGTACTGATTTTTATTATTAGGTGTTCAAGCACGAAGTGCTGAAAACCTATTGTAATTGTAAGGATTTTTATTATTATTATTATTATTTTCCCCTAAAACGCATCGTGCAGCCCAAACCGTAAGTGCTGGAGCTCTGAAACTTTGCCAGTAGGTAGTACAAAAATCGAGGAGAGGTTATCAAATTATGAGCCCGATTGGCCCATAGGTGGCGCTATAGCGCAAAAAAACAAAAAAATGGCACTATTTTCCTTAAATCTCAATAACCCTTTGTCCCAGCCTCAAGTGTCTTATATCATTGGAATCCTTGGCTCAAGCCGAACAAAAAAGGCCTCAAGGATTTCATTTCCGGTATGCAAATTTTTTCGCTATTTCCGGTTTTGTCCAAAACCTACTTTTGCGAACTAGTCCTAGGTTTTTTGCCCGATCAGAACCAAACCAGTGCAGAAATGTTCTCTGGAGTCTGAATATCAATAATTATTGAAAAAAAGTTGAAATTTCGATTCACTGTCACTAAGGGGCGTCAAAACGTTCGCAGGAGGCGGAGCCAATTTTACTAAAATGGCTATAACTCGTGAACGAAATGAGATATTTTTACCAAACTCGGTACATCTATGTATGAGCTCCATTTGAGGTCACAGTAAAAAAATCGCGACGATCAAACACTAGGTGGCGCTATAACATTAAAAAAACATAAAAGGGGGTGTGGCCACCTGACCGTTAGTCCGATTGACTCGAAATTTGGTATGCAGTGTCTTGGTCCAAGGTACCATGTATGTATAAAAGGATATTGGCGTATCTCAAAAAACATGGCCACCATCGACCAATGAAGTTTAAGCACCTATGAGACAAGGTTAACGAAGGCCAATCGGAACGAAACTCGATGGGCATGTTCATCTCATGGCCCAAGAGGTCTGTAAGAGTTTTGAAAGAAATCGGCCACTAGTTGGCGCTAACGAGTTTTACGGCTCTGTAATCACGTGGTGTTGCACACATCCCCCCAAAATGCATATCATTTGATAGATCTCCTCATGGTGAACAACTTTGCCTCTAGAACCATTGCTGTCAATCAAACCGTTCATTAAATATTCACGAATATGTTAAAAACCTACTTTTGCGAACTAGTCCCTGGTTTTTCGCCCGATTGGAACCAGACCAGTCTAGGACAATTCTCTGGACTCTCTAGATCAATAATTATTGAAAAAAAGTTGAAATTTGCCATTTGGTTCATTATAACAGGATCATTTATAAAAAGGGGCGTGTCAAAACACACTCAAAAGCCTATAAATCATAAATAAAAACTCAGAACTTCACAAAAATTGATGAGCATATGTGTCATACCATGGTGAAGAAGCATGCAAAGTTTCATGGAGATCGGACAATAGGTGGCGCTATAACTGTTGAAAAGCTTTAAAACCATACATTTCCTATGGTAAATTGCCTGTATTGGCTGTAAATGGTCTTTTCCATCTATGATCGTATAATTTTCATATCTTAATGTTTAAAACCAGTGCAGTACAATTATCTGGACTCTCTAGATCAATAATTATCAGAAAAGGTATAATTACTTCATTTGGATGGCTATAATAGAGTGTAAATCGGATGGCTATAACAGCTATAACAGCTTGGATGGCTATAACAGCCAAAAAGTGGTATTTTACTGCCCCCTGCTGTCATTTCATCATACTTCTCTCTAATATTTTTATATATAATTGATATTTAGACTTTATTAAATCATTATTTTAACATTTACAATCACATTTTGTCAAAATTCATCTATTGCTCTGTACTCTCTAGAACAATAATTATAGGAAAATGTATAACTTCTTCATTTGGATGACTATAATAGGGTCACTTCAATATGTAGCCTTGAGCGAAAGCCAATATCTTTTCAATAAATGCTCATAGCTTCTTAAAAAAAGGTCAAGAACAGCTATAACAGCTTGAAAAAGGCTAACAGCCAATAAGTGGTATTTTACTGCCCCCTGCTGTTTAAAAAAAGTCATTTTGTCACACTACTCAACTATAATTAATATTTAGACTTTATACATTCACTATTTTAACATTTACAATAACATTTAGTCAAAAATCATCTATTGAAGTGACAATTGAGTCACATTGGATCCTGAAGTTCCAAATGTCTCTATCTACATCAGAATGAGCGTGTGTAGATTAAATTATATGAAAAACATGGCCTATTGTATAAGTAGGCTGTAATAGCACTGTTGTCCACTAGATGGAGCAGCAGCATTAGACATTTTTAATCTTTTTTTATCAGCTTTCAGCATTGGCTAACAAACAAATGCTTAAAGCATTTTCTTTAATTAGTTTTATATTATTACATTGCAAAGGAATATGTGAAATGCTCATATACCATTAAAACTGATTTTCACAATAACATATCCCAAAAATGTGTGTGTGTGTGTGTGTGTGTGTGTGTGTGTGTGTGTGTGTGTGTGTGTGTGTGTGTGTGTGTAAGCATGCATTATGGAGTTAACATGAAAAAAATGGTTTGCTTCAGTGGAGAATACTGGAGAAACAAAGTAGTTGAAAATGAAAGTGAGCCAATAAGTGGTCTTCTACTGCCCTCTGCTGGCCACTCTTCTTATTAATAGTCTTTTTTTGTATATAGACACTATAAAATCACTTATATAACAATTACTATTATAACACATTCATATTTTGTCAGAGTTTATCACTTCAATTGTTCTTATGCTTCATATAATTGCTATCAACGTGGTAAATCATGGTAAATAATGCCAGAAACATGGTAAATCATAGTAAAAAAGGTAAATCATGCTAGAATCCTGGTAAATTATTCTAGAATGTGCTATATCATGGTAAATCATCATATAACATGGTATATCAAGGTAAACTATGGAAAATCATGTTAGATTCATGGTAAATCATACTGGAACATGGTAAATCATGAAAAATCACACTGAAATGTAGTATATCATGGTAAATCATGCTTGCTTCATAAAACTTAATGTCTTTTGATGCTTTTGTGCTTAACGGCCTTAAAGGCCTTAACTGCTTGAACACCGCTAAATGCTGCTAGCAGCTTTAATTATTATTATTATTATTATTATTTTCCCCTAAAACGCATCGTGCAGCCCAAACCGTAAGTGCTGGAGCTCTGAAACTTTGTCAGATGGTAGTACAAAAATCGAGGAGAGGTTCAGAGAGTATGACCCCGATTGGCCTATAGGTGGCGCTACAGCAATCAATTGCGCGTAACGGCTCATAACTCCTAAACCGTAAGGCGTAGACTCAAGTGTCTTATATCATTGGAAAGCTGGACTCTTAACTTAAAAAACGTATATCTCCGATTTCATTTCCGCCATGATAGATTTTCCGCCATTTTGAATTTTGTTGAAAAACTACTTTTGCGAACTAGTCCCTGGTTTTTTGCCCGATCGGAACCAAACCAGTGTAGAAATGTTCTCTGGAGTCTGAATATCAATAATTATTGAAAAAAAGTTGAAATTTCGATTTTCGGTTGCTAGGGGGCGCAAAATGAACGTTGTGGGAGGAGCCTATTTTACAAAAATGGCTATAACTCGAGAACGAAATGAGATATCTTCACCAAACTTGACACACATGTGTATGAGGACAGTGTGGGGTCACAGTAAAAAAACCGCGTCGATCTAACACTAGGTGGCGCTATAACATTAAAAAAACATAAAAGGGGGTGTGGCCACCTAACCGTTAGTCCGATTTACCTGAAAATTGGTATGCAGTGTCTTGGTCCAAGGCCCCATGAATGTCTATGAGGACATTGGCGTATCTCAAAAAACATGGCCGCCATCGGCCAATGAAGTTTGAGCACCTGTGAGACGAGGTTAACGGAGGCCAATCGGAACGAAACTCAATGGGCATGTTCGACTCATGGGCCAAGAGGTCTGTAAGAGTTTTGAAAGAAATCGGCCACTAGTTGGCGCTAACGAGTTTTACGGCTCTGTAATCACGTGGTGTTGCACACATCCCCACAAAATGCATATCATTTGATAGATCTCCTCATGATGAACAACTTTGCCTCTAGAACCATTGCTGTCAATCAAACCGTTCATTAAATATTCACGAATATGTTAAAAACCTACTTTTGCAAACTAGTCCCTGGTTTTTCGCCCGATTGGAACCAGACCAGTCTAGGACAATTCTCTGGACTCTCTAGATCAATAATTATTGAAAAAAAGTTGAAATTTGCCATTTGGTTCATTATAACAGGATCATTTATAAAAAGGGGCGTGTCAAAACACACTCAAAAGCCTATAAATCATAAATAAAAACTCAGAACTTCACAAAAATTGATGAGCATATGTGTCATACCATGGTGAAGAAGCATGCAAAGTTTCATGGAGATCGGACAATAGGTGGCGCTATAACTGTTGAAAAGCTTTAAAACCATACATTTCCTATGGTAAATTGCCTGAATTGGCTGTAAATGGTCTTTTCCATCTATGATCGTATAATTTTCATATCTTAATGTTTAAAACCAGTGCAGTACAATTATCTGGACTCTCTAGATCAATAATTATCAGAAAAGGTATAATTACTTCATTTGGATGGCTATAATAGAGTGTAAATCGGATGGCTATAACAGCTATAACAGCTTGGATGGCTATAACAGCCAAAAAGTGGTATTTTACTGCCCCCTGCTGTCATTTCATCATACTACTCTCTAATATTTTTATATATAATTGATATTTAGACTTTATTAAATCATTATTTTAACATTTACAATCACATTTTGTCAAAATTCATCTATTGCTCTGTACTCTCTAGAACAATAATTATAGGAAAATGTATAACTTCTTCATTTGGATGACTATAATAGGGTCACTTCAATATGTAGCCTTGAGCGAAAGCCAATATCTTTTCAATAAATGCTCATAGCTTCTTAAAAAAAGGTCAAGAACAGCTATAACAGCTTGAAAAAGGCTAACAGCCAATAAGTGGTATTTTACTGCCCCCTGCTGTTTAAAAAAAGTCATTTTGTCACACTACTCAACTATAATTAATATTTAGACTTTATAAATTCACTATTTTAACATTTACAATAACATTTAGTCAAAAATCATCTATTGAAGTGACAATTGAGTCACATTGGATCCTGAAGTTCCAAATGTCTCTATCTACATCAGAATGAGCGTGTGTAGATTAAATTATATGAAAAACATGGCCTATTGTATAAGTAGGCTGTAATAGCACTGTTGTCCACTAGATGGAGCAGCAGCATTAGACATTTTTAATCTTTTTTTTATCAGCTTTCAGCATTGGCTAACAAACAAATGCTTAAAGCATTTTCTTTAATTAGTTTTATATTATTACATTGCAAAGAAATATGTGAAATGCTCATATACCATTAAAACTGATTTTCACAATAACATATCCCAAAAATGTGTGTGTGTGTGTGTGTGTGTGTGTAAGCATGCATTATGGAGTTAACATGAAAAAAATGGTTTGCTTCAGTGGAGAATACTGGAGAAACAAAGTAGTTGAAAATGAAAGTGAGCCAATAAGTGGTCTTCTACTGCCCTCTGCTGGCCACTCTTCTTATTAATAGTCTTTTTTTGTATATAGACACTATAAAATCACTTATATAACAATTACTATTATAACACATTCATATTTTGTCAGAGTTTATCACTTCAATTGTTCTTATGCTTCATATAATTGCTATCAACGTGGTAAATCATGGTAAATAATGCCAGAAACATGGTAAATCATAGTAAAAAAGGTAAATCATGCTAGAATCCTGGTAAATTATTCTAGAATGTGCTATATCATGGTAAATCATCATATAACATGGTATATCAAGGTAAACTATGGAAAATCATGTTAGATTCATGGTAAATCATACTGGAACATGGTAAATCATGAAAAATCACACTGAAATGTAGTATATCATGGTAAATCATGCTTGCTACATAAAACTTAATGTCTTTTGATGCTTTTGTGCTTAACGGCCTTAAAGGCCTTAACTGCTTGAACACCGCTAAATGCTGCTAGCAGCTTTAATTATTATTATTATTATTATTATTATTATTCTTCTGCCGTAAAACGCATCGTGCAGAACAAACCGTAAGTGCTGGAGCTCTGAAACTTTGTCAGAGGGTAGTACAAAAATCGAGGAGAGCCTCAGAAAGTATGACCCCGATTGGCCTATAGGTGGCGCTACAGCAATCAATTGCGCGAAACTGCTCATAACTCCTAAACCGTATGTCGTAGACTCAAGTGTCTTATATCATTGGAAAGCTGGAGGCCTGAAGAACAAAACGTATATCTCCGATTTCATTTCCGGTATGCAAATTTTTCCGCCATTTTGAATTTTGTCAAAAACCTACTTTTGCGAACTAGTCCCTGGTTTTTCGCCCGATCAAAACCAGACAAATGCATACATGTTCTCTGGAGTCTGAATATCAATAATCATTGAAAAAAAGTTGAATTTTCGATTCACGGTCGCTAGGGGGAGTAAAATGATCGTTGTGGGAGGAGCCTATTTTACTAATATGGCTATAACTCGAGAAGTAAATGAGATATCTTCACCAATCTTGGAACACATGTGTATGAGTTCAATCTGAGGTCACAGTAAAAAAATCGCGTCGACCTAACACTAGGTGGCGCTATAACACACAAAAAACCTAAATCGGGCTATGACCACCTGACCGTTAGTCCGATTGACTTAAAAATTGGTATGCAGTGTCTTGGTCCAAGGTGCCATGTATGTGTATGAGGAAATTGGCGTAACTCAAAAAACATGGCCGCCATCGGCCAATGAATTTGAGCACCTATTACACGAGGTTAACGGAGGCCAATCGGAACGAAACTCGACGGACATGTTTGACTCATGGCCCAAGAGGTCTGTAAGAGTTTTGAAAGAAATTGGCCACTAGTTGGCGCTAACGAGTTTTACGGCTCTGTAATCACGTGGTGTTGCACACATCCCGAAAATATGCATATCATTTGATAGATCTCCTCAGGATGAACAACTTTCCCTCTAGAACCATTGCTGTCAATCAAATCGTTCATTAAATATTCACGAATATGTTAAAAACCTACTTTTGCGAACTAGTCCCTGGATTTTTGCCCGATTGGAACCAGACCAGTCTAGGACAATTCTCTGGACTCTCTAGATCAATAATCATTGAAAAAAAGTTGAACTTTTGCATTTTTCGTATGGCTATAACAGGGTCATTTAGAAAAGGGGCGTGTCAAATACACACAAAAGCCTATAAATCATAAATAAAAACTCAGAACTAAACAAAAATTGGTGAGCATATGTGTCATAACATGGTGAAGAAGCATGCAAAGTTTCATGGAGATCGGACCATAGTTGGCGCTATAACTGTCAAAAAGCTTTAAAACCATACATTTCCTATGGCAAATTGCCTGTATTGGCTGTAAATGCTGATCTCTTAAATGAATGCTCAGATCTTCTTTAAAAAAGGTCAAGAACATGTGTAATATCACTCTGTACGGCATTGAAAAATTTCAGACAAATCAGACAAAATTTGCCTCTATAATTAATTGTCACAGGAAGCCTCAAAACGAAAGTAAAACATTGGGCCACGCCCCCCCAAGCACGAATTCACTCATAACTCGAAAACGGAAAGTCTCTGCCCGCTGAAATTTTGATGGTAAGGTCCTCTCGGGGATCTTGATCCAAATCTTTCGTCGCGGGGCTCGGGAGCGCCCCCCCGCGGATCGCTAATCTGTGAGAACCCCAACTTGAAACGGCTGTAACTCTTGATCCAGACCATCTAGATCCTTGTGGAAGAGCTTGTTGGAAAGGGCTCGTCCTCATCTAGCTTCGATTCGAGTTTGGTGCGATTTGGCCTGGGCATTCCCGAGATATAAGCCCACAAAGATATGCATTTAAACGGACATTACTCCCGACAGCAATCACTCAGCAACACGGGAATGGTCTTGTTCAAGAGGGCTCCTCTAACCCTATCTAAGTTCTGAGTTTCAGATTTTTTCACTTTCTCGTTCCTGAGATATAAGTAAAAAAAAAAACGAATTTCCTGTCATTCATTTCAACCGTTTATGTAGGCTGTAAAACCGCTGTTGTCCACTAGAGGGAGCAACAGCATTAGATATTTTTAATCTTTTTTAACCAGTTTTCAGCAATGGCTAACAAACAAATGCTTATAATATAATATTAAATAATGATTTATTAGAAAGTTTAATATTTTTACATCACAAATAAATATCTGAAATGCTTAAGGACCACAAAAAGAGATTTTCACAATATCATAACCCACAATTGTGTGTTTGTGTGTGTGTGTAAGCATGCATAATGGTATTCACATTGAAAGACTGGTTTGCTTTAGTGCACAATACTCAGGGTTTCTGCAGGGTTTAGTCAGTCAAATTTAAGACCTTTTAAGACCTTTTTATGACCAATATTATTTAAATTTATGACCTACTCGAATTACGAAAAATAACTTCCTTTCAAAAGTCTTTTTTTATTGACTTTCATTAAAAGTAATAAGTTTAATTATTTAAAGGTTCCATTTTCTTAAGAGTAACAAACTGAAGGCTCCCTTTTCCTAAGTATCAATAACACAGGAACAACACAACACTTATCACGATAATATCAGTCAATATCGATAATTATGACGATAAATGTCAATTCTTTATTTCTTTGAACTTTGAAGGCAGATTTTTGTTCCTAACTGAAAGTTGTAGAAACCAGAGCGTTAATTGTGGTTTTAAACTACTCTTTATTGTCAAAACATATCATGACAAACACTTGCCAAACAGGTGAACATTTCACAAATCTGAGGTAGAACATTCAAACATTTGTATTTTTTCCTTAACAAAAATAATATCTTTATTTCAAAATTAATTTCTTAGTTTCTGCATGTGCTAATGGGGGATATTGTTTCAAGTCTTGAAACAGGTTTGTGTTGCCTGGCTTTGATGGCACGTATCTTTATGAAATGTATGAAAAACAGTAGGCTATAGCCTAAATACATAAATACTGTAATTATATTCCATTAGTCCTTTAATACATTGTCTACATTAATAATATAATACAATTCAATATGTATCCCACATTTCATGGTGCAGTTAATATTACTAGGCTAACGTTACAGTAAAACCATGGTAAAGGATGTAAATGTGTAGATGGAAAAGCTTTCTGACTGTATAGTTGCGCACAGTGTTTCTCCTGTTCGTCAGCGCTGTTTCATCTGCCTTTAAACTGGTTTAAATCACTGAGACATTTGTGTTCTTCGCTGAATTCAAGTGCTTCTCACTGGATCTCGTGATCGAGACTGATCAAAGTTAACCATAGACAGTAAAAGAACGTGTCTGCTCTAGTGAGCTTGATCGCGCTACGCTGCCGTTTGGACTTTGAGCCGAGCGGATAAACGCTCCGTGAGGCGCGCGCGGTTCAAATGAGTTTCGTTCCGCTTTTGGCGCATAAACATGATCTAACATTTATCGAACTCTTGATATCGTTTTATAGAGAAAACATTATATCGCGATAATGAATGAATGAGCATATCAATTTAAGATGTGGCTAAATGTAATTTATGACCTTGTATGGAAAAGCCGGACGTTTTTATGACTTTTTATGACCCCGCGGAAACCCTGATACTGATTAAACCAAGTAGTTCAAAATAAAAGTGGTACTATAGCAATAAGTGGTCTTCTACTACCCTCTGCTGGACATTATACTTATTAATAGTCTTTTCACATGTGCTTTTGCATTCATATATTCAGACACTAAAAAATAACCTTATGTGACAATTACTATAATAACACAATCATATTTTGTCTTTCAATTCACTTTACTGTTCTGAAGCTTCACATAATTGCTAACAACGTGGTAAATCATAGTAAATCATGCTACAATCCTGCTGAATCATTCTAGAATGTGGTATATCATGATAAATTATTGTGTAACATTCGGTCACAACAAGGTAACATCAAGGTAAACTAAGACAAACCATGGTAAACTGACTATTGTAGTACATTGAGAAATATGAATCCTGAAGGACAATTGCAGTAAACATTTCTTTTTTCCATCACATAGTTCAAATATCTGTATCTACAACAGAATGTGTGTGTGTAGTCCTAGGTTTCTGAATAAATGCTGAATAATCTGATTAATAGCTTGCAAAGACATTAAATGCTTATAGACCATTAAAATATATTTATATAATGACTTTGTGTGTATGTGTGTGTGTGTGTGTGTGATCAAATGTCTACATATGAGTGTAAAAGCACCTGTGAAAACACTTTATTAATAAGTAGAATGGCCAGCAGAGGGCAGTAGAAGACCACTTATTGTCTCACTCTCATTTTGACACACTTGATTTTCAACAGTAAATCAAAGCACTAAAGCAAACCAGTTTTTCCATGTTAACTATTATAACACAATCATTTTTTGTCAGAGTTTATCACTTCATTTTTATTGGCCCTTCACATCAATGCAGCAATGTGGTAAATCATGGTAAATCACGATAGAAACATGGTAAATCATAGTAAAAAATACTATTACATGGTGGATCATGGCAAATCATGCTAGCAATGTGATGAATCATGGTAAATCATGCTACAATCCTGGTAAATCATTCTAGAATGTGGTATATCATGGTAAATCATCCTATAACATGGGAAATCATGGTAAACTGTGGTAAATCATGCTAGATTCATGGTAAATCATACTGGAACATGGTAGATCATGAAAAATCACACTAAATTTGGTATATCATGGTAAATCATGCTAAAACATGGTCTATTCCATCTATGATGTCAATGTTTAAATGCTTGCTACATAAAACTTAATGTCTTTTGATGCTTTTGTGCTTAACGGCCTTAAAGGCCTTAACTGCTTGAACACCGCTAAATGCTGCTAGCAGCTTTAATTATTATTATTATTATTCCGCCCTAAAACGCATCGTGCAGACCAAACCGTAAGAGCTAGAGACTTGATATTTGGGATTAAGGTAGCACAGAAATCGAGGAGAGGTTGAGAGAGTATGAGCCCGATTGGCCCATAGGTGGCGCTATAGCAACAAAAACGCGAAAGTGATCATAACTCCTAGACCCTATGTCGTAGACTCAAGTGTCGTATATCATTGGAAAGCTGGACTCTTGACTTAAAAAACGTATATCTCCGATTTCATTTCCGGTATGCAAATTTTTCCGCTATTTCCGGTTTTGTCCAAAACCTACTTTTGCGAACTAGTCCCTGGTTTTTCGCCCGATCGGAACCAAACCAGTGCAGAAATGTTCTCTGGAGTCTGAATATCAATAATTATCAAAAAAAAGTTGAAATTTCGATTTCCGGTTTCTAGGGGGCGCAAAATGAACGTTGTGGGAGGAGCCTATTTTACTAAAACGTCTATAACTCAAGAAGTAAATGAGATATCTTCACCAAACTTGAGACACTTGTGTATGAGGACAGTTTGGGGTCACAGTAAAAAAACCGCGTCGATCTAACACTAGGTGGCGCTATAACATTAAAAAAACATAAAAGGGGGTGTGGCCACCTGACCGTTTGTCCGATTGACTTGAAAATTGGTATGCAGTGTCTTGGTCCAAGGTGCCATGTATGTGTAAAAGGATATTGGCGTATCTCAAAAAACATGGCCGCCATCGGCCAATGAAGTTTGAGCACCTGTGAGACGAGGTTAACGGAGGCCAATCGGAACGAAACTCTATGGGCATGTTCGACTCATGGCCCAAGAGGTCTGTAAGAGTTTTGAAAGAAATCGGCCACTAGTTGGCGCTAACGAGTTTTACAGCTCTGTAATCATGTGGTGTTGCACACATCCCCACAATATGCATATCATTTGATAGATCTCCTCATGGTGAACAACTTTGCCTCTAGAACCATTGCTGTCAATCAAACCGTTCATTAAATATTAACGAATATGTTAAAAACCTACTTTTGCGAACTAGTCCCTGGTTTTTCGCCCGATTGGAACCAAACCAGTCTAGGTCAATTCTCTGGACTCTCTAGATCAATAATTATCAAAAAAAAGTTGAACTTTTTTATTTTTCGCATGGTATTAAATGGTTATTTAGAAAAGGGGCGTGATAAAATGCACCCAAAAGCCTTTAAATCCTAAAGGAAAACTCAGAACTTCAAAAAAAATTGATGAGTATAAGTGTCATACCATGGTGAAGAAGCATGCACAGTTTCATGGAAATCGGACCATAGGTGGCGCTATAACTGTTAAAAAGCTTTAAAACCATACATTTCCTATAGTAAATTGCCTGTATTGGCTGTAAATGGTCTTTTCCATCTAAGATCATATCATTTTCATATAATAACGTTCAAAACTAGTGCAGTACAATTCTCTGGACTCTCTAGAGCAATAATTATCAGAAAAGGTTGAACTTCTGCATTTCGATGGCTATAATAGGGTCACTTCAATGTGTAGCCTTGACTGAGCGTCCCTGAAAGCCTATATCTCTTCAATGAATGCTCAGATGTTATTAAAAACAAGTCTGAAAATGTGGGCCATGACTCTAAATAATCATGGAAATTTTCGGACAGATTGGACAAAATATGCCTGTATAACAGTTAAAAAGGTGAACATTATATGAACATAATGGCCTATTGAGCCAATAAGTGGTATTTTACCCTGCTGTTTAAAAAAAGTCATTTTGTCACACTACTACACTATAATTAATATTTAGACTTTTTAAATTCACTTCTTTAACATTTACAAAAACGTTTAGTCAAAAATCATCTATTGAAGTGACAATTGAGTCACATTGGATCCTGAAGTTCCAATTGTCTCTATCTACAACAGACTGAGTGTGTGTAGATTAAATGATATGAAAAACATGGCATATTGTATAAGTAGGCTGTAATAGCACTGTTGTCCACTAGATGGAGCAGCAGCATTAGACATTTTTAATCTTTTTATCAGCTTTCAGCATTGGCTAACAAACAAATGCTTAAAGCATTTTCTTTAATTAGTTGTATATTATTACATTGCAAAGAAATATGTGAAATGCTCATATACCATTAAAACAGATTTTCACAATAACATATCCCAAAAGTGTGTGTGTGTGTGTGTGTGTGTGTGTGTGTGTGTGTGTGTAAGCATGCATTATGGAGTTAACATGATAAAAATGGTTTGCTTCAGTGAAGAATACTGGAGAAACAAAGTAGTTGAAAATGAGAGTGAGCCAATAAGTGGTCTTCTGCTGCCCTCTGCTGGCCACTCATGTGCCTAATTGCATTCATATATATAGACACACAAAAATCCCTTATAAAACAATTACTATTATAACACAATCATATTTTGTCAGAGTTTATCACTTCAATTGTTCTGATGCTTCACATAATTGGTATCAACGTGGTAAATCATGGTAAATAATGACAGAAACATGGTAAATCATAGTAAAAAAGGTAAATCATGCTAGAATCCTGGTAAATTATTCTAGAATGTGCTATATCATGGTAAATCATCCTATAACATGGTATATCAAGGTAAACTATGGAAAATCATGTTAGATTCATGGTAAATCATACTGGAACATGGTAAATAATGAAAAATCACACTGAAATGTAGTGTATCATGGTAAATCATGCTTGCTACATAAAACTTAACGTCTTTTGATGCTATTGTGCTTAACGGCCTTAAAGGCCTTATTTGCTTGAACACCGCTAAATGCTGCTATGCAGCTTTAATTATTATTATTATTATTATATTGTGCAGTTCCTTCTGTCCATCCAGCTCTGCACTAACTGTGAAGATGTAAGAGTCCAATCAAGCTAGAATGCGTTGCTGTCAAGATTTCAGCCTCCGCTCATTTCAAATAAGTGAGAGTGATGATGTCAATGTTTTTGTTTTTGTTTTTTTTTCTAATACAAACCAACACCCCACTCAAACAGCAGCAAGCCTTGGACAGTTTAGGTTTTCTCAATTTGAGCGAATGCGGTGGCTTGACATATTCGCTTAAGCCCGGCCCACATGCTTGACAGTTTAAGTAGATTTTTTTCCAAGACGAAATCTGGGGGCAATTGGCAAATGTCAGAAAGATTGTCCATTGTATCTCACGATGTGCATTTTCCATGAGAGGCTTTTTGAGTGAACACAGTGGGATACTGCATTTACTGCCTCTGAGAAGGCCTACACAGACCATGAAAGAAAGAAAGAAAGAAATAAAGAAAGAAAGAAAGAAAGAAAGAAAGAAATAAAGAAAGAAAGAAAGAAAGAAAGAAAGAAAGAAAGAAAGAAAGAAAGAAAGAAAGAAAGAAAGAAAGAAAGAATTTTCCACTAACACGCCTTCGATTTTCTTCATTTCCTCCGGCCATAACCCTTCTGTTACATGGAGGTCTTTGGTTTGGTTTTAGGGGGCAAACTGTACCTTTGTAGGATTTAAGAAGATTTGACAAACACAAAATAGGACTGTGATTTATAGCATATGACACTCCGCCTGCCCTCCCCTCGATCAGTGTATCTCCCGCCAGTGCGGCCTGTATCACAGATACAGGAACTTCTAATGGATTTCAATCACAGAGGAAATCGCACAGACGCCTCCCATGAGATTGCTCCGTGGCCCTTCCCCTCAATAAGCGCCAATGATTCATAAGCTAACATCATTACATCCATATCCCCACATTTACTTTTACAAATGTGTGTATCTGATCTCTGCATGTGTCCCACTCCTGAGACATCGGATAATGAGACCTCGGAATATGTGTGTGCATGAGTGGAAATGAGAGCTGGATAAAAGAGAAAGAGAGACAGAAAAACAGAGAGACATGCATTCAAGGGCATCCCTGAGAGAAATCAATAAAACAATATTCCTCTACATTTATTGATTCAAAAATGTTATGAATAAACTGAAGCCATAAATAAATAATTCTATATTTTGTTTCTCTCACTCTCTCCCTGAAGAATTCCGTGTAAATCACCACAAAGCACAAGACAAACGCATTAGTCATATTATCTGGAGAGCAACTGAGGTCTTTGCATTTATTGTTCATCTTCATGTAAGCACTCAATAACATGGGAAGTGGGCGGGTCTGTTGGTGTGATGAATGGGAGGCTCAGATCTTATCCTGGACCTGTCCTTGCACCAACCCAAGGGAATAATCAACATCCGAGTCCAATGTTAATAGAGCCTTGGGGAAAGTAATAGCCTAATGTTGGAAACACTTTCTCATTCACATGTTCAGCTAGATCAAATTCAAGGGGGGTTTAACTCTGTTATTGACACTAAATATACATAACTATCCTTAAGAACCTACACAACTCTTTTTTTACCGTTTTTGAAAGAAACTAATGCTCACTAAGGCATTTATTTGATAAAGTAAAAACAGTAATATTGTGAAATGTTATTACAATCTAAAATAACTGTTATACATTTTAAAATATATTTCTATGAAGGCAACGCTGAATTTTCAGCACCAAATACGCCAGTCTTTAGTGTCACATGAAACATTTCTTATTATTATCAGTACTGAAAACTTATTTTTTATAGTGAATACAGTATATTCACAAATTGGAGAAAGGGTACAAAAGACCATTCAAATGTTGAGATGCCACAATATCTATCCAATTATCAGCAAGTGAAGACCATATCAAACCACACATACACTGCTTTTAAAAAGAATTTTCAAACCAAAATCTTGAGAGAGATGCCTCAGAGAGACTGGCAGCTACTTTGAAAGAGCTATCCTGTTCAGTAGCAGAAAAAATATAAAGGGAACAATAACAACAACAGTGTTATATAAATAAATATACTGCAAGCAAACATGCTGCTGTCACGGATGGAACAGGAGTCAGACAGGTGGTAAGTGAAATAGTGTTTATTTACAGGTTGCAGATCCAGACAGAGATATGGTGAGTATGCAAGCAGACGATATTCCGGATGGAACTTAGCTGAAGGATAACCAGAGTCTTTGTTTACAGATGCGGATGGAGAGTCACTGGGAACAGGCTGATGACAGGAGACTGGAGACTGAACTTCCGTGTGAAGGTTAGCAGGTGATCGATGGATGGAACTCAGGTAGGTAGCGGGTAAGTTGCAGGTAAGTAGCGTGATAGTCTGTAGTGTCATGTAGAGACGAGACCAGACAATGAGTGTGTGAAGAGTTGAATATATAGGGAGGTGAACTGATGAGGTGCAGGTGATGGTGATTAAAACTCAGGGGACTGTGAATGAGTGAGAGGAGTGAGTGAACGAGTGGGAGGAGTGAGTGAAGCTGGTAGAATCCTGACAGTACCCCCCTCCTCCGAGGCGGCTCTCGACACCTGAGACGAGGGACGAAGACGGCGACGAGGTCTACCGCGACCTCTGGGAGCGGGGCGATCAGGATGCCGAAGTTTCGAAGCACATGATTGAAGAGGGCCTCTGCGGCCTCAAACGCAGTTGGAAGTCCAGGCAATGGGATCAGCTTGCAAGCCTTCGAAAAGTGATCCACATTGACGAGGACACAAGTGTGGTTACTGGATTTGGGAAGGTCCATCATGAAATCAATTCCAAGGTGGGACCACGGTCGTTGTGGGATAGGAAGTGGCACAAGCTTGCCCTCCGGGAGTCTTCTGGGGGTGTTGGTAATGGCACAGACTGAGCATCCCCGAACGTACCTGGAAACATCCCGTGAGATGGATGGCCACCAGTACCGATTACTGAGGAGCGAGAGGGTACGCCTGCTACCTGGATGTCCAGAGCCCGGAGCGGTATGAGCTGAGTCCAGAAGGGCGGCACGAAGATGGAGAGGTACGAAGACGCGCCCCTCTGGACCTCCCAGCGGAGCGGGATGACGAAGGTTCTCCTGGGAAATCTGCTCGTCGATGTCCCAGATGATGGGGCTGATGATCATGGCTGGAGGGAGGATAGGTTCTGGTAGCGAATCTTCGGTTGAAGCATGATGAAGACGAGAGAGAGCATCCGCTTTGCAATTCTTGCTTCCAGGTCGGTATGGCACGGTAAAATCAAAGCGGGTAAAGAAGACAGCCCATCGAGCCTGACGGGGATTCAGCCTTTTTGCTTCTCTGAGGTATTCCAGGTTGTGATGATCGGTTATAAGTTAACCTCAAACTGGTGATTAGCTCCCTCCAGCCAATGCCTCCATTCCTCTAACACAAGCTTGATGGCGAGCAGCTCCCGATTCCCAATATCATAGTTCCGCTCCACCGGGGACAGCTTCTCAGAGTAGAAGGCACATGGATGGAGTTTGGGAGGATCACCCTGCCGCTGTGATAGAACTGCTCCAACTCCTGTTGAGGAAGCGTCCACCTCAACAACAAACGGTATATCTGGGTTAGGATGAACCAGGATGGGAGCAGTCAGGAAGGCTTCTTTCAGTTGTTGAAAGGGTAAGATGGCTTCAGGAGATAAGGACAGAGACTTGGGCCGGCCCATTAGAGACGAGGTCAAAGGAGAACCGATGTGACTGTAGTTATTGATGAATCTTCAATAGAAATTGGTGAATCCGAGAAACCGTTAAAGATCCTTCACAGTAGAGGGCAGAGGCCAGTTCCGGATAGTTTCCACCTTCCTCTGGTCCATCTGCACTCCCTGTTGGTCTATGATGTAGCCCAGAAATTGCACAGTGGTGGTGTCTGTGAAACTCACATTTCTCCAGTTTCAGGTAGTTTATGAGCTTTCAGTTTCTCCAAAACTAGAGTGACATGGCGCTGATGCTCAGCAAGAGATGAGGAGTAGATGAGAATATCGTCGATATAGACAACCACAAATCTGTTGAGATACTCTCAGAAGACCTCATTCATGTAACCCTGGAAGACAGCTGGGGCGTTAGACAGTCCAAAGGGCATGACTCGATACTCATAGTGACCTGAGGGCGTGACGAATGCCGTCTTTCATTCATCACCTCGTCGAATGCGAATCAAGTTGTACGCACTGCGTAAATCGAACTTAGAAAAGATGCGGGCTCCACGCAGCTGCTCCAATGCTGCTGGGACCAGAGGAAGGGGATAACTAAACTTCACAGTTTGAGAGTTGAGATGACGATAATCAATGCACGGCCTCAAGCCTCCGTCCTTCTTAGCCACGAAAAAGAAGCTGGAAGCGGCAGGGGATGTAGATGGTAGAATGAACTCCTGTAGAAGAGCCTCCTCCATATACTCCTCCATGGCCTTCTGCTCCGGGATGGACAGAGGATAGACGCGGCCTTTAAACAGGGTGGCTCCAGGTAGCAGGTCGATAGCGCAGTCCCATGGCAGGTGAGGTGGTAGTTTGGTTGCCAACTGCTTGCTAAACACATCCTGGAACGTCCTATACTCAGCAGGAATCTCCACCTGGTGATGGACCTCCGGACTCTCAATGGATGTGGAACACACGGGAAACTCAGACTTTCCCACCGAAGATGAAGAAGAGGGGGCTTTCTGGACCTTCTCATCAGTGTTGTTTTTGGCAGCCCTTTTAGTTTTAGTCTTAGTCTTAGTCTTTTGGACGAAAATGCTTTTTAGTTTTAGTCACATTTTAGTCACTTAAAAACGTAATAGTTTTAGTCAAGTTTTAGTCGACGAAAACAAAAAAAGGTTTTAGTCAAGTTTAGTCAAAAAAAGTCTTTAAAAAATAGAGAAAATAAAATGTGGCTGTGTCAAAATTGGTATCGAAGTTCAAAAATAGAAAAGAAATAAAAGTGCCACTTTGCAATCTGTTAAAAAAAAGAAAAGAATAGAAATCCATTTGGCAAGACAGGTCTATTTATCCCTGCATTAGTGGCTGCAATGAGGCTGTTTTGAATTGCACAATTTCTCAAAAGTCATGCTCAATGTTCAGCTGAGATCTGTACTTTGTTTTCAGTGAAACTGAAACAGCTGAAAAGCCCGTCTCACAGAGATATGATGTGGCAAAGGGAAGAAGAATGCACACAGCTCTCTGCCTTTAGCCTACTTAAAAACGTGATATATATATATATATACACTCACCGGCCACTTTATTAGGTACCCCATGCTAGTAACGGGTTGGACCCCCTTTTGCCTTCAGAACTGCCTCAATTCTTCGTGGCATAGATTCAACAAGGTGCTGGAAGCATTCCTCAGGGAGTTTGGTCCATATTGACATGATGGCATCACACAGTTGCCGCAGATTTGTCGGCTGCACATCCATGATGCGAATCTCCCGTTCCACCACATCCCAAAGATGCTCTATTGGGTTGAGATCTGGTGACTGTGGAGGCCATTTTAGTACAGTGAACTCATTGTCATGTTCAAGAAACCAATTTGAAATGATTAGAGCTTTGTGACATGGTGGAAGTAGCCATCAGAGGATGGGTACATGGTGGCCATAAAGGGATGGACATGGTCAGAAACAATGCTCAGGTAGGCCGTGGCATTTAAACGATGCCCAATTGGCACTAAGGGGCCTAAAGTGTGCCAGGAAAACATCCCCCACACCATTACACCACCACCACCAGCCTGCACAGTGGTAACAAGGCATGATGGATCCATGTTCTCATTCTGTTTACGCCAAATTCTGACTCTAACATCTGAATGTCTCAACAGAAATCGAGACTCATCAGACCAGGCAACATTTTTCCAGTCTTCAACTGTTCAATTTTGGTGAGCTCTTGCAAATTGTAGCCTCTTTTTCCTATTTGTAGTGGAGATGAGTGGTACCCGGTGGAGTCTTCTGCTGTTGTAGCCCATCCGCCTCAAGGTTGTGCGTGTTGTGGCTTCACAAATGCTTTGCTGCATACCTCGGTTGTAACGAGTGGTTATTTCAGTCACTGTTGCCCTTCTATCAGCTCGAACCAGTCTGGCCATTCTCCTCTGACCTCTGGCATCAACAAGGCATTTCCGCCCACAGAACTGCCGCTCACTGGATGTTTTTTCTTTTTCGGACCATTCTCTGTAAACCCTAGAGATGGTTGTGCGTGAAAATCCCAGTAGATTAGCAGTTTCTGAAATACTCAGACCAGCCCTTCTGGCACCAACAATCATGCCACGTTCAAAGTCCCTCAAATCAACTTTCTTCCCCATACTGATGCTCGGTTTGAACTGCAGGAGATTGTCTTGACCATGTCTACATGCCTAAATGCACTGAGTTGCCGCCATGTGATTGGCTGCTTAGAAATTAAGTGTTAACGAGCAGTTGGACAGGTGTACCTAATAAAGTGGCCGGTGAGTGTATATATATATTTTTTTAAATAGATAAAATAGACATAACATACTGTGTTGATATGGGATTAAATGATGGGTAGTGTATGGGCAGTGTATAAGAAATAAACTAATGATTAATTACTTTAATATTCATTTGTTCCGATCAGAGCATGTGAGCGGAGAGCGCATTTCTGAATATCCCTCCGCTCGCTCATTCAGCTCAGGGTCGCGCGCTCAACACAGAACGGCCTGCTGGTTCGAGAATATGTGGAATAAGGGCTGCCTCCGACTAAAGTTTTTATTCTAGTCGACTAGTAGTTGTTCATTTAAGCCATAGTGGACAAATCGCCCCTTTATATTAATTTAATTACTTAAATAGGCTATACGGGATATTGAGCGTTATAGCCGCACGACCGCACGCATTAAGCTTGTCACAAAGAACCGGCAAAAGTAATGATTATGAATGTGTAAAAAAAATAGCAAGGAGACATTTAATTGTTTATTAATAAACTGGTGGTTTCGGGTTTCGCTGCAAAGATGAATTTGACGATGCGGACTCGGCATGAACGAATAAAGATAAAAAGGCATAAAACGGAAAATTTCCTCCCGTTTGGAGGAGACCTGTCACGCCAGTGGGGCGCGCCCCACACTTTGAGAACCGCTGGATTATACTGAAACTGAAAGTATGTCCATAAATCATCTCGTCGTTTCTGACCACCAAGCCCGTTTATTGGTTTCGCCGCCATGGTCCTTCGAAGATGTGTGGTGAGTGACTAGCCGCAGCCGCAGGTGTGTTGTTGTGTGGAATATGGTGCGCGCGGCGGCATGGGTAGCCTACCCAAAACAATGATAGGAAGCGGCAGCATTGCTGATACTTTTTTAGCTCAAAACAGACAGATTTCACGCAAAATAGGCAGAAATGACATGCATTGCGAACGTCAGACTTATAGTCATTTTCGTTCCGTCTCGTCTTGTCAACGAAAACTCGAAAACGTCTCGTCATGTTTTAGTCACCTTAGAGCTATTTTTAGCTAGTCATCGTCGCGTTATCGTCATAAAAAAAAAGTGCGTCAACGAAATCATTTCGTTATCGTCATCGTTGACGAAAACAACATTGCTTCTCATCCGAAGCTAGACAGGAATGCGAGCAGTCTTCTCCCCAGCGAAGGACCTCCCCAGATTTCCAGTCGATGATGGGTTGATGTTGGACCATCCAAGGGCGTCCCAGAATGAGCTCAGCAGTGGACTCCTCCAGCACCAAGAAGGAGATCTCTTCCGAGTGCAGGCAGCCGATGCGGAGCGTCGGTGTGGGGGTGAAGTGACGAATTCGACCTCGACCCAGCGGTCTACCCTGGATGGTTTGGACTCTGAGATCTTGATGACTTCGGCGTTTACGAATATTCAATTTTTGTAGGAGTTGAGTGGAAATTAAGTTTCCTGCCAAGCCGGAGTCGAGGAGCAGAGCCGGCCCGAGCCTTTTGGGGGCCCTAAGCAGAATTTGATTTGGGGGCCCCCTCCCACTACGCGGAGTCACCTGTGCTTGACGATTATTGACACAAATATCCCGCAATAATGATACATTATAAATTACTGCAGTGAGGTTATGTATTAATACAAAATACATGCTTAATAAAAAATAGATAGCCTACTTAAATAAAAAAGTTTTAACTTTTACTTTACTCTTTTACTAACTCTTTGAAACTTCTTAAAACAAACTCAAAACATATCAAATAAATTATTTGCTAAAATAATGACAACACTGAGAAATATAACATAATATAAACATAATAAGAGCAAGGGTTCAACAATTATTGTTGAAAACTGTAAAAATATTATTATTTCTCAACTGCCTCAATACAGAGTAACTTTTTTTGATTATTATTGTAACAGACCTTGTTGGATTGTACATGACAGAATCCAACAAAGTCTCTTACTATAATACCGGTTATGATGTACTGGCGCTCGTTGTATATGTGTGTATGCAATGTATTTTTCCCCTCGGGGCTTGCCGTAGATAGGAATGGGTCAATTGCTGCACAAAACATACTGTAAATAATCATGCAAATATAGTTTTATCTTGCTCTTTTTATCCTCCTCTGTCCTTTTCTTCTTTCTATTTTCGGCACCAGAGGGATACGTCCTTTTTTGTGACGTGGCTTAACATTACCGTGACTATGCGCAGTTGCGCACGAATTGTCTATGCACGCGCGAGGTGTCTAGATTATACGCATGACTTAAACGCTGGCAGACACAGCAGCAGTTGTAGGCAGATATATTGATCATGAAATCAGAATTTTCTTGTCTCGAATTATTCATTCATTCATTCATATTCATTCATTCATTAATTTATGTCACTTGTTTAAGTCATCTAAAAAATATATTTTTCGATTTTTCGACTCGATTGGGGGGCCCCCTGGTGGCAAGGGGGCCCCAAGCAGCCGCTTAGTTCGCTTATGCCTCGGGCCGGCCCTGTCGAGGAGGGCTTGTGCTGAGACACATGCAGTGGAGGTTAATAAATGAACAGTTGAGCGGTTCAAGGTTGAAATCTGAATGGTGCTTACAGCAGGGCGTTGAGGTCGAATAGGCCAGGAGTTGATGAGATGTGTATCACCCCCACAATATAGACAAACACTCTGTTGAATTCCACGCTGCCGCTCTGAAGAAGAAAGATGAGTGGGGTCAGTCTGCATGGGCTCGGGTGTTGGAGGGGCGACTGATGGAGCCGAGGACGGAGGATTTACAGAGGTTTCTAGAACATCACAGGCAGACAAGCGTTGAGATACTCGAATGGTTTTCTGAATGAGGTTTTCAATTCCCAAGGAATCCTCATATACCACCACCAGCTGACGGATGTTAGGGTTGAGACCATGTCGAAAATCTGTCAACAAAGCTGTCTCATTCCAGCCACTAGAAGCCGCCAGCGTGCGAAATAGAAGGGCATATGTACTCACTGAAGACTTTCCTTGACGAAGGTTGAAGAGCTGATCGTGAACGGTGAGATCGGAAACTGTCTGACCAAACACTTCCTTAAAATGCTGAATGAAACTTGAAAGGGATTTAACCGCAGGAGAATCTGAGTTCCAGAGAGATTGGGCCCATTGAAGAGCTCTGCTCTGTTGAGTGAAGGAGATCCTTGGGAACGGCGGGTGGATTAGCTGGTGGAGAAGGAAGTAAGGACTGGCGAACAGCCTGAACCAGTTCCACGAATGGATCGCGAGATGGATTCTCCAAGGGCTCCGCTGGACTCTGCATTTCGTTGGTCTGGTCTTCTGTCACGGATGGAACTGGAGTCAGACAGGTGGTAAGTGAAATAGTGTTTATTTACAGGTTGCAGATCCAGACAGAGATATGGTGAGTATGAACGCAGACGATATTCCGGATGGAACTTAGCTGAAGGATAACCAGAGTCTTTGTTTACAGATGCGGATGGAGAGTCACTGGGAACAGGCTGATGACAGGAGACTGGAGACTGAACTTCCGTGTGAAGGTTAGCAGGTGATCGATGGATGGAACTCAGGTAGGTAGCGGGTAAGTTGCAGGTAAGTAGCGTGATAGTCTGTAGTGTCATGTAGAGACGAGACCAGACAATGAGTGTGTGAAGAGTTGAATATATAGGGAGGTGAACTGATGAGGTGCAGGTGCAGGTGATTAAAACTCAGGGGACTGTGAACGAGTGGGAGGAGTGAGTGAAGCAGGTGGAATCCTGACAGCTGGAGTTATATTGACAAAATGTTCATCATTCAGTAGGACAATGACACATTCAAACACATTCCCAAATACTGGAGTGGCACAGGAAATACAATAGCCGATCAAAAAATCATCAAATCATTGATCACTTCAAGTAGCAAACTGTTGCACTATTTGAATAATGCACTGCATCATTGCAGCAACTGTAAGAAATATCCAAAATACATTCAAATAATTAAAACATTTATTTAAAATACAATACAGTGTATTATTTGTAATTCAGGAAAAATCTAAGTTTTTGTTAAATGTCTGAATGCTTTATGTGATGCGTTATGAGTAGCATTTTGAGGTGTGTGAAGTGAAATGTTCTATATGAGCAGGCTTGTCATGGATGGATTGAAATGTATCTTTCATATATGGTCATGTCACTGGCTTTCTTTGCCTTTGGGTGTAGTGTGGAGTGATCCTATTTCTCTAAAACTCTGTCTTAAGATGTCCCCTGACAGCCTTATAAAGCCTCCTGTCAAGATCTATTTCCCAGTGAATGTCACATCTACATTAAGGCAACAGGCTTTAACATGCATGTATGACATATACAAAGTTCAGTCATGCATTGTGCAATATAAGTTTAATATCACTTATATTAAAAAGCATCATAGTTCCTCACATCCATTCCTCACAAAGAGGAAAGTATTTTCCTCCTGCCCATTCTATTTGATATGGTGGATGAAGAGAGAAGGGATGGGGAGCAGACTTGCGCAGTTGTACCACCCCCAAATTATATATTTTAGACTCAATATTGCCAGTTGAGGCCTGTTCACGCCAAGAATGATAACTATAAATATAAACTGTAATGTTTATTTTAACGTTCTGTTTATTATAAGTGCATGCTGTAGTCGTGTCGTCTGTTTCTTTAATTGTTCATGTTCTCAAAGTCGGGTGGATTCTAATTGGCTGTCAATGTTTTTATAGTTCATCAGCTGGAAAAAAAGTGATTCTAACAATATCGTTCCTCTGTGTTGTTATTGTTATAGTTGTTTGTGGTGTGGACTTCCCTATTCTCATAGAATTAGAATGATTAAAAACGTTATAGTGTCATTATTGTCCTTGTGTACAGGCCTTTACTCAGTCTGTTTTTGCTCTGCCGGATGAAAAGAGTTCCAAACAAAAACCACAGCAGAAAGACCATTTACACATTTCCAACCAAAACACAATAGTGGTGTTTCATTTCTGAATGAATCAGTGTTTCTGAGCGAACTGTTTGTGTGAACCATTCATTAAGACAGCCATCAAAACTCATTAAATACAGTTACACCACGACTGCACGTAGACACATACTGGATAAGAACATCCTGAACAAACCTGCCAGATCCAACAAAAAAATACAAGTTCATGATGCACTGAATCCGGTAAAACTCATTTAATCTTCGCATAGTCAAATAAAGTTATAAACCATAAAAAATCTCATAAATAGACAGAAAAAACGTATCACTTCTCTCCTCCCCTCCACCATCTCTCCCACTTTTTTGTGTCACTTCTGATTTTCTCTCTGCCTGTGTTAATGGTTTCAAACGGGACTGCCTGAGGTGAGCTAACTGAGAAAACGATAGGAAATCATACACCGGTTAGTGTGGTAAGAGGCTCTGGCAATTTCTTTAATTGCTTCGCCCAGTGCATTTCTGTAGAGAGAGACAGAGACCCCTTTTTATATCCAGTAAGAAAGCCTCTTCTGCCAATCAGCTGTGTTTTACCTAGTTTCAGGTGTGTGTTAGCTGACAGAAAACTGGAGAAACTGTCAAAAAAGCAAAGCTTCAAGAAAAAGAGAGAAGACAAACCTGAAAAACCTGTAGTTATTTACTCACTGTCATGCCATTTAAAAAATAATCTTCACATATTTTTATTCTGAAAAACAAACAAACTAAAGTTCATTGTAACCACAGGCTGTCATGCTCCAAAAAAAAAAAAAAATTGGTAGAGTCTAGAGACCAATGACATGAATCGTCCAATTTGCACCATACTGGCATATTTGATTAAAGAGCTGGAGGGAAAGATTATCAGTGAATAATAACTAAAACTACATGCTGTTTCTCACACAAACCTCTCCCAAAAAACTTACCATATGGACTAATTATATAGTGCTTTTTTATGGTGAGAAGAAACCTCATTTTGACGTGTAAGAAATCCTTTAATTCTCCCTTTATGACTTTGTTTTATTGTGCCTCACTCCTCACCTCTTCTTATGCATTCAGGGTAAACAGAGGATTTCTTCTCCTTGCTCTTTCTCCCCACCCATTAGACATCTTTCACACTTTAATACCTTGGAGACAGCTGGAAAAGGACAACCTGTGTGCTATTTCTTCGCCAAGTTGACACTGAATCAGTGCTGCAGGTCAGCAGTGTGAGATGAGAAATAATGACTTTCTGTGGAGAGAGGGAGGTGGATGTTCCTGATTCAGAGGCGGTCGGGTTAAAGTGCAATAGCTTTACAGTTCTTACCATTGCCGTAGTGAGGCCAGGACTTTCCCGTAACACACACAGTACTACACAACAAGCCAACATTACTAGCCGTCTGTCACCATGACAACTGGCAGACACACACACAAAGGGGCTAAACCAAGGGGGTAATCCATCGACCGAAAGTTGAAGCCGGCCGGGTGCCGCCATCTTGTAGCAGAACTTCACTTGCGTTAGCATTTCCATTGACTCCCATTCATTTTGGCGTCACTTTGACAGTGAATAACTTTACATCTGAGGCGTTTAAAGACTCTATTTGTCCATTATTTATTTCTAAAGAAACACGACAATGTTTAAAGGGCTCCATTACCTTCTATGTTACATTATGGCCCCGTAGAAACAGTTTTTGTAAAAATAGGCTAACGATTGCGTCATAACCACTCGACTCTCTGTCGCGCTGTACAGAAATTACCGTACAGACAGGAGGAGAAGCTCGCAGGCAATCGGGGGGACGTCCCGTCAAGGGAGAAGCCCATAGATAATGAGTCCATAAAAGCAACGGAATACTTACTCCTGCTCACTCACGCCAAAGAACTCTTTGCTCAAGTTCCTCGTCTCTGCAAGATTAACGTTGTCAATTTTCACGCACAGCTACTAGAAGATTTACTAGTCAGGAACGGAAGTGCTCAAAAATCGCTAAAAATGGGCTTCAACTGTCTCAACTGAGTTCCAATGAGATGGCTCTGTCCACTTCTTATACTGTCTATGGGCTAAACACACTGAAAATCCACTTTATACCTGAAAGGACTACAATTTTTAGATCTATCAAACATGCACAGAAACTCTCTGAATATATAGGAGTCTATTGTCTGTCTTTTACCCACAAAAAGTTGTGGTGAAAAGCTGGTCCCACCACGGCTGCTATCAGCCATTCACTATTAATGTGCAGTCACGCTACACTTCACGCTACACTTCGCGTGAGTTTCTCTATTCACTTCTGTTCTCATGCATTTGAATTCAAGCACATAGAAAGAAGCACATGCTAGGGATCAAAGACGTTTGGTGACCTGCAAATGTGCATGGCGAAATGAAATTTGACCAATTGAGGATCTGAACATCACAGATTGACCTTGTGGCTCAATATAACTTCAAAGCTGCGTGGTTTGCAGTGTTGCAGCATATGTGATGTAATTTCACATTTTTGGGGGGTATTTGGTTGTTTTATGTCATGTTGTCAGCCTATAAGGCAACTTTCATTTCAAGAACAAATTAGTTAAATGGATCAATAAACAATTGAAAACAAATTATTTAAAAGGAAATAAGAAATAGAGAAATAGAAAAATATATATATTTTAAAGTCCCTGTAAAGTCAAAATTAAGTATGTGTTTTGAGTTTGTCACACCACAGAAAAATGTGTTATTAGTCACCCAGCCAAATTTGAATGATAAAAAAAGCCAGCAAGTACATAAAATAAGCTATCAAAATCTTGAAAAAATGAGCAGTAATCTCTGCTCTCAAACGCTGGGGGCGTGTCCACTGGCTGCGCTGAAACCACGCCCACTCGCGGGAAAGCTTAAGCTGCCGTCGACTCGCCACACTCAACTCTACAGCTGGAATGGATGCTCGCACTGCCGAATGGCACCAATTGTCGGCGCGACGGGAGGATGAAGGCTGAGGCGGGAGTCGGTTCGGCCCCATTCACCAGTAACAGCGGATTATCAGTGAATCCCAGACAGTTATCTCCGACGAAAGTTTATAAAACTATCCCGTGTAAAATGATCACTTACTGAGGCGGGTTTTGGCGGTGATCCTCAGCTCTCCATCAAAGGTGGCTCTTCACAAAATTAATCCACTTCTGCTTGATGTAATCGTTTTTCGGAAATTAAAATAAGGACACCGATCTGTTTTGTACGTGATCCGGTGATCGCATCCAGGTAGTACGCATTTCCGTGACGAAGGCATAGCTAGTAGCTAGCAATCTGTAGGCTGTGTTACTAATTATAGTACTGACAGTAACTCGCGATTGAGCGGCAAACTGATGTGAATGTGCTCTATAATATTGTTAGGAGCGGCCAGCCTCAGTGGCCTCAGTGCGTCATCAAGTAGGGGCGTGTCCAGGAGCTCAAGGGCTCCAGTGCGTCATCGAGCCCTGTTTTAGCCCCGCCCAGAAAATCCGGAAAATAGCAATGGTGAAATACTGTTTAACGGTCTAACTCCACAATTCAGTACTTCACAGTTCACAGTGTTTGTAATATGTTTTAGCAATACATTTCTAACATTTATAATGTGTTTAGAATTTTTTTTTGAAATTGCCTTTACAGGGACTTTAAGTCCCCTTAAATATAAAAATTCTAGAAAAAAATCTAGAATTGTTTCTGTTTATTTTTATATGTTGTGACCAAAGGTCCTTGAGTGTGACATCCTGTTGCAGGGTCCAAAGTAATGTTGTATGCTTAAATTCAAGTGTCAGTGTGTCTAGAAAGCAAAAAAAAAAAAAATCAGGTCTGTAGGAGGAATAACCTCTGCGGTGCCCCACTGGCTCCACAGAGAACAGGATAGTGATAAATAAAAAGGTCACTTTCTCCATAGCAATTAAAAAGGGGCAAGTCCTTCCGCTAAATATCACATTGGAATTCTCAGAATGCCATCTGCAGCATATTAATGACCATTTGTTTCCCAAGGTTAGGACCGTTTGATATATTCTCTCTGCTTGTTGCTTCAGTAACAGACAGACACTATTTGCTCAGATTGTTGTGGGAATCTACAGAGCTTTTCAGCACATAATCAATACCCAAGCCCTAGGTAATAGGCAGAAACCAACAACAGAGACGGTTTGGAGATTTAGACCACTGTTTGTGATATACAGTTATCATCATCTCAACAGAAATACATTTCAGAATCCCATTGTGACTAAGCATTCATAAAATATGGGTTTTAAAATAATGTAGGCTACTTTTTACATTCAATGAGACATTTCAGAAACATAGTGAAAACACAGAAATAATTGATTGTGGAACATTATTTGTTGACTTTTTGTCCTATATGCTGTGCAAATCTATGCAATAATGGGTTATTTAGCACATATGCCAAACATGTCACGTACACACTATTGTATTGTATATTATTTGTATGTGAATATTATTATTATTTTTTGAATGGGCAATTGTCACAGTTCTAAACTGTTTTGGGTTCATTTTCATTGCGTTCAATTCCTGTGTGTCTGGCTTTGTCATTTAGTTTCTTCTTTGAAATCTTTGTTTAATAAACAACGCTTTTTACTTTTGTCTACAATGCCTATCTTCTTCACCCTCGGACTAAATGCTAGCTACAGAATAGCGGACCTCCAAAATGGATTATAAAACAGACGCCATTCATCCTGAGGAACAACCAACACCTATCCTTACACCATAGGGATGGGCATTTTTGTCAATTTCTCATTTTGATAATTGATAGGTCTCAAAAAACGAGTACTCAGGGGGCGGGGCGTGTCCGTCATGGAGATAATAAAAATATTTTAAGACTGTTACGAAAATTAATGTTGACAAATAAAAATATGACATGAAAACAGGTCTATGAAAACATGAACATATGACTATATTTTTACACTAAAACATTTTCACTGTGTATCTATGCAAGCTACAGTAGGTACCATCACACCATTCAAGTGAACATTGTGATTAATACTAAACATTCTGAAGCATCTTAGCAGGCAAGAGGGAGAAAATATGGTATATTTGAGTTTCTATACCACTAGTGTACCATCATTTGCATCTCTCGCTTTAACAAAAAAAATGTGTTAGTCTAATAAGGGGAAACAAGTGGTAGAAAACAGCCCTTGTTGCCATGGAAACCATTACCTACCAAGGATGAGAAAATAATAAGCCTATGGGAGTGGCAGGGGGTGGGGGAGTGTGTTACCAAACCCAAAGGGAGGGAAATAGACGAGAGTGTGAATGTGGTGCAGAGAGAGGAAAGGAGAAGAGAAAGATGTAACTGAGGCTCAAGTGAATTGAGCTCATGGACCATTTCTCCACCTCCACCCTCAACTCCCAGTGCTGTCATTATCACCATCAACAATATTTTGTCTCTGCTGGGGCCTCCCATCATAAAAATCACATCATCTCTGTTTTTTACAAGTGTGGTAGAGCAGCTCAGGCTTGCCTCATCACCCATAGAGGATGGTGTTTCAGTCCAGGGGCCAGCGACATGCTGTATCCAGATGGAAGGAGCTCAAGGAGTTCCTTCCTACACCCTATTATTTACTGCTCGCTGCCCACAGATCTGCATGCTGTCCAAACAGGCATTCCCGACAACTCTCTGCAATGTTTCATTTAAACCGCTGAGTTTAAAACAATCCTGGAAGAGATCACATTTGTCTTTCCAGACACAGCTCTCTAATGTAAATAAATAAATACATGAAATGCTGAAAAAGTGACAGTTATCTGTTGAGCATTCGGTCCGGCTCACCGTACCAGACTTCAACTTTCCTATATAGCCATGTTTTGTCTGTAGCTGGGTTTTGGTCAACAACAACCCAGAGCAAATCCCATAACTATGGGCGCAACTTAATTAGATGGTTTCCCGCCTCTTGACAGGAAACAGCTGAGGTGAGGAAAACTGCATAACACATAATGAAGCAGAATCTCTTAAAGCTGAATGTTGTGTTGACATTTACTTCCAGGAGTAGGCAATTCCCCTGACAACTCTGCACAATATTGCTGTTCATAATTATTGGTGGAAACGAAATAAACATGAAAAACAAGAATTTGGTGGTCCCACGTCAGCACTTTAGGGTTAAAACATGGCTCTCTCCTAAACCTAAAAGGCATATAACCATCATGGTTCCTATAAAACAATAATTAGAAGTTGGTCCCAGAGTAACGTCATTCAGAGGCAGAACCACAGGTTTTATGAATTTGCACTTAAAAAAAATTACGGTATAAAGTCCTGCTTCATGCACATGCCCAAAATTGATTTGTTCAAAGAGGACACAAACTAATTTTAATCCAATTTAGCCCACAGAAACTGGATCCCATGGTGATAAGTGTGCTACTCATGTGTAACAAAAAGGAAATGGATTGTGTTGGCTTCATTTAGTGTAATGGACAATCCGCAATGGAGTGCACTGGAGAAAAACACCAAAATGCTGAAGCCTGGATTTGGCAATTTGATCCATCATCTCAACTGTGCCATGTAAATCTTTATATATGACAATGTGAGAGCCGAGAGGTAATCAAACTTTCTCAAGAATTTTGCATTGTCCATTGTCTATCAAACCAATAAACTCCATTTAGTATGGAGTATTTCATCTGATTTAAAATTTCATTAAAAAGGTCTATCCTATAAAAAAAGCTATAATTTCATTAACATAAAAAAAACAGATCAGACAGACAAATATTATCAAATAAAGAATTACCTTCATTAAAAAAGATAAACAATATTATCTATAAGTAATCTTATTAAATTTATTGTTATGGAATTATTATGGAATTACCCCCAATTCATAAATTAATAATAAAAACTATCATAATTTATTCTCCTTCATGTCATTCCAAACCTGTATGACTTTTTTCTTCTTCTGTAGAAAATAAAACAAGATATTTTGAAGATATTTCCACTTATGGACTGTTGGAATGATGACAGAATTTTCAATTTGAGGTGAACAATCCCTTTAGAGCAAAGTTACAACAAAGTTAAGTGCTCAACTTTATGCAAATGAACTGCAATGCGATGTAGCAAATACCAATAATCGCTGGGTTAAACACACTGTCAGTGTGAAGGAGGCCTTAGATATTTCCATAAGTGTTTTAGAGTAAAACAAACACAGAATAAAGAAGATCACGGAAAACGGTTTAGTGTGGTTCTTTAAGTTTGGCACAAGTGTGCCTCATCACAAACACGTTTACCTGGCAACACCGCAGAAATAAGTAGTTCTATCTATTTACAACAAGAGCAAAAGATCATTCAGTCTTTACAAAAAGTAGATTGTAAAAGGCCGCACTATTATAGTACAATAATCATACCATTGAAAAAGGTCATTTCTGTTCACTCTGTGATGCTTTGGAGGACTGCAAGCGAGATCGTGTATTGATCACAATATTAAAATTGATTTTCTCAAAATATACTAGAGCTTTCTCACCGCAGCCTTGTAACTCTTCAGTGAAGGAGTTACAATGAGATCATTGTTAATAATGTTGGAGAGTAATAAAAAACAAACCATTATTGGAAACCATTTTCAAAGCAACCCAACAATAAGATTATAATTAAGACCATAATTTCTGAGGTTGCTCATTTGACAGGCATCTTCATAAAGAAGAGCACTGAAAAGGGGGGATGGTGTTGCAACCATCTTCCAATATCAGTTTATCAGTTGGGTACAACCAGTTCCAAGATTAATGGCTCAGCAGGCAGTGACATATTACAAATTCACAAAGAAAAGGAAGTGAAAAGGTAATTAGGCACTTTCTAGTACTTTCAACCCTCAAATAAAATGAACAAAATAAATGACATGCACACTAACACAAACATCTGAAATACCAATGCGTATCTATTTCATCCAGTAAAGCTACGATAGGCTGTTTTATCAAAAGATCCTGATAAATCAAATCTTACAAACTATAATAAAAGACACACTAAGAAAAACTACAAACCACACTGCAGAGCCTCCCACCAATCCCTCTTGTTCCCCCTGACTCCTTTCCATTTTTATCCGTTATTTCATAACATGTCAATACATAAGCCAGAGGTGACAACCTGTTCAATTAAATGGCACAGTGGCAAAATGAAATGTGATGGATAGGCATTTGGGCCCCAAGGAGAAATGTGAGCCTCCACAATCCATCCTTTGAAAAAAAACACAGCAGAGGTGGAGATAGACAGTTCCTTCCATGCAATGGAGCAAACATCAAACATTGAAGAATATATCACTGCTGCAAACCAGGATCCTGCCATACAACTGAAACCAGTTCAGTTGCCAGACCTACTGACTGGCCCATCCATCAAGAAGCCCAAGAAAATTTAACTATGACATTTGGAAGCCTTTGCACCATTGCTTTGGCTTTGATATAAATTACTGTGAGTGATAAATAGTGTTTATCAAGGCTACCCTTGGTAAAATATTTAGGTTGATATTAGGGTTACCCAAACCCTTGACATTTGGGAAAGGGACAGACTTTTCCCCCACAAATAGTCATTTTTTTAGGCATGAAATGCAGAATTTCATATTAAAGCAATGGCAGATTATGGACTGTGTGGTTAATCATGCAAAGAATCGCTCCCAATATCTTTCTTTTCCTACACCTACTGTATAGTAAACATTTATCTTTGAAAATAATGTGCATCTGTATATAATGAAACAATCCAAGTAAAATGATAGTTGAGAAATAAATTAGCAAAGATCTGGAGTGTTCAGCAAACACTCCTAATGCTATTGCTGTTGTAATGATAACGGTCAATTTTGTCTTTTATAACTGCCACCTTTTTCAGTGCACACAACGAAAGCACAGGAGGTAAGGAGGTATGAACCCGGAGGTGTACGGACTAACAAAGATGGCAAGACTGAATGAATCTGAGATTGAAATGAATAGCATTCCAATCTATACTTCCACCAAACACCTACTACACTGTGTCCCAAATCAAATACTTCCCTAGTATGCGAAAAACAGTACACCAACAGAGTAGTATGTCCGAATACATAGTATTTGAAAAACAGTAGGCGAAAAGTCCACGGATAACCTACTACTTCTGGCGAGATTCAGTGAGCATTCGTTGGACACTATTCCAGAGGCCACGGAAGAGGATTTATAAATGGAGGTGAAGCGACCCAACTGACGCTGGTTGGTCACATTATAAGGACAACATAGCGGATGTAGTACGTCCGGATTAGTTCTACATTAGCCGCGTTTCCACTGCCGGGCCAGGGCTGAGCCGTGCTAGTGCGTGCCAGAGCCAGTCGCATTTCCACTGTCACTTCCGGGGCTTGATCGGGGCTTACTCGGGGCCTACTCGGGGCCAACGTCCAGGATTTCTGGCCCGTCGAATACCTTGGGCCAAAGCGGGCCAGATCGGGCTAGAGGCGTGGTCAAGGTAAAAGGCGGAGTTTATCGGTGAGTTTATGGAACGTTATGATCTGAAGTAAGATGCACATTTCACTTTTTTATATCGCGCAAAATAATCGCTGCTCGAAATGGTGAATCGCTTGTACTGGTCTGGTCTGTCGAAGAAATCAAAGCTCTTCTGAGCATTTGGGCAGAAGAAAGGGTACAACGTCAATTTGACGGCGTGTGAAGAAACGAAGACATTATAAAATACATCGATGCTGAACTTTCTAAGCTAAGCATTCAGCGAGCAACGCTTCAAGTTCAGGAAAAAAAATTTGCGGGCGCAGTATTGTACAAGGCGATTCAAACGCACAATGGACAAAACGGAGCTCAGAGAAGGAACTATCCAAATTCCATGGTTCGACTTGATGGACGGTGTGCTGGGTCACCGTCCCTCTGTTAGTGGCGACTCGCGAGACAATCTGGACACTATTGCGGGCTGCAGCCACGGCCGGTGAGTTAATATGCATGCTATCTTCCTAACTTAAAAAATAAATAAATTCATAATACCCGCTGAAATGGGTTGGGTTGTATGACGGGGTTTAGGGCAGCGCTGCGGGGCTACTGGCCCGGCAGTGGAAACGCAAGCCCGGTGCTTGAGGCCCGAGGCCACTGGCTCGGCTCGGCTCGGGTCGCTGTTAGCCCTGGCCCGGCAGTGGAAACGCGGCTATTCATACTATTTAGAACATACTTTTTTAACGGTCGCAAAGTTCAAATGTTATACCTACTAAGACAAAACACGATTTTTGACGCAGCCATCCAAATGCAACGAATAGCCTAATGTAAGAAACCGGTAACATAGGGTGACCGTGAATTGTAACATCCTGTCTATCGTTTTTTAATTTGTGATCATGTTGATAGATGTTTAATGACATGGAACCAACTGAATCGAAGGTTCTCTTGTTTAACTTGATTCATAACATTAAAAAAATAGAAATATCATGACTGACTTGCAACACTGATCAATCTACCTCTTCTAGACCCACACATGGTATAAAATTGGGTGGTTAATAACTGTTTAACAAATTATGATTCCCATAATAAAAGCATACTTAAAATGTTTTCGTTTGGGAATCCCAACTCACCCCTACACAACACACATTGTACTTGACAGTATTTTACACAGTTTAAGGAGTAGTATTTCTCTAAACTACTGTAAATTTTAGAAAATACATATGAAATATTACATCAGCGTTTGAGACAACAAGTGCAACAGACGTTACAGAAGTCAAAACTCCTCAGTACTCAGATAATTGCGCGTATTTTAATTTCTCATTGTTTGTAAAAGACAAAACACTATCACAATCTAATAACGAGTCAAAAAAATGAAATCATACATACGTTTGGGGTTTTGTTTTGGTGGGAGCGTGCGTGTGACGTCAGGTTTGCACCTGACCTGACTGATACGCCGTGAACACGGAAGTGTAACTATCTGTTGCCTTTAGATTCAGTCATTCATCAGCGCAAACCAACATGAGTGTGTCAAATATAGTCTTTGTCGGGCTTGTGTCTTTATTAGTCCCTGCTTTGGCGCTGGATAATGGCCTGGCGTTAACTCCGACCATGGGCTGGTTGCATTGGGAGAGATTTATGTGCAACATCGACTGTGATGCGGATCCTCAGAACTGTATTAGGTGAGCGCGTGACCTGATGACGGCAAATGTGCATACTAAAAAGTATGTTATTTAGTAGTATGTATTTTAATATATGGTCTGTATATGAATATGGTAGTCATTCAGTACCATAGTATGTCAGACTATGCTATGGAATTATATCACTGTAGGCCTATCATGATTCTGCTTCAGTAATTTTTGTATGAGGAAAGTAAAAAAAAAAAAAAAAACAATAAAGAAGACAAAAAAGGAGAATCACCAGGTAAATAGGTAGTATGCCCAATGTTCATAGTTGTTATAAACATAAATTATGTGAATTTGTTAGAAAATGCATTGTGACAGGTCTGGTGATGGTCACCTAGAAAAAATAAATATTTGTCTTCACTAGTTTATTTTAAATGCTCCTGTGGTAATCAAGAATCTTTTAAAATAGTTATGTAATATAGTAGATGGAGTCGAATAGTAGATGAATTCCCAAAAATCTATTTATTACGCAAAACTGATATTTTTATGCATAAAGTGGTATTATTGGAAAATTACATGGAGACTAAGAGAATGAGGAGGAGGATGAAGAAAACTAGATACCTGAATACTGATGTCACATGAGTGTCAAGACAGCTGAAGCATGTGATGTAAGATCATTTTTTCAAGAGGGCAAAGTGCAGTTATGGGTCTCATAGAGTACTGTTTAGAACAGATGCTGTTTTCACACTTGCACTCACAGACAATCTGTCCCGTACAGTGGGCAGATGTTTGACCATGATACCCTCTTCCTAATGCCCTTGTGTGTCCAAGCAGAGAGGAGCTGTTCATGGAGATGGCAGATGTGATGGTGAAGGAGGGATGGAAGGAGGCTGGATATGAGTTTGTGTGCATTGATGATTGCTGGCCCTCGCACGAGAGGGACGCTCAGGGGCGTCTTCAGGCCGACCCAAAGATGTTTCCCAGTGGGATCAAAAAGTTGGCTGATTATGTGGGTATATGTTGGCATCATAAAAGTCTAGAAGAGGCTGCATCTGGCTCACATGTTGCATTGCCTAGAATTGACAGAATTTTTTTCATCTACTAGCCCTTATGATTTTCAGTGGAAAGTAAAATATTTCATATATTGTCAATGTCCACACAAAGCATCATATCATATCGCCTTCGAAGATGGCTTGAAGGCTCTGGTTAATATCTGCTTATGTTGAAAATGAGGGATCAAAAGAAGCAGCGCTGATATTCTGCTTAATTCTGCTTATTTTAAAATAATTTCATAATAAATGTTTGGTGTTTGTGGCAGAAAAAAAGCATACTTGGTTACAAATATGCCAATTTTATGATTTACATGATTATGTACTTGCCAATTTTATCCCTTTAATGCCTTCATGTCCACATAAATGTCATCTCAAAGGTGAATTAGCATACACTTAACTTTCCATAGGGCAATAACTATATTTAGATTTAGTTGTCATTAAGCAATATGCCATAACTTGGCTGCTCCAAATCTTTTTGTCAGTTATATATCGCCCCCTACTGCTGTCTTGCTTCTATCACAGTTAAACTCAATTATGTCTTAATGTACTATAAATTGTAAGGTAAATGTATATTTAAGAAGCTTTATTGTGTTCTCAGGTGCATGCCAAAGGTCTGAAGCTGGGAGTATATGCAGATGTTGGCAAAAACACATGTGCAGGCTACCCTGGGAGTTTAGGATACTATGATATCGATGCTAAAACCTTTGCAGACTGGGGTGTGGATCTGTTGAAATTTGACGGATGTTTCATGCCTGACTGGCATCAGCTGGGAGAAGGTAAGTGGATTTGCAAAAAAAATTCTGAGTTTTGCTAAGAAATTCTGTGTTGTATTACACCATTTGGATGTTTCTTAGGTTATATGAACATGTCGAGAGCTCTAAACCAGACAGGCAGAAGTATTGTATACTCCTGTGAATGGCCATTATATGAGTGGCAACACCAACAGGTGAGACACATGGAGATATTTTAATATAAGGTGAAGTAACTTTTTTACTTTCACAACATTGCTACCATAATGGGGTAGTCCACCCAAATATGAAAATCATGTCATTCAAGATTTGTATGATTTTCTTTCTTCTGTACAACTGATTCAGAAGATATTTTGAGTAATGTTGATAACCATACAGTTTAAGATCCCATTGACCTTCATTGTATTTTTTTATCCATAAAATGGAAGTCAATGGAATCCGAAACACACCGTTACCAACATTCTTATTTTTTGTTCCGAAGAAGATAGAAAGTCATACAGGTTTGGAACGACAGAAGGGTGAGTAAATAATGAAATAAGTTTAAATTTTGGTTGGACTATCCTTTTAAATAGAAAAAACTAGCATTTTTGTAAGTGGATTCAAATAATGCTTCAAAAAGTAGAATTCATTTTCTTAAATATTGCTTAGTAGAAAAGTGTTTTCTGTATCTTATATGTCAGCCTGACTATGAAGCAATTCGCAAGACCTGTAACCACTGGCGTAACTATGGAGATGTGTATGACCAGTGGACAAGTGTGACGGGCATCCTGGACTGGACGGCTGATCATCAGAAGATCCTGGTCCCAGTGGCAGGACCAGGTGGATGGAATGACCCTGACATGGTATGAAGCATATCATCTGATCATTTTACTGTTAAATCACAATCACAAGTTTACATTGGTAATTTAAAATAAGCTCAGTGCAGACAACTTTAAGTCATATCATATTTCTGGTTATGATGCCTCAAGCTGGTCATAGGGAACTTCGGCCTGAGCCACGATCAGCAGCAGACTCAGATGGCCTTGTGGGCTATCATGGCTGCCCCGCTTCTGATGTCCAACGACCTGCGAAACATCTGTCCCAAAGCCAAAGAACTACTGCAGAACAAATACATCATTGCCATTAACCAGGACCCTCTGGGCAAGCAGGGCTATCGTACATTAAAGGTGAAGCATCTTAGCCCACTTTAGTACCAAATTATGGTCTTTACCTACCATTTGTTTCATTACGGTATCTGTCTGTGAGCTCAGCTGGAATGCATTTATTCCCTGTTCACAGGCTGATAGTTTTGAGGTGTGGGAACGGCCCTTGTCTGGCAACAGGCTGGCCGTGGCAGTGATGAATAGACAGGAGATTGGTGGTCCACGCCGATTTACCATTTCTGTGGCAACGCTGCCTAGTTGGCAGCTCTGCAATCCGAAGTGCAACGTAACGCAGATCCTGCCCATGTACCAGGAAATGGGTGTTCAGAATCTCTTGTCAAATGTGATGGTCCAAGTCAATCCTACAGGCACGACACTTCTCACTGTCAACCCTATCAAAAGCTATACATGAAGACATGATTTGCAAAGCAAAACGATATGAAAATTCACTGTTGCACTAATGTGATCGAGTTATACTTCCTGATATTTTTTATTAAGCATTTTTTTCCTTTTGAATACAGCTATAGAATCCATGTTTTACTTGCACACTTTTTAAGTGCACACTAACGAATCAAAATTGAAAAATTATAGTTATATATCATTTGCTGTACTTTAAAACAAACACAACGCACTTTAACTCTAACACCCGCAGAGTTTATACTTACACACCTGTATTACCCAGTATCAATGTTTTCGGTTCACTAGAAATGAACTGCACTACAGAAACATATCGTCTCAGTCATCCATGATCTGTTCTACATCATATGAAGACTTACAATGTGTTTAAGGAATGCACCGTCAATTTAACATGCATAAAGAACCTCAGGGATTTTACAAATCATTTGGCAGCTTAGGGCTTGGTCTGAAATTTATGCAATTGCTATGAATCAAATAAAGCATCTGTGTAAATTTCAGTGGTACCTTTGCATTACTATAATCTGATAAGCACATTACACTTAATATATTAATCAGTAGGTTTCTGAAGCTGTACTTCAGTTTATATATCCATCTCCTCAATCTAATTCTCATGTTCTTACAAACACTTCTCATGCTGGCATAAAACACAAGTTGGCCAATAACAAGATTTTTTTGTACCAACAAATGTCAAATTATCATAATTTGATAATTGTGTTTTGTTTGTGTTTTGGGTTTTTGTTTGATGTGTTGTGTTTGAAAACATTCGGTGGTGGAAATTACATTTTAAGCATTGTTGGAACAAAATGGGTTCCACTTTTACTTTACTTTTCATACTTTTGACTCACTAAGGCTAATTTAATCATAAACACAATTATGTTCACACTTTGTTGATAATCTAAATTGATTCATTGATTGATTGATTCAATGCACACACTGTCTTACTGACATTTACACAACAAAATTTATTTAAACATAAAATAGGTTAAAACACCAATTATGTTAAATTTATTTTAAAAATAGCTCAATGCCTTTCCAATAAACTAATGAGTTTATGTGTTTTAATAACAAAGATAAATAACGTTTAACCAAGTCATAAATGGTTAACAAATTTCATTTGCTATAGTTCATGAATACATTATGTAATAGCACCACCATGTGTTTTGGAGGCGCATGACTTGTTTGCCAAGTGGGTCATAGGGTTCATTCCTGTGTCCACCACACTTGCATAAATTGGTATTGTGGCATATGACCAAAAATCACCCAAACGTTTTTTTTGGAATTATGCATTTTGTACATGAATGGTTGACATGTGAGTGCAAAACTAAGTTGTCTGTCCACTAAAATCAAGCCATTATGTACATTACCTTATTTTATTGGTAACAACAAATATAACATTCAAACCATCCAAATTTCATGTACTTTTTTTGTGAATATTTGGTGCTATAACAATTTAGAAACCATCTGTAATTGTCTTATTCTTCGAAAGAGTCTAGCAGGCTTCGTATCAATCGTATTCAGCCTTCTCAAACTGATTATCAGAGTTGTGAACAGGTCAGTTAGATGTGGCATGCTTGAGTATCGACAGAAAGTGTTAACAGCAGCCCTGCATGAGCGACCGTATGAAAATGAGCAGGAAGCAAAAGGGGAACTGAGTAACAAGAGTCCTGTGTTTGGGTGGAGTTTAGTCCAATGTTGATCACATTCACAGTCCAGTTTAATAACCTGCACTCATTCTGACTGGTTTCATCCTGGTGCCAGATCACAGTGGATAAAACACAACTTAGGTAAGATATCTTAGGTTTTTTTATTAGTAGCCGAAAACAGTTCCTCTGTCAAAGAGTAAGATTGTGCAATTTGCCATTAATTGTGACTGGTCAGACGTTGAGTAATGTTGTTGCTTGAAAAGATAGAAAGAGACTAACCAAAGCAAGACAAATGAATGCCCAGTTTCACAGACAAGGCTTAAGTCTAGTCCCAGAGTAAAATGCACGTTTGAGCTGTTTTAACTGAAACTAATTTGCACTGGCATGTCTTAAAATATTTCAGTGTCTTTGTTTTGTCTCAAGTAATGCTGTAGTAACCAGTAATGCTTTTATCTAAGGCATGTTTATAAAAGCTACTTAAATATCCTAATTTAACTAAGTCCTAATCCTGGCTTAATCTAACCCTAAATTATTAAATAAAAAGGAATTTGAGATTTTAAATACAATGTAATGGAGGGACACTCCATGATGGTGTATTAAATTGGCCTAACTAATCTATTGTAGCTCCTATTTCTTTTCTGTGCAATGCTGTTTGCACCTTAAATAATTATTATTGTTTAACTTTACTGATCTATGTAAGTAAATCAACATTACTTAACAATAATAATGGTAACACTTTACAATATGGTCTCATTTGTTAACATTATTTAATGTATTAACCAACATGAACTAACAATGAGCAATATATTTGCTACAGTATTTATTAATCTTTGTTAACATTATTTAAAAAATACAACTATTCATTGTTTGTTCGTGTTAGTTCACAGTGCATAGTCTAATGTTAACAAATACAACTTTTTATTTTAATAATGTATCACTAAATGTTGAAATGAACATTAACTAAGATTAATAAAAGCTGTAGAAGTATTGTTCATTCTTGTTAATTAATGTAGTTAACTAATGTTAAACATAACCACAGCATATACCACAGTGGTTTAAAGACACTGTTGTAGGGTTGAAAACATTATTAATGAGGGTTATTTGTAGGGTGCAGCTTTTATGCATTTATATATTTTTTCATGAATTATTTTATTCAAAGTGAAATCCAAAATAAGTGACCAAATACGAACACAAGAATCACGCTAGTGTTTTTATATTGTAGACATGCGCTATGTCACCTCTTTCAGCCAGAATGTTCCAGTGTTTTAGCAAGAATGTAGCCAAACATGGAAGATATGGGGGGACTAATTGGTCATTAAAAACTCATATTTATCAATAATTATTCTAATTATTTGAGGGAATCCTCTTCATTGTTTGTAGTGGATATAGTCCTGTTTTTAACACTGTACTATTCATAACTATAACATTTAAACAAATTTCTATTCTCCTACACACCTTTGTGGGCAATGCAGTCAGAAAATATCTAACATCTATGCTTTGCATTTGTACATAACCTAATGAAAAGAGTCCATTTTGGTGGATCTCAATGATGTACACAGATGCAAATTCAAATTCCATCGAATAACATTTACTGTCATATTCTAATGTCATTGATCATCATTTGGGACATTTAGTAGGCTATGTCCTGTTTTATATTTAATTTTAAATTATTGTTATAAGTTTTTCATTTGTTAAACCTAAACGCTTTGATTTGACAATTGGATAAGAACAAAACTTGAACTGCATTAAGATGGATTCAATTCAATTTACATTTATTTGTATAGCGCTTTTCACAAAACATATCATTTCAAAGCAGCTTTACAGAAAATGCATGTCTACATTACAATTTAGAGTGACCTGTTATCAGAGGTGACTGTCCAAGTAATGGATTTCAGAAATGTACATATAATCACGCAGATAGCTAACATTGTATTCATTTAGACAATGTATTACTTTTATTTAAGGGAGAAACAATGAGCTCATTGTGGTAATGAATACATGTTGTTAATAAAATGATTAGGATATATACCACTGTTTTCTTCAGAGCTGCTTTATAGCTGAATCAACTTTGTTTCATAATTCATCCCTGTTATTGAACTGAATTGTATTAACACTGAACTGATTAAAAGTGAATAACGACAGTCTTATGTAGAGCTGCTTATAGTTGAATTTAACTCAATTCATAATTTTACAGTTATTGAACTGAACTGACTTCAGCTGAATAATCACACTATTTGAATTGAATTCTGTCCTCATCATTGATCATTATTTTCCTGTAAAACTGCTTCATAACAATCTGTTTTGTATAAAACGTTATACAAATACATTGAAAACAATAAGCATAACATTGCTTAAAATAACTAAATGTTGCATTTGAGTTTTAATTAGCCAAGTGAATAAGCAAATTATGAACCATTGGAACCACAGAGCTGTAGATAAATTGTGGTCTAATGTGCCAGACTATCTTTTGCCCAGTTCCCTCCCTCCAAACATGAGCCATACTTGCATACTTATCATTCAGGAACCTTACAGTCGCAGGACACTCTAGAAGGTTCCTGTTGCTCAACATCACTTTCAATGAAAAGCAAGTAAACTGCTAACCATAGGGAGTACATTAATGTGTGTGCATGAGTTAATTTATGCTAAATTCTCAGCAAAAAATAACACATTAGTTATGCATCATAAATATGATTTGGCCTAAAATTAAGACGCACCTGCCCTGACACTAAGTAGGAAATTATGGTCTTTTTAAGCAGTATAGGTTCAATCAACAAAAGGTTACACTTGTGCAACATCTGCCTGGAAAAAAACCCTGATGTGAAACAGAGACAAGCTTAACAGTAATTATCTGACTCGTACGGCTTACTGATGCCGATACGAACTGTTTCCCCTTCCTCTGTATCACAGATCAACATTGATGCAACTTCCCTGTATGAAGTCTTATAAGTCATTGCCCTTTGAAAAAGTTGTCAAGCTTTCATGGTAAACAAGGCCAATACTTGTGCACTGCAGTCCTGACATACTAAACTAACACCAAACCCACACCATTATCACCCAGGTGTAGAGTGTGTTTAATACAGCAGCAGATGCTTGTGCTATTTTAATAGTAAATTATTAAGATATAGTATCGACTCAAATATTAAGTGCCGGTGATGTTCGTATTTGTCACATAGCCTACTATAAAAAGTGTTGAACTTAACTTGTCACTTTTTGTGACAAGCTTTTGAAGGTGTCAAAAGGCGGTGGTGGTGGCAGAAGAAGAAACCAGGAAATGCTTGCATGGTGTTTAAAAAAGACAGTTTAGTTTCTCTACCACAGAGCACAGACGACTCAGCATTTAACAGCTATGTGAGAGAAGCGTATTGCAGAGGCACTGAAAGTGATGAACAGAACTAACTGAGGTGTTTTAAAGGACACTGAGATACAGGTAACTTTACCAAATGCTTCTCTGGATTAAAACGTGTTATTTATGGCACTTTTAATCAGAATACAAGAAAGATATTAGGATATTAAAAAGGTTTTGAGCAAAAACCAGTCAACCTTGTAGAGGCTAATCTTTATTGACTCATGTAAATGTGTGAAGTTACATTAGGTTAGTGATTGTAGTACAAACCTAAAAGCTGTATTCAGTTAAAAAGTTCATCAACAAGGTAATTCAATGATTAACAAATGCTTTTTCCCCTCAACGCATTCTTTCTCATCCATTTACTGGATTCAATGGGGCCCTTATGATGTCGTGTAATGTTAAGAATGAATGTCAAAAAGTAGTGCGATGTATTTGTTTTGTACTACATAAATATTTCAAACTTCAATACTGAATAAGAATATTGTTCCCAAGACCTCTTGCTATTGCATTAAACTACGACGCAGGCCTTTAGGAGAGAAGGATGTGAATGTTTAGTTTTGGTATGTAGATAATTACATGATGCATGTGGTTGTAGGTTCACAGCTTAGATCAGAGCAGGAAGAAGCATTCATGATCTACAGGAGGAAATATTGGCAACAAAGGATGTCATTGACACTGACAGGAGGGCTCATGCAAACCATTTCTAATCAGACACTGCCCTCCTAAATCCACCTTTAGACAAGCAAAATTATTGTACAGATCTGTTGGAAAGCTGGATGTAGCATAAATGCTACCATTAGATACTAACAGTTGGATATTAACATCTGGAAGCAGAGAGGTTTGACTGCAGAGGACATAAAAATAAATGAACAAAACCAAATAAATATTGACATATTTAAATGCTAAATACCAGTGCTGTGAAATCGATTAATCGTGAATAATCGCATCTAACATAAAAGTTTGTAAATATATGTGTGTGTGTGTGTGTGTGGTGTGTGTGTGTGTGTGTGTGTGTATATACATACATACACACACACACACAAACATATATCTATTTACAACCTTTTATGTTAGATGCAATTAAACGATTTGACAGCACTATATAATACATATGTACCAACACCAATTGTTACTCATCACTCAAAAAGTTAACTACCATGAAATCAAAGATGAAGACATGAAATATGTTCAACATAACAGTTTGTTTTTTTCCCCCTAAATTCACACAGATTAAAAACATTAACATGCCAGACAGCATTCTGGAGGAGATTTTTATAAAACGGTCCCAGCAGAAGAAGAAGACCTCACCTTTAAACTTCAAAGAAAGGCTGTTTGTACTCACTCAGGACAAAATATCCTACTACGACTATGACGTCGAAAAGGGGGTATGTATGTATTTTACATTTTCTTACATTAGGAAAATAACTCTTTATTTTGACATGAATTGGAAATTCACTCTATCTATTTTCAAAATGCATCTTATTGATCTTATTCTCGATAATCCATTTCACTTGGATGTACGTCACAATACGGAAGAAACGATCTAACGCTACTTCCGCTACATTGTGACTTTAATATATTTACTTTTTTTTTTTTTGCGATTTTGATCTTTTTAATATCATAATCCTACTGACTGTTTAGAAGAGGAAAAGCCTGAAGGGTTATGTGGACATTGAAAAGATCAAATGTGTGGAGATTGTTTTACCAGAAGACAGCGGACCTCCTGACCGACTCTTCCCATTTCAGGTGGGTCTCTACAAATACTAAGACATTTAAAACCATTCAAGACTACACATTCTTGTTCACCAACTTCAATGGGAACTCTATGTTGGTCATGTGAAAATTTCTAAACATTTTAATGCGCATTCTATGTGTATTTACTGGAGTCATGTTACTTCCACTTCCCTCATTAATATATTGAATATAATCATGTCTTCCTTTTCAATTTAAATATAAGTGTCGTTGTATCTCTACTAAAAGTTTCAGCATTAGCTGTCTAGTAAATATATAACATCGAACAACATCGAAACAGTACTGAGCTGATAGAGTGCAAGAAGAAACACTGCTCAAGAGTCAGGATTTCAACCATGATAAGAGGCTAAGAGTAATGGAGCAGAAGTGAAACCTTTCCTCTTCAAAGTCTGAAATCAGAGGAACAACAGAACTCAACAGGTGTTGTCTGTAAAATTGCTAGGCAGACAAAAACACTGTAGGCTAGCTAGCTTCAGCAACTTAAGCACAAAAAGTGAGTTTTCCATCTTCAGACAGACCACCGACAAACAGAAAGGGCACCAGGAAATGAATGTCAGACAATAACATTTTGTGGTTTTAGTTTTCAGATTAACGCTTAAAATTATGAGCTATATATATATAAAGTTACTTTTGATGAAAACCTGTATGTCTACTTTGCAACCTTTAAAAAAATAGCGCTAAAAAGAAACTAGGTGCAATAAACAACTGTACAGTAAATTGAAGGGATAGTTCACCCAAAATGAACATTCTGTCATAATGTTTACAGGTTTGGAACAACTTGAGGGTGAGTAAATGATAACAGAATTTTCATTTTTGGGTGAACTATACCTTTAAGCTACAAAAGAAAAAGGAAATATTTGGCAATAATAGATTATGTTGAAATGCAACAGTTCATCTATAGGCCAAAGTCATAGCCTATATAACTTTGTATTGTGATGTATTTTTCTTTTCTCTCACAGATAATCTATGACGAAGGTCCCCTTTATATATTTGCAAAGTCAGATCAAATTCGCAAGCACTGGATACATGAACTAAAAAATGGTCAGTAGCCTATTTATTTTAAGCCATTATCACAAAGTCCATTCAAATTAGTGAGCCACCTTTATGTGGACTACATTATAGAAAAGATAAAGAGAAAAGTATGAATGTTTCCCATAACACAACATTCAAGGCCTATGCAAAACTCTGTTTATTCAATGTAAATGGTTTCCAATGTACCTGTCTTAAAGTGGTGCAGTCCAACAAGGACCTTATTCAGAAGTACCACCCATGCTTCTGGGAAGATGGCATATGGAAGTGTTGCCAGCAGGAGGTGAAGCAGGCCATGGGCTGCAGGGTGGTGGAGACCAAAAATGGAGGTCTGTAAAACTAACTAAAGTGTGAAAATAAATTAGAACACTGCTGCCGCATTTCAACAATAAAGTTCAGAACGTTCGTGTCCGTTAACAGTTCTCACAGGTTGATTTTTCCGCCGAATCGTAAAGAAATTACAGCAATCTTCTCACAGTGTTTCCCTCAATACATCGGCGTGTAGTCCAAACCCAATGAATGACTCTTTCTAGCCAGTTATTCTTAATGAATCAAAAACATAGCACAACCAGTCTGGGCAACCATCTCATCCTTTGACAATGGAATGTTATTTCTTCCAAATATGTATTCCCTAAATGTAGGCTACTCAGAGAGTTTAACTGAACAACATATAGATTCACAATAAAGATTCTTTGCGATTTCCAACCGTATTCAGCAAGGCATCACTGCATCATCAATTCAATATTTAATAGTTAATGCTAATTAAACTGCATTTATATTTATTCAATGCATGTCCATATTTATTTCCCTTCTTCTAAGGGGTTTTCAAAAGAGGTACCAAGAATCGTGATTCCAGAAAGCCTCTTCCACCAACACCTGAGGAGGTCAGTTGCCAGTCTATCCAGTCAGTGATAATATATGCATAATGTCAGATTTATCCTTTAGAAATGATCTGTTACTGTCCTGCTTTAGGAAAAGCCACCCAGGCCTCTACCCCCCCAACCACCCATGCTCCCCCCAAGCTTCAGTGTGGGCATGACTGTTATAGCTGAATATGAGTATACACCAGTTACTCCCCATGACCTAGAGCTTAGAAAAGATGAGGAGTACACACTCTTAGAAATCAACGACCCCAATTGGTTTAAAGCCAGAGATGGATATGGGTAAGAGACTGCAAAATGAATTAGTAGCTACATGACTACCCTAGTGAAAAATTCATTTACCAAAATGTACGTATTTAAAATAAATGTATTTCATACTAAGTATAATACAAATCCAATTAACATATTTACTCACATATTGCTTGAGACTTACTGATATAAATTGTATTAATTAATTAAACTTTATTTGAAGTACTTTTTTATTGCACAATGCACATTTTTTTATATTAATTAAGCCTAAAATGTTTAATATCACTATTAGTAAGGATAGTGATCTCTGTAAAATATCAGTCAAAATATTTCAATATTCCATTATAATAAGACTAGAAAATATTTAACGTGTACTTAGAATAGTATGTATAAGTATTTCTTTAGCACTATTTCTTTATGCACTAACTAAAGTGCATTAAGTTCAAAATTAGTTGTTCCAATTTAGCAGACTTATGTATATCAATTTAGCAATTTATATAAAGTACATACATATGTAAATGTATTTGTAGTATACTTAGTATAAAATAAATGTATTTCAAATACATTTTAGTATATTTATTTTTCACTATGGTTGTAATGCATGATGTATCTGTTGTAGACATCAAGATTGTCTAAATGTGCAAATGGAGAATGTATTTTATAAACACATGAACTGCTGTCGAATTATTTGCATATCTGGGGAAACTTTCACAGGCTGTGGGCGATATGTAGTCAGGTGGAACTAGCTGTGCAATCAGGACTGTTTTCTTAGATACGAAAAGCATTACTGATCTCCTACACTGTTTACAGAAATGAAGGCTACATCCCAAGTAACTACATCGCTCAGGCCTTGAATGGATTGGAGAAATATGAGTAAGTATACATTCAACAAAATGGAAAACTACAGCTTTCTACACTAGTTAGAAAAGGTGAACAATTTAGAACCTTATAAACACAGTTCAACCACATTTTAACAGATTATTTCCTATCTATCTTGTAGTTGGTACTGTAAGAACATCAACCGCAGCCAGGCAGAGAATTTACTGAAAACAGAAGTAAGTATAGAGGAATGGTGGAAATCAAAAACATAAATGATTTATCATCATCAGAAAAAAACAAACTGTATGATTGTAATAAAAAGCTATGTTTCTAACATTTATTTTGTAGGTTGAATTCGGATAAAATGTAGCCTTTTTACTTGAATTCAGCATATTGCCTATATTTGTTTAATGTACAGTATGTGTACTGAAATGTTACCTTTCATAATTTAAAAAAAAAAACAGAATAAAGATGGCGGTTTCTTGGTGAGAGACTCGGGCAAATTCACTGGAAAATACACTGTCTCTGTGTTCTCCAAGGCTGGTGGGTGAGTTTGATCAAGCTACACATTTGTTTCACAGGTTAACTTATCAAAATGAAAGTGGAACACTGACCCTACGGAAGAGAGATGTAAATCTATCCATGCAAAACTAGGATAAGTTCTTTCACAGTTCAAGTTTCACACTGTATAAATTGTCACGAGAATGCATTGTTGCTCTCTCAAATTCTTTGTGAGACAGATTTAAGGTTTGACTTGAATCCCAAGTGATTGAACTTCATTTCTGGTCTCTCTCCAGGGACAATGCTTGCAGTTGCAGACACTACAACATATGCGTCACTGCAGAAGGCCAGTTCTATCTAGCGGAGAAACACAACTTTTGCAATATCCCAGAACTTATTAATTACCACCAGCACAACGCAGCAGGTAAATCTACTCGCATGTGAATACACAATGACAAATGATGGCTCTAAATGTATTTAATCAAAGCAAATATGTCTGTTTTAGGACTAGTGAGCAGACTAAAATACATTGTGTCAAATCGGGCTCAGAATGCTCCCTGCACTGCTGGTCTGGGTTATGGTAAGTTTATATTTGTTAGAGCATGGCACTAATAAGGCCAAGGTCATACATTTGATTCCTAGGGAATGCATGAACTGATAAAACGCATACCTTGAATATAATGCTTTGGATAAATGCATCTGCTGAGTATATAAATGTAAACATATATAAGTGTAAATATTTGGCTGTATGGTTTTAAGAGTTCTTAATGGTGTTGATTAAAACAACATGCTAAAATTGCCCTCTACTTTTCATTCCAGGAAGTTGGGAGATTGACCCCCGTCAACTTACATTTATCAGAGAACTTGGCAATGGTCAGTTTGGAGTGGTCAAGTATGGGAAATGGCAAGGCCGCCATGACGTGGCCATTAAAATGGTCAAAGAGGGCTCAATGTCGGAGGATGACTTCATAGAGGAGGCCAAGGTCATGATGTAAGTAGAAACTACTGTTCAAAAGTTTTAAAGTTTTTTTTTATTTGTTTAATTTGTTTATTTATTATTATTATTCAGCAAGGATTTCGCATAAAGGATGTTCTTTTGAACTTTCTATTCATTAAAGAATCCTAAAAAAAAAAAATTCCACAAAAATATTAAGCAGCACAACTGTTTTCAACATTGCTTATAATAAGAAATGTTTCTTGAGCACTGAATCAGCATGTTAGAATGATTTCTGAAGGATCATGTGACATGATGCTGAAAATTCAGATTTGCCATCACAGGAATAAATGTTTTAAAATATTACAATTTTAAAATATATTTAAATAAAACACAGTATTAAATTGTAATAATATTCCACAATATTACTCTTTTAACTGTATTTTTGATTAAATAAGCCTTGGTGAGTGTAAGAGATTCTTTCAAAAACTTTAATTTTGAACAGTACTTTTTCTCCATCTGTGATTGTGATTAAAGTTGTTAATACACTTGATTATTCATTGTCAGTGTTTATAGCCTGCTTTTCATTCAGGTTTATTTCTCTATAATATAATCATTTTCTGCTGTATAACACTAGGAAACTCTGTCACGAAAACCTGGTCCAGCTCTATGGCGTCTCCACAAAACAACGACCCATCTATATAGTCACAGAATATCTTGCCAATGGATGTCTGCTGAATTACTTACGAGAGAGCCTGCAGCACCCCTCCAGTATTCTTCTCCTTGAGATGTGTAAAGATGTCAGCGAGGGCATGGCTTACTTAGAGGCCAATCAGTACATCCACAGAGACCTGGTTCGTGTAACAAAAATATTCCTCAACTGGAAGAGATATTTTACCATTAAAATTTCCAAAATGTTTTTTTTTCTCATAGGCTGCTCGGAACTGTTTAGTAGACTCAAATGGAACCATTAAAGTGACTGATTTTGGATTGTCAAGGTAATTGAATACATGGCGGACAACACTATTTAAGCAAAATTCGCCATACTTTCTCTCTGCATAGAAATCATTGCTGTTCACACAGGTATGTTCTGGATGATGAATACACCAGCTCTGCTGGTTCAAAGTTCCCAGTGCGTTGGTCGCCTCCTGAAGTCCTCCTTTACTGCAAGTTCAGCAGCAAGTCAGATATTTGGGCATTTGGTGCGTCAATTACCACTGCATTTCCAGCATAACTTTACCTTCTGTCAAACCAACTGTTTCATTTTCTCTTTTGTTATTTGTCTGACAGGTGTTTTGATGTGGGAGATATACACTCTGGGCAGAATGCCTTATGATCGGTGGAACAACACAGAGATAGTAGAGAAGATTTCTGCTGGTCACCGGCTTTATCGCCCACAAATGGCCAATGACAAAGTTTTTTCCATTATGAACAGCTGCTGGCATGAGGTAGACAGCTTTATACTAATAGTCAAAACATTTTGTGAATTAAAACTGTTATCTATTAATGCAAATTTAAACATGAGAGTAAAGTTTATGCCCTCTCTTTTTTGTAGAGACCAGATGAGCGCCCCACGTTCGTAGATCTTGTCATGACCATCAAGGATTTGCTTTTCAATATGTAATCGACGTAACTACTGTGCCCCCTTGAACATTAAGGATACAGTCCACCATATGCAATTGAAAGAATCATTATGTAACTTGTCTTGAATAACCTCCTCAATTAATTTCTTTCAACTAAGAACCCAATAATGTGAATGCTGTTTTACACATGTCTTTGATCTTTTTTTTTTTAGTTTAAATTGTTGCAAGAAAAAAATGGAGATTGGAATGTGATTTCTCATTTAACATTGCAGTCTTACAAGCTATGTTGTATTTAGTCTATAAACCTCCCCTCAGTTTCATATTTAAATCAAAAGCTATCTTTAATATTATTTATAATAACCAGGAGCAACAACAATAAAAATTTAGGACTGTATTATAGATAATGACTGTGGCTGTGTACTGATATACAAAAATATAGCTATAATATATATATATAGCTAAGTAGCTAAACTTTAGTAAAACAATCTCTAGAAATATTCCAGGCTTGTAGTGTAAATATTTATTCAAATCACGTTATCTCCGGTGGTTGAAATCTGATGGATATTTAATTAAGGACTAAACTTTGTCTCTTTTTCATCTATCTGTGTACTGAATAAAACAAGAGCAGTTTCCAGTATTCCTCTGGCTCCAGTCATACTCTTTTATTCCTATTCAAATTACATGCATTTGTCACCATTAATGTCAGTAAACACTTAATTAGAGTGAAGATTCTTTTACATTGAAACATCATTTTAATGAAAACTTTTCTACATTAAAGAAGTATAAAATGGTCTTATCTCTCCCCACCTGGTCCAAACTAACCTCCAACATTAATTTCCACATTAACACTTTACAATAAGGTTTCATTAGTTAACATTAGTTTACCTGAACTAAGAATGAACAATACTTCTACGGCATTTATTAATCAGTTAATTTCAATATAACTAACATTATTCAAATCAAAAGTTGTCTGTTAGTTAATGTGAACATGAACAAAAAATGAATGACTGTATTGTTATTAACTAACATGAACAAATATTAAGAAATACTGTAACAAATGTATTGCTCATTGTTAGTTCATTTTAGGTAGTACATTTAGTAAAGGTAAATGAAACCTTATTGTAAAGTGTTACCAATGTATTTATTTTTTTATTTGATCATCTATAACTGTTGTTGTTTAAAATACAAACTGCTGATTTTAAACTGTGGAAAATGATCTAAATGAAACACAAAAAATAATGTTTACACACTTGAGGAGTTTCAAAAGCAGACATTTGACATAAGTTCACCAAATTCATGTATAAACCACATTATCATCTGTCTCAGAAGGGTTTCGTTTAAAGAACAGATAAATTCTCCAAAATGTCCAGGGCAGGGGACTGTCAATGTTTGACAATAGGGAAGGGAAGTTATAATAACAATATCTGGCAACCAGGGTTACAGTCACTTCACCAGGAAGTTTATTCACACGAGACGTAACTGCCACCGATGGACGATACGAATGCAAGGTTAGTCAATTTAAAAATGATTTATATTTCAATAGTCTTTTAAATGTAGTCTTAAATCTTAATATGAACCGTAACATGAAACAACAATGCCTCCTAGTGTAAAATACATTAAAGCTTAGTGCACTAACCAAAATCGACCTACATCATTCTAAAAAGTAGCTTTCTCTCTTTGAAAATGCTGTGATCATGCATTTCCTGTCGTTATAAATGTTTAGAGCAGATAAACAAATAGTCTACAATGAAATCTTAAGTTGTTTTGCTTTGAAGTACTGGCAATGTGAAAAGCTGGAGTCACATGAGTCACATGATTTGCTTCCTAATATATTCTGTGGCTGTTTTTTAACTAGTGTGTTGCCTACCTAGACAGAAAGCTGTGGTTATCTATGCCCAAAAATGCTATTTAGGTAGGCAGCTCACTAGGTTTGTTTTAGACAGACCCGCCGATGTAACTAAAATATCTAATAGCCAAATGTAATATCTAGTCCTATTATAACTGCTGCGTTCAGATGGATGCTGCAAACCGCACTGACTTCTACATTGGGTTGGCGCTTGCTGTAAGTTCCACTATCTTCATCGGTGGCAGTTTTATATTGAAAAAGAAAGGGCTCTTACGACTGGCAAAAACAGGCTCTACTAGAGCAGGTAGGTGATTGAAATTTACCGAGTACCATTGCACAATACTTCATTATACAGTATGTGAATTGCATCATTTTTTTATGCTTTTGACATTATGATTGATTATTTCCTTTTTCTTGTGCTATCTAATCAGATCTGTTCTCTCCACTATTCAGGTCAAGGTGGATATGCATACCTGAAAGAATGGCTGTGGTGGGCAGGGCTTATATTAAGTATGGCATTATCATTTTATCTATTTATTTGTCATAAGTAAAGCTGAATTATAAGCAGAATATGGACCTTAATCAGATGTGCATGTAAATATTATCAGTGTATGTGGATTTATAGATCTTAGTAATGACTAATGAGAGATTGCTATCTACACAGTACACATTAATATGTCATTATGAACACCCTAATCACATTCTTTTGTCTTGTCATGTATTTTATTTTTAGTGGGAATAGGTGAGGCAGCGAATTTTGCAGCTTACGCATTTGCACCTGCTACGTTAGTAACACCCCTGGGAGCATTGAGCGTCTTGGTCAGGTAAATTTACCTAGTAGTGTACACCACCTTTCAAAAATTATAGCATTAATTGCAGTCACAGATTGAGATACACTACTGTTCAAAAGTTTGGGGTCAGTAAGATTTTCAGCAGTAATTATTACTCCAGTCTACAGTATCACATGATCCTTTAAATTAGAATGCATTCTAATATGTTGAATTGGTGCCTAGGAAATATTGCTTATTATATATTTTTTATTTTTCTGATTATTATTTTTGTCGAATGATACATTTTTTCAGGATTCTTCGATGAATAGAAAGTTCAAAACAACAGTATTTATTTGAAATAGCATTTGTTTTGTAATGATATAAAAGTCTTTATTAGTACTATTAGATTAATTTAATGCATCCTTGCAGAATAAATTTATTTTTCAAATAATTTCTTTAAAAAATCATATTGGCCCCACAGTTTTGGGGTTGTACAGGTGTGTATAGTCTCAAAGGAACATTATTTCTTCGTCTAAAATATGTTTTTTACTAAATGTACAACCTTTTTCATCAGTGCTGTGCTCTCATCATACTTCCTGAGTGAGCGGCTGAATATCCATGGGAAAATTGGCTGTTTGCTTTGCATCTTCGGTTCCACAGTAATGGTGCTCCATGCTCCACAAGAGGAAGAGGTTGCTTCTTTGACAGCGATGGCAGAGAAACTCAAAGATCCAGGTTAATTTACAAATACACTTTGGATGCCAAAGAGACCCTAATTTACAAGTACACCATGGCCCCCTGTGAGCTCTGTACTGTTTTTTATAACGGTCGTCTTTCTTGCATGTATCACAGGATTCATCGCTTTTGCTGTCTGCATTGTCGTGAGTAGCCTGGCCCTGATCTTGTTTGTCGCACCTCGCTATGGTCAGAAAAATGTGCTGGTGTACATCCTCATCTGCTCTGTGATTGGTTCATTATCTGTGTCCTGTGTGAAAGGCCTTGGCATTGGGATCAAAGAGCTGTTCGCTGGTACAGCTGTTCTGAAAGAGCCACTGTTTTGGGCTCTGCTCATATGTCTTGTGATCTGCATCAGTATCCAGATAAGCTACCTTAATAAAGCCCTCGACATTTTCAACACCTCTATAGTTACACCTATTTATTATGTCTTCTTTACTGTATCCGTCATGGCTTGTTCGGCCATCTTGTTTAAGGAGTGGCTTCGAATGTCCACCGATGGGGCTGCTGGGACTGTTAGTGGCTTTCTTACCATCATTATTGGCATTTTTCTTCTTCATGCGTTCAAGGACATTAACTTTAACTTGGATTCTCTACCTTTATATCTGCACCGTGGACCTCAAGGCAACGCGTGGAGCCAACCTTACGTGGCTTTGCCAACCGACGTGACGATTACTGTGGACGAAAGCAATCTGACTAAGGAAAGAAGCGCAAAGGGCTTTTCCCCAGAGAGTTTAGACAAGAGGAGCAACGGTACATTTTTTTTCTAGAATAATATTAGCAAAAATACTGATTTACTACATGCTACTGTACAAGCATACTTTGCAAACCATACATACTGTGAGAGTACCTAATTTGTATTTTGTGTGTGCGTGTGTTTTAGTATACAAGATACTACTTACATATTTTCCAACAATAATATTTAGTTTTAGTTTCACGCTGTTGATATTTTCAGAGTAACGATGATGTGCCCAGTCACTTGTTTTAAATACAAAATCCTGAAGTAGCAGCATAATGTTTAAAAATCTGCTCTACAATCTTGTTAAATGTTACATTATTTATTCTATGACCAAACCAGCATTGTTTAGGATATGCGTATGATTACATTCATATCAAGCACTTTAAATTTATCAGCTTAATATTCAAGGCCTCATCTGTTCCATAAATACACAATATTATTTAATGCAATGTGCTTGACTTCCATCATTCAAAAGTTTGGGGTCAATAAGATATTTTTGATTGTTCTGAAATATAGTATTTTATGCTCACCAAGGCTGCATTTATATGTTCAAAAATACAGCAAACAGAATATTGTGAAATATTCTTACAATTTAAAAGTACTGTTTTCTGTTTTAATATATTTTAAAATTGATTTTATTACTGTGATGGCAAAGTTCAAAACAGTTCAGTTCAGGATAGAAAGTTTAAATTTATAGTACATTTTCAACATTTGATCAATTTAATGCATCCTTGCTGATCAAAGTAATAATTTCTTTTTACGTATAAAAAAAAAAAAACTGACCCCAAACGTTTCAACCGGTTTCAACGTAGTGTAAATGTCCTATACTGGTGTTCGGGAACATATTGGTATATTTGAAAAATGTTTTCTTAAGCAACAACTGAACTTAAGAGGTGGTGCATTGTTTTCTATATATATTCTATGTACATAGTGCTTGCTAAGCTATTTTAATACATAGTGCCTGCTAAGTTATTTTAATAAATATGACACCGAAACCTCTAAGAAGTCTCATTAGTATTTATTTAAGGAGGTTGAGCATTTTCTAACTTGAACTCTGCTTTCTCCTGTGACATTTTTACACATCATATGAATAAACTGCAGAGTATGTTGTCTTTTTATTTCAAGTTCACATTTCAACAGACACTTTATAAGCCACAGATCTTGAAACAATCAGTAAGACGATGCATTGTACTATACTTGGTAATGTACTTTGAAGGGAAATGCAGAGCCTCTTCCTCAATTCCAGATCAGATCTGTACAATATGATCAGATCAGATCTCCACAATATGTACTAATTTTCATACCAAAATCTTAGAACTGGGAAATGTCAATTATATCGATGGTATGATAAGTTGGGCTTTCTATGGGACTGCACATGCATCCATTTGATTTCGAATACATGGCCTTCAAAATAATAGAGCAAAAAGAGGCACTTTTGTCTTTGATAAATTAACTGAATCCTGTATAGCGGTTGCCTCACAGTTTTTGTTGGCATGACAAATCCTCAATAAGTGGCTGTAGTTCTACTAGTCTGTCATGGTCTCTGAGAATGTTCCTCTACTCCTCTGAGTTTGCTCTAGTCTGTTGAGGATGAATTGACTTGTATCGATGAATCGTTCCACGCAGTTTACAAAACACACCTCTGTCCTGGAGTCGAGCTTTGGACCAGGCTTATCCATGCACTTCTCCTGCAAAGACAAACACACTATGAGCTCCAAAAAACCCCACAACTGATGACTTTGCTGAATTTGTGTGTGTATGGGACGTGACGGTGAGGATATTTTCCCACCGGTTAATCGACGTGTCACGTGTGACATCACCGGTATCACCGGCGGAGGCTTTTAAATCTCTAATTTAAAGGCAAACGTAAACTGCGCCCGTTTGCACGGGCATTCATAATGGTGCGCACTGTTTTGTTATTGTGCCCTGAATAGGCACTAATTTGAAAACTAAACTAACACGTACACGGCCGCACGTCAACCGAAGCGGAGTAAGCTGAACATAGCGAGAATTTTTACATAGGAATAAACTGAAAACGCTCGCTCTGTTCTGCTCGCTCCGCGCCCGTTGACACGTGTGGCCGTGCACATTTTAGATTCGTTTTCAATTCGGCAAATGCTCCAACTTTAGCTTAGGAGGAATGGAATAGACAACAGGTCGAAATTATAGGCAATTAGCAAGACACCCCCAATAAAGGAGTGGTTCTACAGGTGGTGACCACAGACCACTTCTCAGTTCCTATGCTTTCTGGCTGATGTTTGATCAAATGCTGATGTTTGATCAATTGATCAAATGAGATGCTTTCGACCTGTTGTCTATTCCATTCCAAACGTCCTGCACGGTGTTGGGCTGTAAGCACAACTCCCACCTGTGGACGTCGGGCCTTCATACCACCCTCATGGAGTCTGTTTCTGACCGTTTGAGAAGACACATGCACATTTGTGGCCTGCTGGAGGTCATTTTGCAGGGCTCTGGCAGTGCTCCTCCTGCTCCTCCTTGCACAAAGGTGGAGGTAGCGGTCCTGCTGCTGGGTTGTCGCCCTCCTACGGCCTCCTCCATATCTCCTGATGTACTGGCCTGTCTCCTGGTAGCGCCTCCATGCTCTGGACACTACGCTGACAGACACAGCAAACCTTCTTGCCACAGCTCGCATTGATGTGCCATCCTGGATGTGCTGCACTACCTGAGCCACTTGTGTGGGTTGTAGACTCCGTCTCATGCTACTACTAGAGTGAAAGCACCGCCAGCATACAAAAGTGACCAAAACATCAGCCAGAAAGCATAGGAACTGAGAAGTGAACTGTGGTCACCACCTGTAGAACCACTCCTTTATTGGGGGTGTCTTGCTAATTGCCTATAATTTCGACCTGTTGTCTATTCCATTTGCACAACAGCATGTGAAATTGATTGTCAATCAGTGTTGCTTCCTAAGTGGACAGATTGATTTCACAGAAGTGTGATTGACTTGGAGTTACATTGTGTTGTTTAAGTGTTCCCTTTATTTTTTTGAGCAGTGTATATACGGTATATCAGTTTCCACAAAAATATTAAGGAGCACAACTGTTTTTAACTGATAATAATAAGAAGAATTGTTTCTTGAGCAACAAATCAGCATATTAGAATGATTTCAGAAGGATCATGTGACACTAAAGACGATGCTGAAAATTCAGCTTTGACATCACATGAATAAATTACATTTTTAAATATATAAAAAACCGGCTACTTTAAATAATAATCATTTGTCTTTACAGTTTTATTGTTGTATATTTGTTCAAATGAATTCAGCTTCGGTGAGCTGGGATGGGAAACGAGAAGAACCCCAAAGGGTCACAAGCTCCGCGACTAAAGAGGGCAGCACCTTAAATTAATTGCTTGAACTACTGAAACATCTTCCAAATCCACAGATCATACATACTAGGACAGGATATAACTGTGCAGTACAGCCTCATAAACCTCTTTACGCAGCCCAATAGGACAGAAACACACTCACCCAGCACACTTCTGTCATCTGATGAACTAGCTGCTGAAACCTCTGCTTTTGAGACTCGATCTCGATAAACTGCTGCAGCTGAGGGTCTGCCGTGACTCCTTGATTATCCATTGGGGAGAAGAATAACTTAATGGTGATATCTGACCACTGTATACAATGTCCCAGCACTACGCTGACCTTCACGTGTCTCGATAGCCAGGAACCAGAAGAGGGGAGCACCAATAAGAAAGCGTGAAATCAAGAGGAAACGGATATGACTTGCGGTTGCAGGCGGAAGTTGTAGAATCCATAGCAGGACAAGGGTGTTAAGGAACAGTAAGGTTGGTGAGCCGAAAAATATTTTCTTGCCTTGTATTTTGACTATAGTGAGTTAATAGATAACGACATTATCTTAATTAAGCGACGTAATGTATGTTTGGGTGTATAAATGTGTGTGTGTAAACAGAGACAGTGCGATTGAGTTGAATGTCAAGCAAGGTCTTACAGAAAGCTGCTAGCCTAGCCCCGTAACGCTTATAAATGTGACTAAAATGTTCAGTGAGGTTTCTCTGCACTCCCCGTCAATTAATGGTAATAAAGTAACCATTTAATTGATATGATTTTAAGTAACGTTAACTATATTCATTCTTGTCTGCCAGCTTTGCCACATGTACAAGTTACGCTTGAGTCTTGTTTATCAGTGTAATATTGCATTTATCAATCCGTTACTTAATGAGTAAATTATGCTGACTTAAATAACGTCTTTTCGTACAATATCAAATTCCACCCCACCCCCATAGTGAATTTTATATGCTACATTATGTTGCATTTATATATTTTACAGTTTTATATTCTAAACCTGATTTTGTACAAATACAGCTGTCTTGACTTGACTAGTTTATTCAAATTAACTTATTGAATAGATACAACAAAGAATCGACTATACCAGTTATTAGAAGAGATACTTATAAACTTGTTATAATTAATTCTATGAATTAGCAATATTATATTTAAAATGCATGTATAACATTTTAAAGTACATAAAACATTATCCCATCAGTTAATTTAAAGTTAAACTGTTTTCTTTTGTAATATATTTTAAAATGTAATTTATTCTTACTTTTTTATATATACAACAGTTAAAATGTATTCAAATTGAGTCAATTATTGACAGTTAAATGTTGTTCTTGTGTAGATACTACTGTATGCTTATTTTATTTTAAATGTACTAAATTGAACCTTGATTTTTCATTTCCCTTAGATCAGTTTTCTTGGCACAATGGGTCGTCACTTCGGAGATTTGGCCAAGATAAGGCATGTGATCACCTACAGTATTTCCCCCTTTGAGCAGAGGGCTTTCCCAAACTACTTTTCCAAGGGAATCCCAAATGTGTGGAGGCGATTCAAATCATCTGTATTCAAGGTTGCACCACGTAAGTCATTTTGGGCCAAAATTAAGCAATGCACAGGCGTTAAAAATGTGTGTGTGTGTATATATATATATATGTTAGTATTTTCACCCAAAAAATTGGTTTTAAGCCAGTTATTTATATATTTTGCTGTAGTGTGTCAGTAGGAAATATCAGTTTACATTTCCAAACATTCCTTTTGCCATTAATTGTAATAATCCAGTGAGATTTTTGTGATCCACACAAAGATCTGGGGCCATATTCACAAAACATTTTATCTTACCACTAAGAGTTCTCCTAAATGGCAGTAAAAGTTCTTAGTTAAGAGTTTTCTCTGAAAACCTATTCACAAAGCTGCTGAGGCCAACTTTTACTAAGGAATTGAGAGAAGTCTTCAGCTAAGAGAAAGGGCAGGGTTGACCTCGTTTACTAACTATGCACACAGTGATTGGCTGATGGGGAATGGGTCTCTGTCAGTGATTTAATCATAGAAATATTTCATAGAAAAGTTTTTTTGCCATATTCAAATAAAGATTTTAAAATAAAAATGTTGCCATATTCAAATAAAGGTTTTAAAATGTAGGCTAAGTGTCACTAATTAAATTAGTATATGCTCAGCTAATTATCAGCCTCTTACATGTCTGCATCTCGAGAAATTGCAGAATTCAAGCGATAAATCATGTTTTATAAACAACGTTCAGGAGGAGCAAGTTCAAACAGTATCTAATCAGCTCGAGAGGAGGTATATATGCATAGCCAGAGCCGGCCCTAGACATTTGGGGGCCCTAAGCAAAATTTGGTTGGAGGCCCCTTTGACCGTTTTAAGGCCTAAAGAAAAGCAATGACTACCTTATAACTATACCATACTATATAACTATATTATACTGTATATACTATGTTTGATGTCTAACAGGAAAATTATGAGACCACTGAGCTGAATGGCAGTGCAAGACACACACACACACTGATTAACTTGCTGAATAAAAAGACAGATAAAGTGATTATCACTGAACAAAGATACATTTTTATTGACACCAGAGTATAAGAGTCACAAACTACAGCACATATACACTCACCGGCCACTTTATTAGGTACCCTATGCTAGTAACGGGTTGGACCCCCTTTTGCCTTCAGAACTGCCTCAATTCTTCGTGGCATAGATTCAACAAGGTGCTGGTAGCATTCCTCAGGGAGTTTGGTCCATATTGACATGATGGCATCACACAGTTGCCGCAGATTTGTCGGCTGCACATCCATGATGCGAATCTCCCGTTCCACCACATCCCAAAGATGCTCTATTGGGTTGAGATCTGGTGACTGTGGAGGCCATTTTAGTACAGTGAACTCATTGTCATGTTCAAGAAACCAATTTGAAATGATTAGAGCTTTGTGACATGGTGGAAGTAGCCATCAGAGGATGGGTACATGGTGGCCATAAAGGGATGGACATGGTCAGAAACAATGCTCAGGTAGGCCGTGGCATTTAAACGATGCCCAATTGGCACTAAGGGGCCTAAAGTGTGCCAGGAAAACATCCCCCACACCATTACACCACCACCACCAGCCTGCACAGTGGTAACAAGGCATGATGGTTCCATGTTCTCATTCTGTTTACTCCAAATTCTGACTCTAACATCTGAATGTCTCAACAGAAATCGAGACTCATCAGACCAGGCAACATTTTTCCAGTCTTCAACTGTTCAATTTTGGTGAGCTCTTGCAAATTGTAGCCTCTTTTTCCTATTTGTAGTGGAGATGAGTGGTACCCGGTGGAGTCTTCTGCTGTTGTAGCCCATCCGCCTCAAGGTTGTGCGTGTTGTGGCTTCACAAATGCTTTGCTGCATACCTCGGTTGTAACGAGTGGTTATTTCAGTCACTGTTGCCCTTCTATCAGCTCGAACCAGTCTGGCCATTCTCCTCTGACCTCTGGCATCAACAAGGCATTTCCGCCCACAGAACTGCCGCTCACTGGATGTTTTTTCTTTTTCGGACCATTCTCTGTAAACCCTAGAGATGGTTGTGCGTGAAAATCCCAGTAGATTAGCAGTTTCTGATATACTCAGACCAGCCCTTCTGGCACCAACAATCATGCCACGTTCAAAGTCACTCAAATCAACTTTCTTCCCCATACTGATGCTCGGTTTGAACTGCAGGAGATTGTCTTGACCATGTCTACATGCCTAAATGCACTGAGTTGCCGCCATGTGATTGGCTGCTTAGAAATTAAGTGTTAACGAGCAGTTGGACAGGTGTACCTAATAAAGTGGCCGGTGAGTGTATATATTTATATAAAATTTAAATTAAATAGAGCAAATAGAATAACATTTAAATATTATATTATATAAAATAATAAATAGATTTTTCAAATAAACAAAATTAACAATAACATCTAAAACACCACAAAGAAGATCAATAGTAACAATATTAAGAATAAGGTAACATTTCAATATAACTATTAAAATCCAATCCAAATAAAGAAAATAATTATACATAAAGTTAGACTTAATTTTTAAAATGCAGAAGGTTATCATTTTACAGCCCCTTTATACTCACCAACAACTGGAGCTTTGCTTACTGGCAGCATATACTTTAATAGTGCTCCTAAGGGGACATAAGGAGTAAACTAATGTTAGCCCTTTAGTGTAGAATCCAAACTGGGTTTATATTGTTCTGTTAAATGCTTTAACAGTAACACCACAGCAAATGGTATAGGCCTAATACTAAACCAATTTTATGCAGCATGTTATTAGCATGTAAGTTAAACAACTGTAGAAAATTAATACAAGCACGATTTAGGGCTACTCTGAGTTTAGGGAGTACTCTGGTTTTGGGCTAAATTCCGAACTCGGAGCGTCCCCTCAGACAGCACGCCAAATATGCTTATTTTACTCATTTACTCTATTCGATCATTTGTAAGTGTGAAATTATGAAAAGTTTATTTATTTATAAAAGATTTATTTTTGGTGTTTTATCGTAGATTCAAATCTATAAATCAAAATATGTATTGCATTTATGAAGAAAAGGTTCAGCGCCCAAGACTCTTTTGCCATTGCCTCAATGGTGTACAGTGTCTTTGGCTGGATTGCCAGCTACAGCCATTAGAATTCTGTGTCATTCGGTCTTAGTGACTTCTTCTCTTGACTACTTCTAACGTTTCACAGATTTAGGAGCTAGTTTTAGCGCTAAAATGCTTTATAAAATACTCTTAGAGCAAAAATTTCTGGGCCCATATTCATAAAGAATCTTAATGCAAAAAGTAGCTCCTAGTGACAAAATTCTAAGAAAATTCGCAGAAATCTGGGCGTTTACTCTTAAAATTAAAGAAAAAATTCTAGTAAAGAAAAAAGTAATTCAGAAAGCATCTTCACCCTTAAAAGAGGTCTTAAGGTCAAAATTGTTAGGAGTACGGATGAGGACTTTTAAGAGGCTTAAGAGTTTCTTTAGCAGAGGAGAAAATGACAGAACGATGATGGCCTAGTGTTCATCCACTAACTGGTCTAACAGTAAACACGGTTCTTCTGACCAGTCGGGCTTTCTCGTCTTTCTTGTTTTTTAATTCATGTTTGCTATATTAAAACCAACATTCAAACCACCACTTAAATAGATAGCAATCAGTGTAATTGGAAAGAGTGGAACAATTTTTATCATTCTAAGCCAATCAAATACCTTAGGAAATTAACAGCAATGTAAAAAAAAGAATTTATATACATAAATATAATGTGCGTGTGTGTGTGAGTAAACTCTATACTTAAAATGGCTCTTTTTTTCCTTCTTGGACAACCAACCAATCACAGTCTTCAAAAGATTGTGTCATACATAGCAACGGGGTCAGCCCCCCCTCCTCACTAAGATGCGAGTTTTTGTCTTTTCCTTTCTTCAGAGTTGCTCTCAGATCGTTCCCGAATCGCTCTTAAGCTAAGACTCCTACGTAAAAGTTTTTAAGCTAAATTAAGAGTTTTCTGAGAGGATTCTTAGAATCTTTATGAATACGGGCCCTGATTTTTAAAATTAGGACTGACATGCCCATTATTTTTAAGAGTTTCTCCTAAATCGGAAAGTTAGGAGCTACTTTTAGCCTTAAAATGTTTTGTGAATGCGGCCCCTGAAGAAACAGAAAAAACTGATACAGACTAAATCCTGAAAAACCGTGGCAATGTCTCCAAGATGCTTGAAGAAACCTTCCTGCAAAGCTACATTACTGTGAAAAGTTTTAGACGCTTGTGTAAAAATGTGAAAATGCTTTCACAAAATAATGTCATAAATAGATTTTATTGATTAATTAACTTCTATGAACTAAATCAATATTTGGTGTGACCACCACTTGCGTTTAAAACAGCTTTTGTCCTCAGTACACTTGTACAGGTAGCTTTGCAGGCAGGTTTCTTCAAGCATCTTGGAGACATTGCCACGGTTCTTCTGGATTAAGTCTGTCAGTTTTTTTCTGTTTCTTCATGTAACCCCAGATGGACTTGATGGTGAGATCAGATCTCGGTGTGGAGCACCGACTGTTGTCAGACTCATTGTGCATACAAAAATCTCACTGGATTGTTACAATTAATGGCAAAAGGAATGGTTGGAAATGTAAATGATATTTCCTAATGACACAGCTACAGCAACAAATATAAATAACTGGCTTAACCATTTTTCTGGGTGAAAATACTAACATGCCTAAGACTTTTGCAAGGTACTATATATATATATATATATATATATATATATATATATACATACACATGTCTATACTATTCTAGCTATAGATTAAAGCAAACATTGTGTGTGACTAAACTTCTCTACAAACCTGCATCTCTATTTACAGCCATGATTCTGATGTACCTGACCTACACATGGGGCAATCATGTTCATGAACAGGGCAAAAGAAAGAACCCCGCAGACTATGAGAATGAACAGTGAAATCGCCCCGCTGAAGATGTGTCCTTGTGTAACTTCTTGTTTCTGAAAAATTCATCAATAAAGAAAATATTTATGGGAAAAATGGATTTCTGACTTGCTGCCATAACTGTCCACTTAATCAACATGATTCAATTTAGTAGCTTGTTTAATAAAGTACCCTTGTGATGCATCACTTGAGATTATCCTCTCATTTGTAACGGTCATCAGAAATATTTGAATGACGGGGAGTCTACTGCTGAGTTTAAAATTTTTTTTTTTTTTTTACTCCTACTGGATACCAAGGCACTTTTTCTTTTTAATGTGAAGGCACAAATCAGTAAGTTTTGATGCATTCTATAGAGATTTATTTTTACTTTTTGTATACTAATGATTTTTTATACATGAAAATTAAATTTTCATTTTCTATTACGATTAGTTTGTCTGTTGTCTGCCATGTAAAGATTTCTGAAGTTTAACAAATTTCACTAAAATAACTGGGGTGGACAATACTTTTTCAATGTGAATCGCCAATGCAGAAATCTGACAAATGTACCATTTTATTCAATACACTACTGTTAAAGTCCCTTTGCTACCATTCAGCAGTTTGGGGTTGGGAAGATTTTTTAAATGTTTTTGAAATGTCTCTTGCTCACTAAGACTGCATTTATTTGATTAAAAATACAGTAAAAAAAGTAGTATTACAATTTAAAATAAATTTTATATTTATAATATATATAAATAATATATTTTAAAATATAAGGGTGATGCAGAGCTGAATGTCTTAAGTGTCTCATGATCGTTCAGAAATCATTCTAATATGTTGATTTGGTGCTCAAGAAACATTTCTTATAATTTTTGGAAACAATTTTTTAAAGGATTCTTTAATTCCAAAGAATATTTTTAATGTGTTGTGTAATTCATTGTCACCTTGGCTTAGATGCATTTAATGTGTCTTTGCTAAATAAAAGTATTAAAAAATAAAAGTATATTGACCCCAAACTTTTGAACGATATACCCGCAAACAATATTAATTTCCATTCCTTTCAGTGTAATATAACCAACGCCGTTGTTGTCATGCGCTTCTGTACACTGGCGCTGCCTGTTGAAATGCGCATGCTCAGTTTAGCTCGGCGTCATTCTGACTTCACAACGACGCATTCCGTTAAAACCACATAAATAGGAAAATGGGCAGCAAAGACACCTAAAGAGTTTATAACTAAAAACATCTAAGAAATCGGGTTTTTGCTACAAGTACATGTGTAACGGCTGCACTTCATCGGTGAGTTTGTTTGGTGGGCTGAATTCTCATGTCATTTTGATTAAACGAAATATTTCCCCTTTTCAAATAAACCAGACTGTTATCTGTCGTATTTAAAAGTGAGTTCAAAGTTAGTTGAGCACACGGGATAGGACAGTAATAAGCATGGGTAACTATGACTATTGTCCAGACTTGCTTCTGGGATTTACACACTATTGTGTCGATTCACAATGACTAAGCATTGGCTTTTACGTCCCTCCCATTAGTTCAACTACTGCATTGGCCGGGGTGTTGGCTTCCTGCTTATGGAGATATTAAGCCCGTTGGCTCGACTGCGAGCGTCTTTTCTTACTCTTGGACTATCGCTGTTGTCTTCTCGTAGACTCATCAGTCGCAGCATGGCCTCTGAATCCGTCACGCGCTTTGATTTTCTGGTGATTGGCGGAGGGTCCGGAGGGCTGGCCGGTGCGCGGCGGGCGGCTGAACTCGGTGCCACAGCAGCCGTGATCGAAAGTCACAAACTCGGAGGTACCTGCGTGAGTAAAGACCATCCTGCTCCTGCAACACCACATTTCCCTTAGAGTCCTATAGATGTGTTTAGACGAGTTATTTACAGTATTTGGACGCTGGATTCGTCACATGAATAGAGGTGTTTGGGAAGAATCCAGATCCAGCTCTTTTTTGTGTAATGGTTTAGGTCCAGACCAGCACCTATGCATTTTTTTGTCTGCTGATATTATTGACGTTGGCAATTAAACTTCTCTTCTGCTGCAGGTGAATGTTGGTTGTGTTCCTAAAAAGGTATATATTTTGACTTTTATCATTACACTTAATTGATTGCCTGATGCAAGCAGAACTGTTAATTGTGTAATTTGCTTGCTTCCAGGTTATGTGGAATACATCCACTCATGCAGAGTATCTCCATGATCATGAAGACTATGGATTTGAGGGAGCAAAAGCACATTTCAGCTGGCAGTAAGTTAGATACTTTCTTGGGGGTTTTCTTCTGGGTGGTTTGGTTTTTGTAGATAGGATGATGAGTATATAGGATTATGGCAAGCCATTCTTTTAAAATATAAAAAAAAAAAAACTATTTTATTTTTGTGTTCAATTGTAATTTCTGTATTTTTTGTAAACAGTACTGCATACCTAGGGAAATTACATTTGCGCTGTCAGTACACATATTTTGTGCACACAGAAAACAGCGTGCGGTTACTATTTTGAGTTCTCTTTCATGTCTTGCACTTGATCGAAAAAATACACACAACAAAAGTGTCAAAATGCCCGCCTTGCCGAGTATTCACGTAAACACTGTTTGTTATGTCTTACCTGAACATAAACAGATGAGAAAGAAAATACATGTGTAACAGTCCGTGTATTCTTTCTTAAAGTGACAGCAGCCTAATATTCCTGCTGCCACCTGGGTCATTAATGTTAATCAAACAAAATTAATTTGTATCTTTGACTTTATGTTGTATTATTTTGAGCTGTTGCTTGTAATTTGTTTATTTGTTCTTATTTTATAACTGAAGACTCACTTGTCTTCAATAATGCTTGAACTGTAGGCCTAATAGTTAGGCTTTTTGCTGTGGTATTGAAATTGGAATCAATCGAGAATTGTGAAAATGAAAAATATTTTGGTGGCTTATTTATTAGAATACAATTTTACATGGGTCAAAACAACAACAAAACAAACTTTTATTTATTTATTTATTTGTGAGACCACGTGAGTGGCGTGGCAGGATTTTGAACATTCTCCACAGTCATAGTTAGGTGTCGCTGACAGATGTTAAGTGGTGCCGCCAGTGTGCATGCACTCACAGAAAACAATGCATTTACAATTTGATATGGCATTCCAGTGTGCGACCCTCTTTATTCATTGTTTTGCTAATGTTGGAGACTCCTAGTTGGAGGACATAATTTATGAGTCATAACCCGCCAAATTGGCTGGTGAGTTTACCTGCCATGGTTGTTCATTTGAAGGGTTGACATGTTAATTTTAAACCCTGTTCATAACATAATAGTAATTATTCTTTTGTAGTCACAATCCCAAAAGTAACAAGTAAGTAATATTGTTTCTGGTAACAAAATTTGCCATTAAATTCTATGGGAATCTGTAGTTTAGATATCTTAGTTCTGACTAGCATGTATTTAAACTGTTGGTGGTACTTAATCTAGTTTAACTTGTAATTAGTTATATTTGTTAAGAGTAATTAAAAAAAAGTACATATTGCACTCTTACTAGTTAATAGAAATTAAAAAAGAATTACTAGTAACATCAGTAAAGACACTAGGTTTAAGGGATAGGCTACATGTAATGACTTGCCGTAGAGGATATTCTTTCTGTAAGAACAGAAGTAGGCTAATTCTTGTCACAAAAAGGATTTTTACTCTTGCGATAGTTGAGGATAGTCAAGTTCCTGCTCGCTCTGATTCGTTACAGCTTTCAGTATTTGTTTTGCTTCCCTTTTGTGGTAAAGTCAGTACAGCTTTGGGTGATCTTGTCTGACAAAAGCATGAGGTGGAGTAATTTGTTTGACTAGAGGTGTGTTATGCTGTGGAGAGTTCAGCTATCAGGATTTCTAGTGATATGAAAGATAAATTAATATTTAAATGAATAAATGTCACTTCTTTTGGTGTGTGTATTTTCAGATTCATTAAACGCAAAAGGGATGCTTACGTTAGTCGCCTGAATCAGATTTACCTGAGCAACCTTGACAAGGTAGGCTGCGTTATGTTACTTTCCAGTCAGCAAATTGAATGTAAAAGTGATTTGTGGAAGATGAAAGACAAAATCTGTTTTGTTTAGTTTTTAACAAAATTTAACATGGTTTTCATATCATGGAGAATCATATTTTCTTGTTCTTTATAGTACTTGTACTATGAAAGCTTTACATAGAAATCTTAAAGGCATACCAGCAAAATAGTCCCGTTTAAGCTTCAGAGACAGGGTGAAAAATGATATTTTTTTAATGCAAATGCTGTACTAAGCAGACCTTGAGGAAAAACAAATTAATAGCGTTATGAAAATGCATGATATGGCCTCTTTAAACATTTAGAATTGGTATTGACGTGACTGAGATGTTGTTTGTGGTTGTTCATAGGCCAAAATTGAGTCCATTCATGGCTATGCAAGGTTCACAGATGACCCTGAACCTACAGTTGAAGTCAATGGAAAGAAATACACAGCCACCCATATCTTAATCTCCACTGGCGGTCACCCGTCCACTGTCAGTGAGGATGATGTGCCAGGTGGGTTTATGTTTGTTCATTATGAAAAATATACTTCCTTCTGCTTTACTTCTCAATGCCATCCTTATTTGCACTTGCCATTAAAGGGATAGTTCAGCCAAAAATGTAAATTTTGTCATCACTTGCTCAACCTCATGTTGTTCCATACATGTATGTATGAGTTTCTTTCTTCTGTTGAACACATGAAGATATTTTAAAGAAAGTTGGTAACCTGACAGTTGACTTCCATATTATTGTTTTCCGACTATGGAAGTCAATGGTTAAATGTCAACTGTTTGATTACCAACATTCTTCAAAATATCTTCTCTTTTGTATTCAGCAGAAGAAAGAAATTCATACAGGTTTTGAAAAACTTGGCGAGGGTGAGTAAGTGATGACGAAAGTTTTATTTTTGCGTGAACTATCCTTTAAAGTGATTTAACTTATTTTTGTCACTTTTTTAAATCTGCATTTTGTAAATTTCAATGTTATTGCAGGGGCCAGTTTTGGCATTACCAGTGATGGATTCTTTGAACTTGAATCTTGCCCTAAGTAAGTGATACTTGTGATAAGTGATACACGTACTTATATTATTGTGTTTTCTTGGCTTATCATTAAATAACTGATCACTGTATCCACCTAGACGTAGTGTCATAGTTGGGGCAGGATATATTGCTGTGGAGATGGCTGGTATCCTTTCCACTCTGGGGTCCAAAACGTCCATCATCATCCGACAAGGAGGGGTAAGAGCCCTATTTATTGTCACCTGGATAAATGCTACTGTCATGTATATTCCAAAGTAAGCAATGACTGTGTTCTTTTGTTTCAAGGTGCTGAGGAACTTTGATGCCTTGATAAGCTCAAATTGCACAAAAGAATTGCAAAATCATGGTGTTGACTTACGGAAAAATACTCAGGTAACTAGTACTGAGTAGTATTAGGTAAGGTAATATGTAGCTGGCTTTCCAGACTGATGTATCAGTTTGTTTGGCAGATTTTTAGTTATGATTTTCCCCCAAACTATATCTTATGTCAATATATCAAAATATTCTGACATTGTTTACAGGTGAAGTCAGTGCAGAAGACTGACAAGGGCCTCACTGTTACGCTTGTGACAAAAGACCCTGATGTCAAGGATGCACAGGAGAAGTTGGACACCATCCATGAGGTCGACTGTCTGCTCTGGGCTATTGGCAGGGAACCCAAAACCGCTGGCCTCAACCTCAGTCAAATAGTAAAAATTTATTTCAATTTGGTTGATATTATTACTATTTCTTTTAGTTTAAGTATAAATGTAATTGATTGGTAAAATATTATTAGTTAGAATAATAATACATTCCTGAGAAACTTGAAATGGGCCAGGATTACAAAACTCTGTGGCATGATGTTGATTCTGGAAGAAGAAGAAAAACTCACTTTATAAGTTATTTTTACAGTAGAGCACTTACAATGGAATCCTATGGGGAATGGCATTGCACTGGAGTAAACTTTTAGAATACATATTATGTTGAAAGTATAGCCACAAAACTTGAAGTTGGTATGAAATGGAAATTCACCTTATCTATTTTCTAAATGCATTTTATTGATCTTATTGTTATCAATATGATTCCTTCATGCATATTTCTTTTTTCTTTTCTTTTTATCTCGTAATTGTTCATCAAAATGTGATCACTCAATCTTCTGGTGAAACGACAGACTTGTCTCTGGTGACGAATCCCAGACTTCTGTAATTATTTAGTCAACCTTCAAGCTGTTATTCAGATCTACCTTTGTCTAATCAACGACAGATGGATAGAAATCCCACTCTATTTTCTTTTTTTCTTTTTCAATAATCCATTTCACTCGGATTTACGTCACAGTATATATAACACAATATCTGTTCCCACTTCGTTTGCATTGTGAATTTAAACATAATACATGTTAACATGAGCCTAGTGTGATAAAAGTTCTGCTCACAGGACTAAAATTACTAATGCATAACAATATTACCCCTTTTCAACAGAAAAAAAAAAAATTATGCTTAAACAAAAATACAAGCTGTACATGTCAGAGATGCTGTCGATAAAGTTCAAATGAACCCAGAGGATTCCTTTAAACCCCAGTAGCCACACTAGATAGATGGTATTATAGGCTTTATCTTCGCACTGCATAACTTGATAAAGTATGAATAACAGAGGGTGTATTGTTATTCAGGGTGTGAAGCTTGATGAAAGGGGACATATCATGGTGGATGAGTTCCAGAACACCACTCGTCCAGGCATCTATGCAGTTGGGGATGTTTGTGGGAGAGCTCTTCTTACACCTGGTACGGTTTCAGGATCACATCTTTAAATAGAATTTCCTCCTACATGCATTAACATCTTCCGGGTGTTTTGTGGTTTTGTATGTTGGGGGTTACATTGCAGGGCCTCCCACTTTAATTCTTTAGCATCTGTTTAATGGGAATGTATATTCAGTTTGCACTAATAAGCTGTTGTTGTTTCTCTTTTTTGTGTGGATAGTTGCTATTGCTGCTGGCAGAAAGCTTGCTCACCGACTATTTGAGGGCAAAGCAGACTCCAAAATCGATTATAATAATATCCCTACTGTTGTGTTCAGCCACCCACCAATCGGCACAGTAGGACTAACTGAAGGTGAGCTGATGTACAAATAATCCTTTCTCATAGTATCTTGAGATTTCCATCATACTTCGCATGTAGCTAGTGTTGTTTTAGTATTATTTATATACTATTATAAAACTTATTATTTTGAATTATCTTTTGTTTGTATATATTTTCAGTTTTCCTTTCTTAGTAATTTTATTGTGCTTTTGTAATTTGTATAAGTTTTTGTATATGAATATAGCTTTAATTGGTTTTCATTTCAGTTTCAGTCATTTTAGTACTGAACTTAAACTTATTTTATTTCAGTTAGTTACCAAAAGGACATTTCTAATCTTCCATTTTTTTATTTTTGAAGTTTACGTTTTTCATTTAATATTTATATTTTATTGATAACACTTTACAAAAAGGTTTAATTTGTTAACATTAGGTAACTGCATTAGTTAACATGACCTAACAATGAAAAATCATTCTAAAGCTTTAATTAATCTTAGTTCATGTTAATTTCATCATTTAAAGTGCCCCTATTATGCTTTTTGGAATATTACCTTTCATGCAGTTTGTAATATAGCTGATTGGGAATGTAAAAGGTCTGCAAATTTTTAAAGATGAAAAATATGAAAAATATTTGAAAAATATGAAAAATATGCATGAAAAATAAAGTTATTGTCTGTTACATACCTACGTAACAATGTAACAAATTTGCATAATGCCAGCCTATGGTTCTTCATTGGCTGCCCTCGAACAACATCAAACGCCTTCAAACACTGTAGTTGTAGCTGAGGCTTGGAAGAGTTTGGTTTCTTGTCAACATGTCGAGAAGACGTTGTTTTCAGCACTGCAAATTCACTTTGCATGCACTTCAAAAGGATCAGGACTCACACTTGAACTGATATGGAAAAACCAACATCATCGTTACTGTTCATATCACTGTGTATACAAGCGCTGAGAAAAGCCTCTGGACGTGAAATACAGATATGGTAATGAACGTTTCGTTTCCAACATGTGTTGTGAGCGGTAGACCAATCACAACAGACTCGGTCGTCTGACCAATCAGAGCAGAGTAGGCTCTCGGAAAGGTGGGGTTTAGAGAGACTGAATCTTCGAACAAACCGTTTTCAGACTTCTTGAGAAATTAGGTGATGTGCAATGTATATTATGAGAAAAATAAAGTTTTTTTTTTTACCTTTAATACATGTAAATATATTATAGGAGACCTCCAAAACAACATTAGGAACCTTTAAAATAGCATAATAGGGGTACTTTCATAATACAGTATTTAAATCAGAAGCTGTATCTGTTAATAAATCTGTTAATGGATTATTTAATAATGTCATGTTTTGTAGACGAAGCAATCAAGACCTGGGGAAAGGACAATGTGAAGGTTTATACCACTTCTTTCACCCCCATGTATTACGCCATCACCACTCGAAAGAGTCAGTGCATCATGAAGTTGGTGTGTGCTGGCAAAGAGGAAAAGGTGAGGGTCCATCGATTATAAATGAGTATGACATATCAAGAAGGATCATTATTTAGTTGTATTTTGCTGCTACAACTGAGCCTCTTTTCTTTTTTAGGTGGTTGGTCTCCATATGCAGGGTTTTGGCTGTGATGAGATGCTTCAGGGTTTTGCTGTGGCCATTAACATGGGGGCTACTAAAGCAGACTTTGACAGAACCATTGCCATTCACCCGACGTCCTCAGAGGAGCTAGTAACATTGCGCTAATCAAGTGTTCATATCCCAACGTGCCACTTCAGAAGATTGTTCCTATCCAAACAATAAAAAAACGCAAATTTTTTTTACTATTCTCCTAACATCTACATATCTAGCATTTTGTAACGAGAAGCGTATACTTGGTTTGTTGTATCACTGGGGTCATTAGTCACTAGTGATTAAGACACAATACAGCAACATTCATCAGGCTGTCTTGAACTTTACATTGTTGTACTCCATTTTCACAGGTATTATTGTTTGATTGGAACAAGGTCAGATGAAGGCTTGATGATTTATAATAGTTAAAAGTCTAATTAAAATCTGTTTATAGTAAAACACTGTTGCTTTGATCTTACATTTCTAGAAAGTTTAATTCAGAGTTGCTTTCAATAGTAGTGGGTAGTGCTTTCTCAATATTTGTAAAATAAAATTGGATATGCAGTTTGCTCACACTTGAGCATAGACCTTGAATACATTTAAAATATAAATTTGCGTCTTTGTGTGGTTAATAGATCATTTCTTAATATATGTATTGACATTGTCAATATACTTATTAATAAACCTGTCCCTTTTCATAAAAAAACATATATTGAGATCAATTCTCCAAAAGCTTGAAGTGAACAACTCTTTTGATTCATACATATTCTAAGATATATGATTGACATTTGACCACTTACTGTGATGACAAACTTATAGTGTTAGCAGAATCTTATAATTACTGCAGAAATTCTGTTTTTCCCTACTTGGCATTTACTCAACCGCTTCATTGATTAAGAATATTGGCAAATCACATTGTATCTCAAAAATTATACATTAATCCTCATTAGCTTCCTTCATCTTTGGCAGGGATGGGCAACTTCGATAGTGATGAGGACCAACATTTTTTCTCCTTCATACCAAGGGGCCCGATAATAATCCACACCTTTTACACCGTCTTACTCAATTTACTTTATATTAAGGGAAATCAATGTATAATTCATGTAATTTGTTTTTAAAGATTTTATTAACTATAAAAGTTGTGCAATTATGCTAATGCAAATGGGGAACTTTCGTGTTACCTGACGAGCAATACTAGCCTACCCCAACAAGCAAATGTAAACCATCTCAATTGCTTTGTCTGTAAATTTGCAACAAACAAATATAGATGTCCTATTTTTGGGTTCTCATTATCAACTTTTAGAGAACAGTTAAAAACTCTTTATTCAAAAAATATTTCTTCTAAATGGTATTACCATAATCCACATCCCATGAATAAAAATGCTATTTTTAAAAAGATATAAAGACTTTCCAGCCAGTTCCCCATCCCTGATCTAAGGGGCAATAAATTAAAGAGATCGATACTGTATATCAATGTTTGGTTGTCAGCCAACCTTGATCTCTAAATACCAGCTTTTAATGAGATGGTGGTGATTCAAATGTATTAATCTGATATTTGACTATTTTAAGAGTAGCAGCATTAGAAAAAAAAAAAAAAATGGATGTCCACAACCCAAATGTCAGTTCCAAAATCAATGGATACATTAAAACCATAGTATTGTGAATTACAATTTAAAATGAATGTTTTAATTTACTTTAAATAACTTTTATTCAGGTGATAGAAACCCTGAATTTCCAGCATCCATTACACATATGATCCTAAAGAAATGTGAATATGCTGACTTGCTTCATTCATCAAAGTTGAGATGCTTAATATTTTGGTGCAAACTGTAATACACTTTTTTTTTCAAGATTATTTGAGAGTCTGAAAAAGAATTGATGTTTTTATAAATTAATTATGTCTATTTTGGTCACTCACTGAATAGAAGTATTTACAAAGTACAAATTTTTCAGGCCCCAAACTTTTAAACTGTAGTAATTACTTTAAATGAAGGTTCACAAATCACGTGTTTGAAAAAGGCTTTGAATCCAATGTGTTCAGACCTATTTTTTTTACAGTCTATGGTTCAGAGTAGATATCTAAATTAAATTCATTAAATTAAGAGAGGGTAGCCAAAAATATTTGAAGGCATGTTTGCCCAGCAGCTTATAAAGACAACAAACTCAAAATATTACAGAAAGGTCACAACTGAGACAGGTTGGCATCAATAAAAGGAGTCAAAACCAAACAAAGTTTATGAAAAAGATTTTTTTAATGGTTAAAAGGCTTATATGGCCATTGTTGGATCAAATTAAATATACTTAAAAAAAAAAAAGTTGTACAACAGGAACGGTGTAATGGCGTTAAAACAACTTAAATTACACTTAAAACCAAAAGGAAAGAGGTCATGTAAATGAAAGTGAGCTGCTTAAATTTCATTACCCCTGAGTTTCATCTTTACCGATGGACAGGCAATAAACCTAGAACAGATCATACAGAAGCCTACATGGTGTTTTACAGGCTTGACTTGGGTAAACAGGACCACTTAAATCTAAACAAAGGAAAACAACGCGTGTCTGCTGGTACTGGTAATGGCACAGAGCAATTCTCTAATTTAAACCCAATACCAAACAAATAGTTTTGAAAGTCCAGTGTCCACACAGTTTACGTTAAAAAAAGGGAAAAAGACGTACAGCTTAGAGTCACATTAGTGCTTCTAATATCCACCATAGCCACCTCTTCCATATCCACCACCTCCTCCTCCTCCTCCTCCTCCTCCTCCACCTCCGCGTGGGTACGGCCCACTGCTCCTTCCGGAAAAGTAGCCTGCTTTCATGGCACCGTAACCAGAAGCCTGCTGTCCATAGCCCTCGCCGAAGTCACTGTAGCCATTCCCGTTGCCGTATCCGCTGCTCATCTGGTCACTGTAGCCTCCTCCGTAAGCACTTTGGCTTTCGTAGCTGGTTTCGGTACCGTATCCGCCGTTCTGATAGCCGTAGTCGCCATAGTAACCACCTCTTCCGCCGCCATACCCGCTTCCCCGGCCCATTCCTCGGCCTCCCCTTCCGCCGCGACCGCCGGTGGCTTGCATCTCCTGCTTGGTGAGCGCCTTCTTCACCTCCACCTTGTGTCCGATGATGCTGTGGAACTTCATCACGACGGCTTTATCGGCAGAATCGTTGTCTTCAAAGTAAACAAAGCCGAAGCCTCGCTTTTTCCCAGTGTCTTTGTCGGTGATGACCTGAGCTTTCTCGATGGCACCGAACTGGGAGAAATAATCTTGGAGGTGTTCATCCTCGATGTCGTCTTTCAATCCCCCGACAAATATTTTCTTGACCTTGGCTAGCGCCTCTGGTCTACCAGCGTCTTCCCGGGCCACCGCGCGTTTCAGATCCACGTTGTTGCCGTCCACGACATGAGGCCTAGCACCCATGGCGGCGTCTGCTTCCTCAACGCTCGAGTACGTTACGAAGCCGAAGCACCGGGAGCGTTGCAGTGGCTGGTTCATCACCACCACGCAGTCGGTCAGCTGTCCATATTGTTCAAAATGTGCCCGCAAGCCTTCGTCGGTTGTTTGGACGTTTAGGCCCCCAACAAATAGTTTACAAAGCTGGTTAGTCATTTTCTTGCAATGGACGTGCTACTGACGGAGATCACATGCAACGGAAGAAAGAAGTCAATGCTTTTGAAATGCGTTGTGGAGGCGTTTCCTTTTGTGCGCGTCAACACATGCGTAGTTGTTTCTGATTGGCTACAAAGTAAATCACTTAAACCAACCCCGTCCTATCAATTAACATGTTGCACTGTGAGCTGAAATTAAAAGGATCAATGCCAATTTGTGAATACATTAATTTTGAGTTTAAAAATATTAAGTTGATACGTGTAACCAAAATTGTAGTTCTATTCTGAATCCAGGATTCACATGGTCCTGGAAATATCAAAGAATTTCAAAAGTGTGACTTTCAGGCCATGGACATTTTTAAAGAGTATAGATTTACATTTCAAGGAATGTAATAATGTATATATTTATATATATAAATGTATATATTTAAATCCATATAGTCATCACAAATGAGTAGAATTTCTAAGAAAGTGCACCCCGTGGTGAATTTCCATTCACTATGAAATCAGGCAAAACCAAGTATACAATATAACCAAAAACTTTAAATATATATATATATATATATATACAGGACACACACACAAACTATTAACCTTTAAATCCTTTAACTTTTTTAAATCCTGTCTTAGTTCAGCCTGTTTTTGAATAATTTTTCAGGCTTGTGGCCAGGGTACCTTATGATGGCAGTTCATACTGATCTTGAGCAAAACTACTGTACCAATAACATTTTGCAAGTGAGTTTCAGTAATTCTAATGTAGGAAGTAGTCAAAAAAAATCACACAAGTCTCACTCAAGAAACACAGTATGTTAGATAACTTTAAATTAACTAAAATCGTTATCCAATATTAACCAAGCACAGCATATATGAAGCAGGGAGATTTGACAGATACATACAACACATGATGGATTCTGCTATTGCTTGTAAACCGCATTTGTGCATGTTCGGCTTTGACAAACATTATCAAATTAATTATTAAAGTACTAAGATTTGAGTATTATTGCTTTGTTTCACCATGTATTTGCAAGTGAAAGAATACACTTGTTTTACTCGCAGTGCAAAAAGTTCATACAAAAATTACCTTCTTGTTCCACCATGTGTGAATAATTCTAAACTGCACAGTCAACAGTGCATGCATCAACATCACAATGCACAAGCACTCAACACTAATTGCTGCTGTAAAAAAGAGCTGTTTGCATATTTTACACATCCCAAATTTAAAAGATGCTTTAACTTCTCCTGGCTACTCTATTGGGCCATCTGTTTGTAAGGCACATATGCACAAATCCATCTACAATTAATCCTCAATATTCTCCATCCCTACAGATTCACCCATTCGAATTAAACTAATTCCAAACCACATAACACACACAAAAACAACAACGTGTGATCATGTCAAAGTTTTTTATTAAAAAGTATACACAAATACTTATAAATAACAGATTTTAAAAAAAGATCCCAGGTTTCACCAGTCCTTCATTAAAAAAAAATAAGTGGATCATGCAGATAACCAAACTCCATGGCCACAGTTGATGTGGGCAGAGTCCAGCATCTGAGGTCGCCTGGGGAGGAAGAAAAGAGAACATATTAGAAATGTAAGAAAACAGAGTTATAAAGTTGAGAGAGAAAAAAGAAAAAAAGTCAAGGCCCTAATAAGCCGCGGAGTTACAGACCCAAATTCCATCGCACCAGTTCTTGTAAAGGCCACTTGACTTATGGATGGAGGCTAATTAAAACAACTTATGGAATAAATAGTCCATTTATGAAAAATTTAAATACTTAACCAACACGTAGTGAAGACAGGTTGATTACATACCTAGATCGCAGGATGATATCCTAATGAGATATTTCAGTCCTATCACAATCGAACCCAGGTACTGAACAGGTTCCCTGTGCAAACAAACTGCTATACAGCTATTTTGAATAACTGAAAGAACACCTATATGTGGGAATCAAGAGTAAATAAACCATAAACACTATATATATATATATATGCTTGTATATCACTGAATGTGGGGCAGTCTTAAGTTGTGTCAAGTAGAATGCAATGCATATATGCTTTAATGATTATCTCAGGTGTGGTGGAAACCCATTAAAGTCTATCAGCCAAAACGCCGTCTGAAAAGGATAATTAAGCTGTGAAACTTTTATTTAAAAAGTAACATACATTTGCATATCAAGGTTTAACAATACTGGATTGATCTGAAGACATAATATACAATACACAAGAGAATGTTGGAAGTAATTATGCTCATACAGCGTTGAACTGAACTTCATGAGTGCGTTTCTGATTTAGTTTACAAAATAAGAGAAATAACGTAGTCTACTCTATCCCATCATGATAAACTAGTTTGGAAAAACTCGTGGTGGGTTTTACAAAGACGAACACAAACTCAAAACTGCATGCGTTAATCCCCCATGACACTGCTAAGCAACAATTTATATAGAAAACAAGTCTACTGAGAATGCATTGACAACATATCGCCAGTGTTGGAAAAAAATGAATTTAAAAACGAATGGGTTACGAACAAATCGCAGTTGTTAAAAAAAAATTAAAAAGAAAAGAAAACCAGGGCCAACTTGCTGCATGTCCTACAACGTGGGAAATAAATGATATATATGATAGAACATGTCCTACAACTAAAGCTGGTCGAGCAAGTCAGGTTTCTGGGAAGAGATCTTCTTCCTACCTGTTAAGAACTGAGGTCTTTAAGGTATGCTTTCACAGTGTCCGCCATCTCTTGCATGGCCCGGGTGAATGAGCCCAATGTGGAAACCGAGAGAACCTAGGGGGACAGCTTTCCGAGTCTTTTCCCAACCTGCTTTAGTAGCCAGCGTAGCCACCCCTGCCGTAACCAGGACCACCACTGCCGCCACCACCACGGGGGTACGGGGCTCCGCTCCTTCCGGCGTACGTGCTTCCACTCTTCATGGGCCCGTAGCCGGAGGACTGTTGTCCGTATCCGCTGCCAAAGTCACTGTAGCCGTTACCACCGCCATAGCCTCCCATCTGATCGCTGTAGCCTCCTCCATATCCAGCTCCGTAACCTCCTCCGTAGGCTCCGCTTCCATAGCCACCGCCGTAGCCGCCATCACTGCTGCCGTAGCCTCCGCCATAGCCACCACCGTAGCTGCCGTATCCTCCTCTCCCGCCGCCGAAGCCATTTTGATTCCGCCCCATTCCTCTTCCTCCTCCTCCTCTCCCCCTGCCGCCCCGAGCTCCACCGGCGGCCTGGATCTCTTGTTTCGTCAGCGCCTTCTTAACCTCCACTTTATTTCCGTTGATCATGTGGAACTTGAGCACGACGGCCTTATCGGCCGAGTCGTTATCTTCGAAGTGAACAAAGCCGAACCCGCGCTTCTTGCCGGTGTCTTTGTCTGTGATGACTTCGGCCTTCTCGATCATGCCGAACTGCGAGAAATAATCGGTGAGGTCGTTCTCTTCGATGTTCTCTTTAAGGCCCCCGACGAATATTTTCTTGACTTTTGCGAGAGCTTCGGGCTTCCCCGCGTCTTCCCGAGCCACGGCTCTCTTCAGCTCCACGTTTTTACCGTCTACAACATGTGGCCTAGCGGCCATTGCTGCATCGGCCTCCTCTGCTGAGGAGTAAGTTACGAAGCCGAAACAACGGGACCGCTGAAGTTGATCGTTTTGGACCACCACGCAGTCCGTAAGTGCCCCGTACTGTTCAAAATGAGCGCGGAGGCCATCATTTGTTGTTTGGACGTTCAGACCGCCAACGAAAAGTTTGCAAAGCTGCTCCATTCCTGACATTTCTCGCCGTTAGACCGCCGTGTCGACTGTTCAGAAAGGAAAGGGCCTTTTTTAAAACGACTGTCGTAATGACGCAATGTTCTTTCCTGCAGGAAGACACGCCTCTTCGCTGAAAAAAAGGCGGGCTTTGGTGAATTTGGAAGGTGGTGAATTTTAAATAGCATTTTCTTCTAACCATATAAAAGTTAAAATAATACAAAATACACTAGCCTATCAGGTTTTTTTTCCAAATAGGCACACTTACTTTAAAGTATGCAAAAAGTATGCAATTTATGTAGAAGTCGAAGAACAACATGTGGAATCCTCTTTAACCCTTTAAGTGTCACCCCCCTTTTTTTGAATATACATGAAAATGCACATTTCGAACTTAAATGGTTGTAATTCAAGAATGCTTTGGAATATAGACGTAAGATTGGTCTTGTTTTAAAGAAGACATTTGGCAGATTTTTGTAGAAGTGAAATAAATTAAGAAAGTGAAACAGAAAAAAAGTTATAGAAGTTTGAGTTTATGAAAATGTACAATGTAAAAAATTTAATTATTCATATTTTATATAAAATACATATTTTTAAAACCTGGGCGACTCTAAAACGGCAAAAAAATCAAAGCCAAAAATCTGAACAAGTTGTGTTTCAAATTTTAGGTTGATATCTCAAAAAATGAGCTTTCAGTAAGATTTTGTTTGGGCGCAGTACCAAACTTTTTCACTAGATGACAACCAGACTCCATTACTGCCCATATAAGGGCGCCTCCATTTCCATATGTGTTTTGAGTGATATGAACCATTATTTCCACAATTTTCATACAATTTATGAAGTAGACATCCTATTCAGAAGTAATATGAGAAATTTGGCAGATTTTGATATGATTTCAACCTCTAAGAAACATAAAAAAAACACGCATGTGCATTTTAGCTTCCTGCCACATCATATAATTTTTTTCTTTATATAAAAAATAAAAAATCAGACCTTTTTTTTTTCAAAAAAATTTAATGGATGCTATCTTTTGAACTCTTGGCATGAAAACAAACTGAGGTTTCTACCCTTCTTTCATGATTTTTCATGTTCATCACTATTTCAAAATAAAGGTCTAAGAGTATGAAAATATTATTGTTGCAAATTGATAAATTACGGCTCCTCTGTAATTTATTTTGAAAATCAATCACCAAATATGGAAACTAGAGATTGTAAGCTTTCAAATGATATATAGTTTGTCAAGATTAGTTTAGGTTTAGTATGGGATATTACTGTTTTAAAAATGTAAAGGATTTGGGCCCACCGGTGGGCCCGTGACACTTAAGGGGTTAAATAATGCTTTACTTATAATTCCAAATTTGACATTTTAAAAACCAATACGATTTTTGATGGAACCCATGTCTAAAAGCTAATTCTCTTAGAACTACAAACTGAACAGCTCTGTTAGCTCCACATTCAACAATATTCATCTCTGAGAAAGCAAATCAAGCGCTATCTGACAGATAGCACTAACAAATCAAATACAATGAAATTGTGAAACACTTAGCAGGTAAAAGAGAGAATCACTATGAATTCACATTTGACCATTAGGGCATGTGTTACTCTTGGTAGCATTTTTGCCCACGGACTGGTTAAGTTCTAACACCCATATTATCTGAATCATATCTGGTCAATGATTGCAACTTTACTTGCAATGATTTATGGATTGTTTTATTGAATGGTCACATTAAATAGTTAAACAAACCCAAATTCAATGTATTTCTTAACATTATTAATATTCTCTTTAGCTTAAAGCTGCTATAGCATGCACAATAAGTAGCTGTATGTATGCGCGCGCGCACACACACACACACACACACACACACACACACACACACACACACACACACACAAAGAAAAGATAAATTGCATTTCTAGGCAATGAGGCTGGTGATAAAGTGTGTTGGCATAACTGGAAAACTTGCTTGCAAAACTGAATTGTCTTCTTTTAAATGTATTCAATCAATATCACTACTATACATGATTAATTTAGTAAATCTTACATGAGTTACTTTTAATCATGAAAGATACATTTTGAGGTTTTTGACGTGTGTGTGTGTGTGTGTGTGTGCGTGCGTGTGTGTGTGTGTGTGTGTGTGTGTGTGTGTGTGTGTAAACCAGTATTTTTATTTTATGTATTTTAAAAGAAGGATTAGGGAAGGATGACAAAGTATTTAAAAAAAAAAAAGACTGTTAACTTGAAAGGGGACTAATTGAAGGTTTCAAGCAGGGTGCTGCTCAACAGAAGTTATGCAGCATAAAAGGTTAGATTTTGACTGTTGTATGGAGATGTAAGTTATCTGAGACACTCGGCAGATAATTGAGCACTGACCCCCTTTTTCTGTCACACACTGTTATATATTGCCTTTTTTATTTTCTCTCTCTCTCTCCCCCTGAAGTTTCAAGTTAATCTACAAATGCGGTGAGAAGCAACTTAATAATGAATAATGCCTCGTCAAGGTCATGGAGAGAGTCTAGGAGTCAGATAAAATGTTTCCAATTAAAAAAATATGTATTTATATCAGATGTGCATATTATGGGATCCCATGTGCATGAAGATAAACCGGAAAAATGCACATATATGGAAGTAGGCCTTATGATAATGATATGATAATAAAGAAATTTCTCCAATCAATGAATATGTGTGTGATTTTACTAAATAAATACTCTGTATTGCTTAGCTCATTTTGTTGCTTTCTGAGATATGTTTCGGTAAGAGAGACTACCCTGGATTGTGGTTTCAGACAAATACATTTTATAAAATGTTTACCAATGGTAAATTACCATTGAGTGGTCTGACTTTAATTTTATTGGTGAATTTCCACCACAGGGGACAGCTGGCCGGGTGACCTATTACTCAGCATGAGCAATAGGAACGGATGGTCGTGATCTGCATAACAGATGAAGTGTCTGGAGCCAGCACTTTACAGATATTTGGTGACACTTAATCCTCATGGGTGGAGTGTTCTCACCTTTTAATATGCAAAACTCATCCATCGTCTAAGTGTGAAATACAGTTTCAAGCAGTTTTGGCTGCATATTTTGAATTGACCTTAAGACCTTATTTGTGATATGATTGGGTTTAGAGTTTCATCTGTTGATTTATTTATTGTCCCCGGCTTTAGGGGTGCAATAAGTTAGTGGCTGTCGGGGGCGGGGCAGACATCTTTTCAGTTTTGGGCTAGGATATTGTCCCTCAAACAGTGATACCATAAGGACACTATTGCATATAAATGAATAAATGTGTTTAATTTCTTACGCCTATATGTCCAATAACACAAGAAGTAGCTGACGATGGATGAGGATGTGACTCATGAGTCCCGTTTACACCTGATATAAATTAAAACACAGATTAATACACAAATCGGTACAAATTAATTTAATCATTTACATTCGTCTTGGATAATCTGCTTAACACTTGTGTTCAAGTCACCCAAGATCCAAGATGTATTGCAGGGTGTAAAAATGGCCATGTTGTCTGCCATCTCAGAACCTGAAAGACAAGGAATCGGAAACTGTTGACAAGCTCCTCAGGAACCCCATGAATGTTGATTGTGTAACTCCCTCCACCCTCACACTTCCTGAAGTAGAAAAATAATCTTCTTACTCTTTTTGAATGTGATATATTTTTTGCCATGGTTAGCTTGATTACCTAACTTATATCCTAGGCCTATTAAGCAGCCAAACTGTTTTTTTTTCCAAAATTGATAATAATAAGACATTTTTACTTGAGCACTAAATCAGCATATTAGAATGATTTCTGAAGGATCAAGTGACAATGAAGACTGGAGTAATGATGCTGAAAATTCAGCTTTGCCTTCAAATGATTAAAAATATATATGGTTTAATATCAAAGAGAAGAGTTATTTGAAATTATAACAGTTTTACTGTATTTTTGATCAAATAAATACAGGCTTGGTGAGCGTTAGAGGCTTCTTTCAAAAGATAAAGTTCAAAAGATTTCTTTCATAAAAAAATCTTACTGACCTCATATTTGAATAAGAGTGCCTATTTTGTTGTTTCTTATCCAATCATTATTTAAAAACCAGCATAACAGTTTTGTGTTTTATACCTTTTTATTGAAGCTTTTCTTAAAAAGAGCATACTTAATTTTCTGTGGATTTTCCATATGCTCACTGCAATCAGGTAAACTCACATGGCCTATACTATTGACACCGAACTCACTGTGAGCCTTCTGCATTTCTAAGGTCAAATATCTCAAGAGGGTGCCAAAAATAGGGGGATATCCATGCAATTGAAGGATATTTTGGTGTTTTTATTAATTGTTTGTTTTATTTTTTGCATTGAAATGTTGAGAATGTTTTTTTTTTTTTTTTTTTTTTTTTTTTTTAAATATAATATAGTTGGATATAATGCAACATTTGCATTCGGGTTACAGTACATTCAAAAATAAAGTTAGATTTTTGGCTCTTTGTAGTAAAAACTTTGGGAACCTCTGATCTAAATCAAACCAGTGTGCCCATTTTGCCCACTGAGTGACACTAGAGAGACTAGAGGACGACGCTTTGTTCAGGATTGGAAACCTCGCGTTTTCTCGCGATATGTGATTGACGACTGCTGCAGAATTCAAACAAACTTGCCGTTTGAAAGTTCCCGAGCAGGAAAGCAGCAGGGACAGTTCATTGATCTTCAGATATAATATTGGCATCATCAACTACCCTTTAAATCTAAAGGTAAACAAATTTAGACAGCTATGTTGTTCTGTAGGTGTCAATTATATGTGGGACAAAGAAAACAGATTTCTTATGAATACCACGCGATGTTTTTGATGGGCGTTTGCATAACGTTAGTCACCCCGACGTTAACTGTATAACTTAACGGTTAACTTACGTTACGTTAACGTTAGTTGAGTCAAAACATCAGAGTCTGCCCCATTTACTCACCCTCATGTTTTTTTCCAGAACTTTATGACTTGGAGAATGAAAGCCTTAGCCAAATGTTGTGAATGGTTACTGACGCATTAACCTACGTTATGGGGAAAAATTGTCGAAATTTTTTACTTTGTGGGGACATTTTTGGGGGGTTCCTTGAGGGAAACAGCTTATAAATCATAAGTGATGTTTTTGAAAGTTTTCAATGATGGGTAACGTTGGGTTTAGGGGATCGAATGTAAGTTAAGTTACAGTTTACAATATAAAATCATGCCTATAGAAAGGCCCGAAAAAACATGGAAACCCAACATTATGTGTGTGTGTAAAAGATAAATGTCTACACAATCTATTATATTAATGATTAACGTTACATACACTAATTTCAGATGTCAGATCTAGAGGATGAGATTAAAGTGTTGCAGCAGAAGTTGCAGGAAAGAGAAGAGGCTCTTCAGAAGGCTGGACAGTATGGACTTCAACTTTTGTATGAAAAAATGGAGCTGCACAACAAATTGGAGGAACAGCAAATCGAGATGTCCAGTGTCATTGAGGTACTGACTCAATATTGATTGACCATTTGATTTTCACAATATTATGATTGACAGTCTAGTTGATCAGTCAATTATTTCTTAAATGTATTAAAATGTCATTTTCACAGTATTCTGTTATTGCAGGCCCTGGAACAAGAGAAATACTCTTTGCAAAGGGAGGTTGAGTTAAAGGCCCGTATGTTGGAGAGTTTGCGATCAGAATTTGATCTTGTCAAAAACCAACAGAAACATCAAATGGAGCAGCAACAAACTCTGCTGGAGAGGAACCATGCCCTTGAGCTCAGTTACTTAAAGAATAAGGTCAGCTTATATGCTACTAGTAGCAAAGAAATCACACACTAGGTTTAAGCATAATTTCGAAAAGTAGCTTATTGTCCTGAAAAGGGAAGTTATCTCACCTGTGGTGCTGATAAAATGCCTTTGTAGGTGGAGAAAATGAAGACAGATTTAGAGGAGGCTCAACTTGCTGAGAAGCAGATGAGACACAAGCTGGATCAACAGTCTGAAGCACTAAGCAGTAAAACCGAAGAACTACGTGTCCTTACAGAACATGCACATGAAACAATGTCCTCAGAGATACTTGAGCTGCAAGTGCAGAAGATGGATATGGAATCAGCAATGGTAGACTACTTTCCAATCTTTATTTTTAATGGAAGAATATTCATAGAATGTTTCCTAGAAATAAGCAATGTCAGTGTGCCTTTGGTGTTGAAGTGTGATCTTGTCTTGCAGGAGTCTTTGGAGCAGGAGCTTCAGGAGGCACGATATAAAGAAGAGCAGCTACATTTGGCTAACACTACCCTCCAGAGGCAACTGGAGAGACTCACAGAAGAGAAGGAAGAGAGAGAGACAGAGTCGGTCACCTGCTATAATGCTTTGGAGGCATGTCAATTCAAATTTGACCGGTGAACCTGTTTATAAAACATGTTACACTACCTTTCAAAAGTTTGGGATTTAAAAAAAAAAAAGGTAGATTATGGCTCACCAATCAGCATTTATTTGATCCAAAATACAATAAAAACAGTAATATCGCAAAATATTATTACAATTTAAAATGTATTTTTACTATTTAAATATATTTTAAAATTTAATTTATTCCTGTGATGGCAAAGCTGAATTTTCAGTAGCCGTTACTCCAGTCTTCAGTGCCACAATGATCCTTAAGAAATCATTCTAAAATGCTGATTTGATGCGCAAGAAACATTTCTTAAAGGGGTCATATAATGCCATTTTTGTACAAGCTAATATGATTCTTTAGGGTCTAAATTAAAAGTTTGTAATATACTTTAATTAAACATTCTCATTAGTATTGTAAGAAAACACTTATTTTACCTGGTCAAAAACAGCTCTGTTTTCAGCACGCCGTTTCAGTGCATATGCCTTTAAATGATAATGAGCTTTGCTCACCCTGCCTCTCTGTTCTGTGCATACACCATTTGTAACTCGATAACACAATAACCATAACGCGTTGTTCAGTATAAACGTGGGATTATGAATTATATTGAGAACGTCATACATAGAAAACATGCCGTAATGTACCCTGAGTGTAAACCTTAGACGCATTCATTGTGAAGCGTGCAGCTAGCGATTTGCAAAGATTAATATATTAATATAAAGTTTAATAAAACGTTACACTCACTTCCGTTCTTCTGGAGATTCAGCAGGAACACGAATATCTGGTACCGATCCATTTTTCATGAGCAGCTTCTTAGCAAATCCAGCTTTATACTGATCCTCGTTTATAAAGCAGTCTGGTGTGTGAAATGATTCGCGCAAACATGAAAGCATTGACGTTGCTCGTGGGGAATATTCCCTTCGAAAACAAACACAGCCACTGCGTCTTCAGCGGTTCGGATTTAGGAACATTAAAATGACTGCTGTGTTATTGCACCCAAGAACAGAACACCACAATCGCTTAGACGCCATTCTGCTCATAGACAGTGCTCCAGCATATCAACAATGACCGTGCCGGTCCGCGCAGACTATGATTGACAGCTAGCTCATGAGCGAGGGCGGGTCTGTGTTGAAACGCTCTGTCAATCAATAATCGTGGGAGGGGCGTACGAGCTTGTGACGTCACAGGCTCGAACGGCTTGATTTGAGGCAGGGGAAAACATATAAGGAGATTAAAACAAAACCACTGGATGGATTTTTATCATTATATGATGGTTGTGTACAGACACTGCCAACACACATTTCAGTACAATCAACTTGTAAAAGTGCATGTACCATTATATGACCCCTTTAAAATTTGCACAGTTGAAAAAAGTTATGCTGCTTGATATTTTTGTTAAAACCGTGATATATTTTTTCAGGATTCTTTGATGAATTTAACATTCAAAAGAACAGCATTTATTTGAAATCTTTTGTAACAATGTTCCAGTCTTTACTGTCACTTTTTATTCATTTAATGCGCCCTTGCTAAATAAAAGTGTGCATTTCCACAAACATTTAAACGGTACAGTATATTGGTAAAGTTCTAGTCCTGCAGCTAATGCTCTAGAAAAATATTTCTTATAGTGATAAGTATATCCACATGGAATTCTGATGCACATTTTCTGCACTGATTTAGAGGAAAAATATTCAACAAATTTTTTTTTTCTACTCCATGTAGAAAGCTCGTGTAGCCAACCAAGACCTTCAGATCCAGCTGGAACAGGTGTTGCAGCAGGCGCAAGATCCAAACAGCAAGGGCAATTCCTTGTTTTCTGAGGTACAGTATTGAGAATTACTTTTACTACTTTCTTCATAACTTTCATTATGCCTAAGGCTTAATTTAGAGAGCAACTGAATAACATTTTATATCAATGCAATACCATTTAAAAATAAGGTAGTAAACCTAATAAATTTAGTATAAACAGTTAAAATGGGGCATTGCTTCATAATAATGAAATAGTTATTATAGTTTCACTTTTTTTTTTTGTACTGTGACAAAATATTTGGATTTGCACAGGTAGAGGACAAGAGAGCAGAGATGGAGCGGCAGCTGAACAGTATGAAAAGACAGCATGAGTCTCTACAAAAGCAGCATGCTCTCATCAAACAACACATGCACCGCATGAAGGTAAATAGTGTTTTTTGATAAATGCTTTACATTTTATTTATAGTTTTCCTCATTATTGTTTTCCTTGTGTCTGCTGTTTTAGATGCAGATAGCTACTCTTATGCAACTCCAGAGCAGCAGGGCCGACCCAGCCCAGCTTGAACGATTGCAGTTCATGTTATCTGACAAGAACAATGAGATAGAAAGCCTGATGATGAAAGTAAGAGAACTGGAGAAAGAGAAGGTAAGCTTAGCATATTACATCCAGCATTGAAATTAAACATTACAGTTTGAGAAATGTCTCTAACAATTCTGCCACCAACAGACGACTGCAACAGACCAACATCTACCTGTCCCGTCTAAAGAAGGCGAGCTTATGGATGAGACTTATTACACAGACCTATTAAAAATGCAACTTTCAAATTCAAAGTAAGTGTTCTCTCATTAATTATATGTACTGGTGGTGATACTTTAGTACTTTTTTAAAAATGTAATTATGACATTTATGTGTATAGGAAGGATGCAGAGAAACTAAAAGACGAGTTATCCATGGCAAGAATGAAAGCTCTCTCTGAAAGTCAGAGAGTGTTGGAGTTGGAGAGGAAACTCTATGGGACAGAGCAAGCGCTGAAACAAAGACACAGTGACAATATGAGGCTTCAAGTCAAGCTTGAAGAACTAAAGATGAAATACACACCTAATGGTAATTTTTTTTTTCTCTGAGCCCTAGTTTTCTACATGAACCAGTTAAGTGCAACAGTCGGGTTCCGAAAGTAAAAACCCCTTTCATTTTTTATACTCATAGGGGAATTGATTTTTAACAATAACATTAAAAGCTTTAAAGACTGACCTACTGTGAGAGCTACAAGGTTGTTAATCGAAGAAATACAGTATAGGGATTAGGGCTGTCGCGGTGAAGGAATTTCCCTTGCGGTAATTTTGAGTGGCTCAATAGCGCGATATGCGGTTTTACCGCCATTTATTTATTTATTTACATTTTTATTTATATTTATTTGTTGCAATATAAATACGTGTTATGATGTGGTCAGCATACACAAAAAGAATGTAACCGAAACTAAACAGCGTCTCTGCGCATTGAAAGACTGTCACTCACTCAGCACGCAGTTGTTAAAGGGATACTCCACTTTTTTTGGAAATAGGCTCATTTTACAACTCCCCCAGAGTTAAACTGTTGCGTTTTACCGTTTTTGAATCCATTCAGCCGATCTCCGGTTCTGGCGGTACCACTTTTAGCATAGCTTAGCATACATCATTGAAGTGGACAAGACCATTAGCATTTCTAAAGAAAAATGACCAAAGAGTTTTGATATTTTTCTTATTTAAAACTTGACTCTTCTGTAGTTACATCGTGCACTAAGACCGACGAAAAATGTAAAGTTGCGATTTTCTAGGCTGGTATGGCTAGGAACTATACTCTCATTCCTGCGTAATAATCAAGAAACTTCAATGCCGTACCATGAGAGCAGCAGGCGTAATGATATGACGCAGCGCCTGAAAATAGTTCCGTTGTGTTGACGGAAGGTGGCCTATTTTCAGGCGCTGCGTCATATCATTACGCCTGCTGCTCTCATGGTACGGCATTGAAGTTTCTTGATTATTACGCAGGAATGAGAGTATAGTTCCTAGCCATACCAGCCTAGAAAATCGCAACTTTTCATTTTCCGTCGGTCTTAGTGCACGATGTAACTACAGAAGAGTCAAGTTTTAAATAGGAAAAATATCAAAACTCTTTGGTCATTTTTTTTTTGAGAAATGCTAATGGTCTTGTCAACTCCAATGATGTATGCTAAGCTATGCTAAAAGTGGTACCGCCAGAACCGGAGATCGGCTGAATGGATTCAAAAACGGTAAAAACTCAACAGTTTAACTCTGGGGGAGTTGTAAAATGAGCCTATTTCCAAAAAAACTGGAGTATCCCTTTAAGTTACGCCAACGGATTTTCTTTGAGTGAGTCATTAAACCGTTCATTCAACGAAAACGTTCAAAAAAGCTGATTCCTTAAAATGATAGATGCAATGAAACAAGGTGTTAATTATTTTTTAACTTTGAGCTCCACTTTTCAAGGCTCAGCTGGCTAGCAATGCTTCACTTTTGGGCAAAGCTGAAGCAATGCTTCACTTAATAGAGACCAATGGCATTGATTCAATGCGTGACTCGCTGCTTTCCCCCCACGGCTTCCTCGCGCTTGTGTAATGCTGACCAGCACTGACGCCATTCATGGTAAATACCCTTACACGTTAAAAGGATGATAGCGTACGACAAATATTTCGCTTTCCTTGGAAACGGCAACCTTTTCACGAATATACAGGACTTGACTTCAAAGACAGACGCAGGTAATCGCACGTGCTCAGTCGATCACATTCACTGTCTGTTTAGGCTTAAGTCCAAATCCAAGAACCCTCTGTACAAATCACCATAATAAACAGTCTTGTTATCATTATTAACTTATTTAACATTCAATACACATGGTACGAACTACGAAGGGTGGCCTTATGAAAAAAGAAAACGCGGTTGCTGCGGTTACTTGCATTCGTCTGCGGTTGGCCTGTCAGTAGCGCGGTACTGCAATATTGCGGTTATCGCGACAGCCCTAATAGGGATGGGCATTTCAGGTAAAAATAATATTAGATGATCGCTGGAAATTATTAGATTATTATTCGAAAATCGAATTCATGCATTTGAGCAGAATATTCCGCTCTATGCTAGCTAGCGCGCTCCACTCATGATCAGCTCACGCTCACCGGTAAAACGGTGTTCGCTCAAATCCCGCTCCGACATAAAATATCTCTGTACTGTAGGCTACTATACTTTTAGGTCATTAAAGAAAACTTTAACATAGTTTCATATCTATGTTTAAATAATATAATGTTATTTTTTAATTTCATCTATGTTGATTATATGAAAAGTGAACAGCATGAATAAGATAGGATCATAAAATGCGCAATATATCGGGAGGCTAGGGGTGGAACCGAACCCGAATACGGTATTCGGAAAGGCACAAATAACGTGTTTTTTACGAATACTTATTTCGAACAAATACTTAAAAAAATATTTGTATTTGGGAACAAGAAAAACTTTATATCAAAAAGCTGCGTTTCCTCACGAGACCTCAGTGCATGCACGGATGAGTGAGTGAGTGAGTGACGTTCAGGAAGAGGTGACTGACACAGGCTGCTCCACACAGCAACAGACATAAAATTTACGCTCGGCTGAGCGAAAAAACACTTAACTGCATCACTATTTTTGTTCAATAGATTTTTATACCTTAACTGGGTTCCGGAGGCAGTTTATAACTTTCGGGAAGCGGAGTTTGATCGGGAGATTCTTCCATTACGCTGCATTATTGACGTCTGCAGTCGGATGCTCTCATGTTCGCTCTGTTTACTTAGACTGTTAGCTCGGTTGTTTTTATTACATGGCTTGGTTGAATTCTAATGTAGAATGCGGTCCTGTTATTTCTTAATAACAGACCGCTGCTAAGTATAACACACCGTTGCCATGAAAAACAGAGCGTTGCCATGGATTCTAAACGTAGAGACGGAACGGACTATTTTCTTTAGCGGAAGCAATACAATCGTTTTTAAATCAATAAACTCATTTTTAGATCAATATTTTGAGTCAAATTATTGATTTATTTGGTAGGTAGCCATGTAATAAGCGGGATAATGTATAGCGAGGCGGTTGTTATAATGAATACAACCCCTTCAAGCTGATTCAAGACCCCTCCGCTTCGCGTCGGGCTCATAATCAACGCTATAAGTTACATTATCCCTTATTACTTATTCTGTCTGTTCAGCGTCCTCCAACAAGGACGGGTGGTGGTGGGGTTCATAATGTTCACAATGGTATTTTATTCGTTGTTGGTTTAACCATGGATGAGGTAATGGCTGTTATGTTATTTTCTTTTCAATGACGTACTTGTTACATGTTGCTGGATTTATAGAAAAACATCAACGAATATTGCATATCCATAATTATTATAATGGATATAATTAAAGAATACTTACACTATAACGTAAATTAGAAGTGTAATGCAAAAAAACTGGATTTTACGCCTATTTTGAATTTTACTCGAATACAAATACAAATACTTTTCCCCCCTCAACAAATACAAATGCAGATACAAATACCGGCTGCTTTGCACACCCCTACGGGAGACATATGGAGTGGGTCAGACATGATTTTGACCACTTCATTAAGTTTTGTTTTGAAATTAATTTCATTTTGTATAAATTGTATCTTAATTTTAATCAATGTTTCATCGACCAATTGACTGGATTTAATAAATAAGAATAAAAATATAGCAGACAATATAATCAGGACATGGAGGCGTTGGTGCGGTCACTTGCATTGCACGTGAACAAACCGAAACTCTACTCTAAAAATATAGGCTACTTGCTTCACAGACCTGAGAAATATATCTATAGAAAGCTTGAAATGTAAGCTTGAAATGTTTACTTTTAAACAAAACAATTAAAAACTAAAAGAAACTACTCTCAAAAGACTACTCTCTGCTTATGTAATCCGTATGACATGTGCATTTCTCTATTGGCGCGTTCACTACTGCGAAGATGGCGAGTCAGCATCGTCTACTTCATCTTTGCAGCCGACATAGAAAACATTTGTTTATTAATAAACAATTAAAATGTCTCCTTGCTATATTTGACACATTCATAATAATTACTTTACGTTATTACGTAAACGCTCATTATACCACTTACCTACACTACAAATAGGAAAAAGAGGCTACAATTTGCAAGAGCTCACCAAAATTGGACAGTTGAAGACTGGGAAAATGTTGCCTGGTCTGTTGAGTCTCGATTTCTGTTGAGACATTCAGATGGTAAGGTCAGAATTTGGCGTAAACGAATGAGAACATGGATCCATCATGTCTTGTTACCACTGTGCAGGCTGGTGGTGGTGGTGGTGTAATGGTGTGGGGGATGTTTTCTTGGCACACTTTAGGCCCCTTAGTGCCAATTGGGCATCGTTTAAATGCCACGGCCTACCTGAGCATTGTTTCTGACCATGTCCATCCCTTTATGGCCACCATGTACCCATCCTCTGATGGCTACTTCCAGCAGGATAATCAGTCCCTCCAGAAAAACGCGATTATGCGATCGCTGAATTCAATGCAAAATCAGCCAAAGTCCGCATATTTATGCGGGGGTCGCATTTTTTCAAATACTCCGCAATTTCGCCGCATAAATTGCTGATTTCCGCGCAAAATATGCGGGGCTTGCATGATTTCATAATCCCCGCATTTTGGTCGCAAAAAAGTCACATATATCTTAGCAGAAAGTTGGAAAATGTTGCGTTTGCTTCACACAAGAGCAGCCACTTCCCCCTGTTGCCATGGCATGGGAACGTTATGAAGTGAAGTAATTACGCGACGTGAACATCATTGAAAAGCTGTAAAACAGGAGCACACTTTATTTTAAAATATTTCATTTATTCATTTTTACTGAAGTTGTAGCATATTCCTCTAGTAAAGCTACAGAACTTGTTTGACTCAGCAATGTTTTGTAAGTTTGATGTGTTGTTTATGTGTTGTTTACCGCAGTTTTTGCAAGTTCCCGCAATTTTTGCAAGTTCCCGCAATTTTTGCAAGTTCCCGCAATTTTTGCAAGTTCCCGCAATTTTTGCAAGTTCCCGCAATTTTTGCAAGTTCCCGCAATTTTTGCAAGTTCCCGCAATTTTTGCAAGTTCCCGCAATTTTTGCAAGTTCCCGCAATTTTTGCAAGTTCCCGCAATTTTTGCAAGTTCCCGCAATTTTTGCAAGTTCCCGCAATTTTTGCAAGTTCCCGCAATTTTTGCAAGTTCCCGCAATTTTTGCAAGTTCCCGCAATTTTTGCAAGTTCCCGCAATTTTTGCAAGTTCCCGCAATTTTTGCAAGTTCCCGCAATTTTTGCAAGTTCCCGCAATTTTTGCAAGTTCCCGCAATTTTTGCAAGTTCCCGCAATTTTTGCAAGTTCCCGCAATTTCATCGCAAAAAATTGCATAAATATCCCGCATATTCCATCGCATTTTTAAAGAAAATGGGCCGCGTAATCAAGGATTTTTGCCCGCAACAATCACAAAAAAACTCTGCGTTTTTCTGGAAGGACTGGATAATGCACCATGTCACAAAGCTCAAATCATTTCAAAATGGTTTCTTGAACATGACAATGAGTTCACTGTACTAAAATGGCCCCCACAGTCACCAGATCTCAGCCCAATAGAGCATCTTTGGGATGTGGTGGAACGGGAGCTTCGTGCCCTGGATGTGCATCCCACAAATCTCCATCAACTGCAAGATGCTATCCTATCAATATGGGCCAACATTTCTAAAGAATGCTTTCAGCACCTTGTTGAATCAATGCCACGTAGAATTAAGGCAGTTCTGAAGGCGAAAGGGGTCAAACACAGTATTAGTATGGTGTTCCTAATAATCCTTTAGGTGAGTGTATATTTAAAGCTGCAGTCCGTAACTTTTTGGGGTTAAAAATTATCCAAAATAAATTTGAGCAAGTACATACCGTAATTCCTCAAATAAAGGCCGGGGCCTTTATTTACCTGAACTGCAGATGGTAGCCGGCTTTTATTTGAAGCAGGCTTTTATTAGAGGCAGGCCTTTATTTCTAATTCGCGATCCCCGCCCGCCCGCCAGCCAAGTTTCCATGGTGACGCGTCATGCTTGGCACGTGTTCACCACCGCCAAAATAGCGCTGTATGACAGATGTAGCGCTTTTATTTCTAAATATTAACAAACTTGCTTACCATGTCATCAACTATCTTCTATTCTGACTCAAATCCGTGTAAGTGAGTTTGTTTTGTCGTTTAAAACCCTTTATAAATGATCTTGATCTGTAACGTGAGATGGGCACCGCAGTTCGGAGATTCCTGTTGTATTTGTTAAGTTACAGCGCGTGAATTCTTCAGTTTCTCCCGAAATACATGAAAGTAATGCTGCGTTCCAGGCAGGTTTTTGAGCACGTAAATCACGATTTCAAACCACGACTCACGACTTTGTAGCATTCCAGGCCAGTCACGACAAACTACCTGAGCTCAATATACATACTTATTTTTTCAGACACATAACATTGTATTACATAATCGTGTGTGTATATACATACTTATTGTTTCAGACACATAACATTGTAATACATAATCGTGTGTTTATTATTATCATTATTATTATATTATTATTAATTTGACTGCAACGTTATATTGTCCTAAAGTGTATTCTAACTGTGTACCGCCTGCAGAAACACTGCATCCGTAGGGGCTGCCATTGTTGTTTTGTATGGTTTTGCGGGCTATGTGACGTCAGAACTCGTAACTGGGAGTACATCGATCTAGTACGAGTTCACGGGTGGGAAGTCACGGGTTTGACTGCCGTTCCAGTGCACTTTCACGGGTATAAGGTTGGAAAAACACGGGTTACAGGTTGCCTGGAACGCGGCATAGTGGCCGGTGAACTGGGAGAAGAATAGAGTAAACTTTATAGTTACTTACACACTGTGTATCTGATATGAATAAAACACGTCGCCAAATATATTTGAATGGATTGTTATTGCTGCTTCCATAGACACCATTGTGTATTTTACAAACTATAAATTTATTGTTTTGCTATAAATCATATTTAAATGTCTGAAACCTAAAACAAACATGTGGTTAAAAACACTGAATAGTTGTGATATATGACAAGCGCTGAGCGCGTCCGTCTTTGAGTGTACACTCATTTAAAGTGTACCTATTCACACTATTTTTTCCCCGGCCTTAATTTGAGACCGGCCTTTATTTGTCCGCGTTGACCACGCCCCCGGCCACTATCAGAGGCCCGGCGTTTATTTGAATACCGGTCTTTATTTGAGGAATTACGGTAACCAGCCAGTGTTCAAAACTATCTGCTTGCCTTAGCTCGATTTAAAACGGTAAGCTTGTAATAATGTTTTTAATTCCAGTGGTACTGGTGAATTTCTGCGGGAAATTCGAGCATATCTTTGCGTCATTACGTCACATCTGTACACATAAAGGAGTCTCGGCTAGTAGGCTATGAGTGTAAGGATGTTGGAGGTGGAGATTTAAAGCCTTTTCTCACAGTACTTGATATAATTACACTTATCAATTTGATGGCTGATCCAGAAAGGTTCAAACGACAATCACCAGTGACAACTGGAGATTCACCTGATGTAAAATGCAAAAGACTTCGGACTTCAGAGTGGCTACAGAAAAAAGAGACTGCAATCGGCCCCATGCGAAAACAAGGATATATATCTGAAGGGCTTTAAATGTAGTCACGCAATGCTGGTGTTGTTAACATTAACAATTTGAGAACAAAGTATAATTTACACAGTTTGACGTAATATGATAAGTGATTGTTAGATTTAATCAGCGCGATTTACTGCAATGCTTTTTTTCCCTTAGTTGGTCAGAACAAAAGTGGATGTTACTTGCTTGTTCAGATGACATACTTCCAAAAAGTAGAATCTATGATTCCGAATGACAGTATCCACACCGGCGCGCTGACTGACAGCCGTTCATTCTCCTCAAAACATTGGATTTATCCACGCTGTGCCGTGCCGCAGCACAACCCACGTAAACTTGATAATTCCGCGAATAACTGCAATTGCAGATTTCGAACAGAGATAGAGACAAAGGAAAAACTACGGACTTCAGCTTTAAGTTATTGAATTAATATAAATATGTGATTAGTCGACTAAAGCAGGGGTTTTCAAATTGGGTGAACATGAGCCTCCCCTTACAGTAGGTAAGGACAGCCGAGCCCCCCCCCCCTTCCCCAAAATCCCGACCGCCGGCACTAACCCACACACGCCTCTGCAGTAAATGCCATATTTTGTGTGTTCCAGGCAATGATGAGTTTCAATAAAAACTGATAATTTTTTTATTTATTTTTTTATATTCTAAAATATTGTATTTGAAGACATTTTATTTCCACGACCTTTTTAAAAGTGCATTCATAAACGATTCTTTGCAACAGCAAATCATTTCCAACTTCATGCAGACCTAATTGAGGCTACTTTTAAAATTGAACATTGAACATCAGTAGTCCTAACCACAAGTTAACAAAACATGCTTAACATGTGTAATCGGCGCCAACGCTGACGACACCCGATGGCTGAAACTGCACAGACGGACTTATCTTCAGTGGAACCATTTATTTTCAAGTATTATGGCTGTATGTTAATGCCATCTTTTTATGAATGAAGGCCAGTATCACTGATATTAATATAGCTACTGATGTCTCCATGAAAATGATTTTTCCCCAAATTTTAAACATTTATTAGGCTTCAAAAAATATAACAATTTTTTATTTAAGTTAACTTAAAACAATCCTCACTTAAACCCATAATAAATGTCATATTTACCTGTGCCTTTCCTGTCTAACAGGTATGAAATATACAGAAATTGAATAAGGTTATAAAACAGTCCGCACTGCATAAATTATAAATGAAATATAGATTAATCCTTATTAAAGCTACAAGTGTTCTTTAGTCAAGAACAGGGAGTAATTTTCTCTGTTCCCTTTGCTCTTTGGTTAACTTTACTGACAGAGAGAATTGTGGCTCCTATCACTTTAAGATCTGCAGACAGGATCTCACGCATCTCATTCTCACTTTTACTTCCATTTAAGATTTTTTTAAATTAATTTAAGACTGGTATTGTGAGGATACTCGACAAAGAGAACATTTTGGCATAAATGTGTGTGTTATTGTTCGTTCAAGCGCGAAAGAGAACTCGATACTGGCGCGCGTCTTTCTGTGAGTTGTGTGTGTGTGTGTGTCAGGAGGACATTCACTGACAGCGCGTTCTCTTTTGTCTTGTCGCGCATGAATGGTTTAAGAGCATTTGCGCGAATAAGAGCGTGATCATATAACCCTAGCTGAAGGATGAAAGAAAGAACGAATGCTGCGTTAAATACTTTAACACGTTGAAGCTGGGCAAAAATTAATCGCATGCGTCAACGTTGACAGCACTACTTGTCATACATTACTGACAGAAAAATGTTGCGGTTTAAAGTGGATTCGTTTTCATGGTAGGCCTACACAGAATGTTTTTAGTAAGCTACATAGGATGTTCTACAATAAATATTTAGCTAACGTTAACAGTCTGAAGTTACCTAGCAGCAATGTATGTTAATCTTTCTTCGCATGTCGCGCCTCCCCTGTGGCTCTTTGGCGCCCCCCAGGGGAGGCGCGCCTCACCTATTGAAAACCGCTGGACTAAAGGCTTTAATGAACAACTCAACTACAACTGTACAGCCCTACTTATTTTACATATTTTCGAACCAGCATGTCACAAAGGGCATTCTGGGTTGAGCGAGCGGCCCTGAGCAGAATGAGCGGAATCAGTGGAATTTTCAGAAAGGCGCACTCTCCGCTCTGGAGGAAATATTACTACTCCGCTCACATGCTCTGGTGTGTTCCTCTTCTGTTGTCTGAGAGTTGATTGACAGCTTTTAGGTGCGTTATTGGCAGCGCTACCCTCTGGTTATATGAACGCGTCACCACTGCATCAGCACCGAAAACATTAGACAATAATCCCACAACCTATTTGATATTTTATAATTAAATCAACTAATCGAATATTTGAAAATCTTGACTCATCCCTAATACAGTATGTCATCAGCCTGCAGTATTTCAACTTGTTTTTTAAATACTTGTTTAACAGTGGAATTCGTGGAAAAAAACTGCAATACCCATGATTCTGCAAAGAAATCTCCACCAATCAGAGAACAAGGAAATGAACTCTTGCGTGCCCACTCCCATGAAGCACTACGAATGGCACGATAGAGTCAGTCTCCCTGTTCTAATAAAAACGGCTTAAATTCTTGTGTGTGTGTGTTTGTATATATATACACTCACCGGCCACTTTATTAGGTACCCCATGCTAGTAACGGGTTGGACCCCCTTTTGCCTTCAGAACTGCCTCAATTCTTCATGGCATAGATTCAACAAGGTGCTGGAAGCATTCCTCAGGGAGTTTGGTCCATATTGACATGATGGCATCACACAGTTGCCGCAGATTTGTCGGCTGCACATCCATGATGCGAATCTCCCGTTCCACCACATCCCAAAGATGCTCTATTGGGTTGAGATCTGGTGACTGTGGAGGCCATTTTAGTACAGTGAACTCATTGTCATGTTCAAGAAACCAATTTGAAATGATTAGAGCTTTGTGACATGGTGGAAGTAGCCATCAGAGGATGGGTACATGGTGGCCATAAAGGGATGGACATGGTCAGAAACAATGCTCAGGTAGGCCGTGGCATTTAAACGATGCCCAATTGGCACTAAGGGGCCTAAAGTGTGCCAGGAAAACATCCCCCACACCATTACACCACCACCACCAGCCTGCACAGTGGTAACAAGGCATGATGGTTCCATGTTCTCATTCTGTTTACGCCAAATTCTGACTCTAACATCTGAATGTCTCAACAGAAATCGAGACTCATCAGACCAGGCAACATTTTTCCAGTCTTCAACTGTTCAATTTTGGTGAGCAGGCAAATTGTAGCCTCTTTTTCCTATTTGTAGTGGAGATGAGTGGTACCCGGTGGAGTCTTCTGCTGTTGTAGCCCATCCGCCTCAAGGTTGTGCGTGTTGTGGCTTCACAAATGCTTTGCTGCATACCTCGGTTGTAACGAGTGGTTATTTCAGTCACTGTTGCCCTTCTATCAGCTCGAACCAGTCTGGCCATTCTCCTCTGACCTCTGGCATCAACAAGGCATTTCCGCCCACAGAACTGCCGCTCACTGGATGTTTTTTCTTTTTCGGACCATTCTCTGTAAACCCTAGAGATGGTTGTGCGTGAAAATCCCAGTAGATTAGCAGTTTCTGAAATACTCAGACCAGCCCTTCTGGCACCAACAATCATGCCACGTTCAAAGTCACTCAAATCAACTTTCTTCCCCATACTGATGCTCGGTTTGAACTGCAGGAGATTGTCTTGACCATGTCTACATGCCTAAATGCACTGAGTTGCCGCCATGTGATTGGCTGCTTAGAAATTAAGTGTTAACGAGCAGTTGGACAGGTGTACCTAATAAAGTGGCCGGTGAGTGTGTATATAAATATATATATATATATATATATATATATATATATACATACATGTAATCAAAGTTTATATGTGAATAAAAGCCGAAATATATTCTGCCCATCATATAAAGCGATCATGTCTCTTCAAAAGACTTGGATTAAAGGTGTATTCAAACCAGGAAAGTCCGATAGTTCACTTGCTTTGGTCCGGACCAAATTTTTTTTTTTATTTTTTTTTTTTTTGGTACGGTTCGCTTTCACACTGCTCTTTTTGCAAGTGAACCAAAATTTGTAAACAAAACCACACGTGTGCTAAGGTCGTCCATTCATTGGACAAGGATTCTCAAGTAGGGAAATCAGAAAGTGCAAAAAAGGCTCAGCATGGAGATATTTCGTACTGCAATATTTGTTATTTTACTAATTTTGTGTTATTCTGTACAAACGCAATATGAAGAAACTGCGCAGAAGACGGATAAGGTATAAAGTTTTCATTCATAGAGAAGGGCTATGTTCACACATTCAAATAATGAGATTCTTATTGTATATACTGCTAACAAGTGCTGTCAATGTTAACGCTGCGATTAAGTTTGTCCAGTTTAACGCAGCGTCATCCTTGTATTGTAACTATCGTTACATTATATGAACTGCAAAAGCTTTTTTTGCATCTATGCGGGATTAGACTAAAGAGAACGCTCTGTATGTGAATGTCCTGATGCACACACTCATTCATTCATTCCATTCCAATGATGCACACACGACGCGCAGAAAGACGCGCAACAGTATCGTGTGGCCAGACAGCGCGCCGGAATGGAATTCTCTTTCGCCATTGAACAACAATAACACAAACCATTAAGCCTGTTAACCCAAAGGCGCAGTGCTTTCTTGCAATTGGGTCGGTTCATGTTCACACCGTAAACGAACCGTACCAGAGTTCGTTTGGAACCGTACCGAGACCACCTCTTCAGCTGGGTCTCGGTTCGGTTGTTTGGTCCGCACCCGAGTTCGATTGCTGTATTCACACCTGCCCAAAAGGTCCGCACCAAGGGGGGAAACGAACTAGAGTTCGATTCAATCGAACCAAACAAGGCAGGTGTGAATACACCCTAAGAATCAGGTATGTATGTACAAATGCAAGGAAATGTAAATAAGAATCAGAAAGCTTTATTGCAAGGTATGTCGGCACATACGAGGAATTTGTTCTGGTGACAGATGCTTCCACAGTACAAACAGAATGACAGTGACAGGATACAGATAATAAAAAGAATACAAATAAAATAAGTAAATCTGTCATTTTCATCGTTAATTCTTTAATGAAGAGTTTTTAAAAATCCCTATGAGAAAAATACTTTCCCTGAAAAAGTGGTTGGCCATTTTACCGGTAGTTGTTAACTGCTGTAATAATTCATCTTTGTGCTGCTGTTATATACTGGTCATAAATGTAACATTGCTATGTATTCAGAGGTGAACAAAGCCCAAGTACAGAAACGGCGCCGGGAGAAGTTTCCTGTAGCAGTTCCAGAGGAAAAGTCAGCACCTAGCAACGAGAATACTGCAACCATGGATATTGAGCCGAGCAAGAGTGAAAATACAGAGGAAAAAACTCTGAGTCATCCCATTGAGAAACCAGTTGTGATACCGTTGCAGTCTGCGCAACCCACAGAACCCAACCCTGTCATGCCCCGTGAGAGCAAGTCTGTCCGAATCTGCGAGGATCCCCCAGTCTGCATTCCTGATGCGCCCAGGTCAGTGCCAACCTCTGCATGCCAACCCTTCTCCCTTCTGCTGCGGTGTGTCAACTTTACAGTATTTGTCATCTTCCTCTTCCTGGGTTTTATGAGAACATTCATGCCTCGACCATTTCCTACTCTACCACTGCCTCTCAGGAATCCTGTTGTTTGAAGGAACTTATTTTAACATTTAAAGGGACACTATGCAGCTTTTTTAGCTTAACTGAACAGCTTCAGAGTTATTAAAATGGTTATATAACTTCTTTCGGGTTGAATGGTGGGCGTCTCGACCCCCCCTGGTGCCTGTGAGCGAAAAAATCTCACTTGCAACTTCGGTGCGGCGGGCCGCGTCAGGAAGTATCGCGTGATATCAGCTCTCGCGATGTAACATATTCCTTTACGGCAACTGCACACATACACACAGGAACAAGGTAGATGGATGGAGTTTGTCACACTATCGTCATGGCTGAGCCGGCATATAAGATGCAGAAAGCTAGGAAAGCATTGTCGGAGGAACAGAGAAAGAGGAAACGGCAGACTGACTGAGCGAGGAGTCGGACACGAGCATAGGCATATTTTGCGGTTGTGTTATGTCCCCATTGAAACTTCTCGCGGCACGGATGTAACGTTACCATTACAAACAAATAAAACATCTCCAGGTAACTCTAGTAGAGCATTCATTTCGTTCGTTTGTTAAATAAGAGGCGATCTGAAATGTGTTATTTTTGAAATCAAGTGACCAAAGTGCTCGTTGCCTCGGCGATCAGTGGTGCAGATAAGTTACAGTGTTCTGTTGTGACGCGCGCCTGAATCCGTTGCGGGGACTGAGAGACTCTCTATATTTTGTTATGGTGAAATCACAAAAAACATGTCCCTGCTTGAAATACAACCACTAATAAACAATCGGTTTTGATGAGGAAAATAAACTATACTACTAGTACCGATTAGAACCCAGAACCTCTGACACACTTGGCAAAAGTTCTGCCTCTGGACCATTAAAATTGTCGGATCTATGTATTTAATCACGTGAAAATTCTCACCACTAACAACATATATTATATCTCATTAAACGACAAATTAAACACAATGTACTATTGTATACTATGTAACAGGCCATGTCACGCTCTGAGTGAGTGGTATTTACGACAGTAACGTTAAATTCAAGTTCTCCACAGTAACTCTAGGGGTCGCTGTTTGACAAAAACGGGATTTCTGCATAATGCCCCTTTAATCCCATGAGATCTTGTTTAATGACTAGACTTTAAGATGGACTGTTAAATCAATGTGAACTGTAGAGTAATAGAAGAGTTTTACAACCTTACACTACAATTTTTTTTTTTTTGCTCTTCAACTAGCTACATTTCTATCACCCTGTTTTTATGCGTATTATGAAGTATCACATCAGAAACTACAAACGAGTGATGAAAACGTCTTTTTTAATGCCTGTGCATTGGGTTGACTTGTGCGAAAAAGAGTTCATGGGAGATCATGGTTCATGCGAATAATGGGAGATCAGATGGAAACACATTTGCCGAATAAATTCTGACATAGCAAACATTAAACCCATGTGACTAATCGACTGTTTCTGCTGATAATGTTACTGTTGGTTACTAGGTTACCAATATCACCGTCATCTGCTCAAACAACTTGATGGAAACGTACCCAATTCGTTTTTTTTTTTTTTTTTTTTGCGATCTTTGAAATGATTTGCTTGACATTTGGATGGAAACCCAGCTACTGAGATCGGAATTCTTAGTTTCAAAGAATTACTCCTGTGGCAGTAGTAAATAGTAAAAATGTTAATTTAAAAATGTTGTTCTATGACATTGAATTTTACTTAAAGGGGTGGTTCAGAATTTTGGACATCGGGCCTCATTTCCAAGTTAGCCTCAGTGTTATTTATCAGTGGAGACAGTTTAAAAAAAGTTCATCCAGTCGTTCCAGTTGCATAGTTCGCCAGTGCTAGGCTAGCGCGAGTCAACGGTAACTGCTAGCCTGCCATTAAAAACAGTTTTACCCACTCCACAGTACACCAAAGCAAATAAATTATAACGCCAGACTATCGATGTAAATATCTGTTAAGAGAATAATGTTAGAAATCAAACTACCCATTCATTGCATTGCAATAGTTATACTTTGTTCCCTGTATTTATTAGCACAGTCTACAGCAGCGGCGGAGTGATATGTAGTTACCTAGGCAACCGAGAGAGGTAGTGCAGGTAGTCCTGACTGTAGTGCCTTCTGTTCTGTTTACTTTTCGGCGCAGTACTACTAACCGGAGCAAAGTAAAATTCCGCCGCTGCTGAGAAACTAGTTCCTTTAAAAGTATTGCGATCATTGAGATGCAAGAGTAGTTTGATTTTTAACATTATTCTCTTAACAGACATTTACATCGATAGTCTGGCGTTATAATTTATTTGCTTTTGGTGTACTGTGGAGTGGGTAAAACTGTTTTTAATGGCAGGCTAGCAGTTACCGTTGACTCGCGCTAGCCTAGCACCGGCGAAATATGCAACTGGAACGACTGGATGAAAATTTTTGAAAACTGTCTCCACTGATAAATAACACTAAGGCTAACTTGGAAATGAGGCCCGATGTCCAAAATCCTGAACCACCCCTTTAAGATCTGTACAATGAACAACCACAAACTGAATAATTTTCCTGTAGGTCTCCTGTAAGTGACTCCACTAGCAAAAAAGAGGACCAAACTCATAGCAGTGAAGAGGAGAACCGGAGATCTGAAAGGAAGAAGAAAAAGTACCAACAACCCACTCATGTTACCGCAGAGAAAACCATGGCAAACGAATGTGCTCAACAGTAGTTGGGCTAATGCAAAATGGGAATCATTTGTCATAGTAAATAAAAATATATCGAATAAGTATTTTGGCAGGTTTGTGCATCATTGATTGATTTGTGACTTGTCCTGTTCTATGCACATGATTTGTAGCACATTTTATAATTTTTTCTTCATATTTATTAATACCTCTGTAATAATAACTATTTGAGACAGTTTGAATAAAAAAAGGATTAATGAAGTCTTAATGCATTATCTTTCTTATTGTATGCTTTAATGAACTTCCTGTGTACCATTATTTCTATGTTCTATAATGGTTTATAAACATTTAGATTAGATGTTTACAATTAGAACTAGATGGTGAAGGTCATCAGTTTTTGTTTTTCTCTTTGAGACATAATTGATGAACAGTAATAAGCCGTTGTGTTATTGTATAACGAGTGCAGTTACTTGGTATTGACGTTCTCTGATCATAAGTTCTGCTGCAGTCATTTTGTGCAAAATGGTTTATCATTAGTTTATCCTTATTGCTCAATTCATTTTTTGCTTAATTTTTTTAAAGAAATATATTATCATAATTCTTAAGAAACTTCTTGTTATTATGTTCAATGAGTTTGTGATTTTACAATAAGGGAGATCTCGGCAATGAAGACAAATCTAGACAAAGTATTGAGAAATTTGTTTTTGTGAATAAAAAATGTACAATGCAACACAAAGAAATTAACAAGATCAATAGCATAGTCACTCCTGGAAATATATCTTTCAACGAAAAGTTTAAATCACATTTTATAACGTCATGAAAGCGTGCATCTTCTTGCAGCCAATCACCGCGACCAGAAAGAGTGACGTTCTCCGAAACATACACTTGCTTTTATCTGATTGGTTCACGTTCATCGTTCAGATAGACTGCGGAAATACACATGGTTTCTAGTTGTTTCTTGCTGGACGATACAACCGCTTAACTCAGTACGTTAACAGATTACCGGTAATTCAAATATATTTAGATGTTTACGGTAGAATGGGCAAATCCAGAATGAGTTAATTTGGTAATAGTTTGGGAATGGATTTTAGGTTCGGCTGGTCTCCTGGCAATGGATGACGTATGATTGTTTATCAGGTTATTTTTATATTTTAACTGCACACATATTGCGTTTTCTTCGTCGAAAGATAATGACCAAACTTAAAATGCAAAACAAGTGGAGTATGAAACTTGGAGTGGCAATCACTTTTTGGCTTTTCAGTCTTCATCTCATATCTGCCCACAATGTGAAGGTGAGTACTGCTGTTTCATATTTTAGTATTTATTTTATTCTAATACTTTAACAACAGTATAATTTTTGGCTCTGTAGTCTCCAACAGCCCTGTCTATCAAAGAAGGTTCAGGTGATCATAGCAAGGGAGAAGAAACACAGTTAGAGAATGAGGATCCTGAAAATCTGGAGGTGTTTAGACCTACAGACAAGTGGCAAACTCTCAAACCAGGTGGCTATATTCCCATGCTGACAGTTGTGTTTGTAAATAAATAAATGATTAACAGACCAATTCCATATTTATCTGTTATTCAATTTAGGTCATGCAGTACCAGCAGGCTCTCATGTCAGACTGAATCTTCAGACTGGCCACAGAGAGGTCAAGATGGGAGAGGAGGAAGGTCTCAAATACTGGAGTGATGGAAATGGGTATAGTAATAGAAGAAAAAAGTATTCTACAGTAAATACTGTGTCATATAGTTATGTTTTTTACCCTCTGTGGTGCAGGCAAGGCATGATGAACATGCATGGCCCTTCATACACAGCTGAGGAGTTGAAAGAGGCTCTGAAAAAAATTAAAGAAGGAATGGATGATCCTGTAGACACAAAACAAGTATGTTCATTTCAGTTGTTCTCTAACCCCTTTTTTGCGTTGCTTATTGAGTTTTTTTAATCAAGATGTTCGAACATAGGAGGAAGATGCGGTGAGGGCCCAATTTCGCCCCATCGAAGAGCTGAAAAAAGACATGGAGGCACTCGACATGCTTGTAGAGACAGATGTTCAAGTTATGAGGAAACTTTTAAACCAATTCAATAATACTAACAGCACAACTGACGAAAAAGTCACAGCTCTTCTTGACCTGGAATACCTTGTGCACCAGGTAATGCTTTAATTACAAATATGAAAGTTTGCGTCCACATTTTTTCAAAGTCTTTGAAACTCATTGTTTTTTCATAAAGGTAGATAATGCCCGAAATTTGGTGTCCATGGAAGGAATGCAATTGGTTATAAATGCTTTAAACGGTACAGACATTAGACTCCAGGAGAGTGCTGCGTTTGTGCTCGGATCTGCTGTTTCAAGGTAAATGGCATTCTCTCGAGCAAAATTGCTGCCTACACATGATTTAATGTGCAGTCACATTTAACTTTGTTCAGTGAACTTTTGCGGTCAAATCCAGTCATTTTAATAGGAATCCACGCATGCAATTTTGCATAAGGGTGAACGATTTCCCCACACAGATTTCGCAGCAGGTTCAAGTTGGTCACCTTGATCAACAGAAAGCTGTTTGGTTTGAAAGTGACTTCTGTGTGAGCTGTGTTACACATTTTACAATAGACAGTGGAACTTTTTTACCCACATAATGTTATGTAATGTGACCCTACCTTTACAGTGATGCAATCCATCTTCATGTACCTTTTTCTAGTAATCCATCAGTGCAGGTTGAGGCAGTAGAAGGCGGTGCGTTACAGAAACTGCTGACATTGCTTGCCACTCAGCGACCAATGGCCGTTAAGAAAAAGGTAAAACCAACAAGAAAGCATGGGTATTATGCTGTTAAATAAGAGTAGTAAATTAAATTGTCTTCTTCATAGTTAAATGTGTATGAATTCATCCCTTACTTTTGACATTCTGATTTAATACAGGTGTTATTTGCTGTGGCCTCACTACTGCGTCACTTCCCGTTTGCTCAAAGTCACTTTCTGAAGCTTGGAGGTGTGCAGATGCTTAGCAAACTGTTTCAAACACCAGGGGCCGAGGCCCTCCGTGTGAGAATCATCACGGTTCTCTACGATATGATCATTGAGAAGGTTCATATGTTTACAAGTTTAAACTTTGCTACACTAGTACCATGCAACATTTTGGGGTCAATTTCTATTCATCAAAAAATCTTGAAACAAATATATCATGGTATTTACAAAAATATTAAGCAGCTGTCAACTGTTTTCAACATTGATAATAATAAGAAATGTTTCTCCAGCACCAAATCCAATCCAATCCAATTATGTGACACTGAAGACTGAAAAATCAGCTTTGCCATCACAGCAATAAATTACATTTTAAAATAAGTTATTTAAAATCATAATAATATTTCACAATATTACTGTTTACTGTATTTTTGATCAAATAAATGCAGCCTTGGTGAGCAAGAGACAAAAATATTAACAACTATTACCAGCCCCAAACTTTTGAATGGTAGTTATTTAGAAAAGGTTTACATTGCGAACTGAAAATCTAATTTCCATATGTATCAAGCTTATTCTTAGAATTTACTATACTTTGTTTTGTAGGAGCTGATATCACAGGTGGGAATGGACCTTATCCCAGATTCCTCTCACCAGGAACGTTTGCGTCAATATGCTGAAGTCTCCCTCCTGCCCGTGTTGGCGGAGCAGGGGTGGTGCAGGCTGGTGCCTGAGCTTTTAGCGTCACCTGACCACGACTGGAGAGAGAAGACTCTGCGCACTCTGCTTGCCATGATGGCTCAATGTCACACTCAGTATAAACAGAATCCCTCATTGACAGCATCTCTTAGTGAACTGCAAAAACAATACCAAGAACTGGTGCTCATAGAGCAGGACGTAGGGGAGCAGGACGGTTACTTTGGGGAGATCCTGGCACTTGTGGACTCTATGGTCTTAAAAATGCAACGGGTGTAAAATGGAACTGCTGTCTTCTTAGAACATTAAGAACTAATAAAATAATTGAATGCTGAATTTTGGATTTGCCTGGCAAGTAGTTCAAGTGATGCACCATGCATAATGTTTGCAAAATTAGATGAGTCAAGTAGTTTTAAATAAGTGTTCACAAATAAGGACAAGGAAAACTAAATTTTTAATATACATTTTTTTTAAATATATGGTGTAACCAAAGTAGAATACATTTTGACACACACACACTGTATTTAACAGGTTTTATTTTCATTTATTTAGGCTTTTTTCATCATAATTCTAATACAATTCCGTAGTATCACCCTATTATTTTAAACTTTTTTATTAATTTCAGGGGAAAAAAAAAACATGTTTATCGAAGAAAATATGTACTCAATTCATTGTATGAATTGATTTTTTTTTATGAATTAATTGGTCCAAACAAAAATTTATATCAGGTCATTGACCCAGTTAGTTGGCACAGAAAAAAATTAAATGTGCTACACAAAATCTGTTGTTGTGATTTCAAGGATAGCAACAAAAATCACGTAAAGGAGGGAAGAAAGAGAAATTCAGAGTTTGAATGTGGTTTATTCGAAACTATACTTTTTAATCAGATTGTAATAAAATAGAGCTCTTAAATGCTTCACTGTTTTATTGTATGACATTACATGTTAACAAATCAATGTCTGATTATGTTCCAAATTATAGCATATGACCTTATATGATAATGATTAATATTTGACAGAAAATCATGCTGGTTGCTGTAGTATTTAAATGGAAAGCCATTGTGGATGCCAGCTGTCACAGCAGTGAAATCAGAGGGTTTCACATTTTCCTTCGTGCTTTACATTGACGACCTGGTTACGTAACCTAAACAGACAAGATATGTGTTAGAAGAGGCACAAATACTGATAGAATTGCTATCAAGAATGTTTACTGTTTTGAAAGAAGACAGGTCTCTTGCTTTTTTGTCAAATATTTTGTCCTCAAAATCAAAAAATGGCTGTTTTCTAAACCTTGGCAAGTGATTCAAATCTGATATCTGGGCCTAGCTTGAGATTTCTCACATCTGCTCTCTCAGCCTTATCAAAATGTTGAATTTACATTGCATAAATGTTCAGCTGACGTACTTGCTCTCCCAGCGTAGCATGCACTCATTGGAGTATGTGATACCATCGTCTCCACACACTGGCATGTACTCACGAGTACATCCAAAATCAGGAGTATCGCTTTCCTATTATGGAGATATTAGAGAGATTCAAACCACATATCATAACACTTTACTACCACTGTACTTGATTATACACTACTGTTCAAAAGTTTGGTGTTCATAAGATTTTTTTTTAAAAGAAATCAATACTTTAATTCAGCAAGGATGCATTAAATTGATCGAAAGTGACAGTAAAGATTTCAAATAAATGCTGTTCTTTTGAGATTTTTTTTTTTATCACGGTTTCCACAAAAATATTAAGAAGTACAACTTTCAAAATTGATAATAATACTGAAGACTGAAGTAATGGCAGCTTTACCATCACAGGAATTAAATATACAGAGGTGGATAAAGGAAAACTTTATTTATTTATTAAACTTCCTTACTTGAGTGAAAGTATAGATACTAGGCCTACTGATCAAATATTACTCCATTACAAGTAAAAGTTGTATAAAAGAAAGGTTTTTACTTAAGTAAAAAGTACTTAAGTATCAGAAGTAAAAAGTGAATGTCAATGCATTGTTTTATTATTATTGCATTGTTGTATGTCATACTTATGCCTCTGAATCTATGCCTGCCTACCTACCCTCATAACAATATCAAATTTATTTCTAGAACACAGTTCCAGTAGTGGGATTGAATGTGAGATTGAATAAATTCACTCAATAACGCCCACAATGGTTTCAGACACCCAAATGGCTGTTCCCTCAAATAGTGCCCTATTTAGAGTTTTTTGGCTTTTATTATGAATATGTTAGCCTTACTGTTATCTATAAACTAGTGTGCTCCAAAACAATGACAAAATTCGCATTTAGAAGACCAAACCCAACGTTGAAAATGAAAATCAGGTTGATGTCAGAATCCAACGCCAGATTGACATTAATCTCCAACATTGGACAGACATTGTATTGTGGTTGAAAATGAAAATCTGTTTGACGTCAGAAACCAACAGAAGGAATGGATGTTGAATGGTTCTGACGTCAACCCGACTTTCCTTTCCAACCAAAATACAACCCCTGCAACCAAAATCATCCCCTGACTGACGTCAAGGACCTTGACAGAATTGTAGTGGAGTAAAAAGTACGATATTTGTCTTTCAAATGTAGTGAAGTCAAAGTGAAAAGTTTTGAGAAAAAATTATTCTCAAGTGTACTTAAAGGTGCTCTATGTAACTTTTCTACTAAAATGAATCCTTTTTTATTGCCTGTGTGTGAAGGGGTTGTAATCACACATTAAAATGATCCACTTGTCGAGTTTTGCTATTACCTCTGAAGGCCAGTATTCCTATTTCTATGTGAAGTCTCCGGGTCGGATTTACCGCGAAATCCAACGGATGTGACGTGCATGCGTGCTCCCGAGCCTCTCTCCTTATATACAGTCTATTGTAGACGGTCAGGGAGTTACGTCCGGTTAAAGGCGCACGTTTTTCGGCTTATATCTCGGTCAATCTTTGATCAATATTCCCAAGACTCTAATCGTTCGTAGTACCTGACGGGGCCTTTCGAACGAGCCCACCCCCGAGGTCCAACTCGCCCGGCTCCCAGAGTTATAGCCGTTCGAAAACGGGGGTCCCAGCGAACGGCGATCCGGTAGGGGGCATCCCCGAGGCCCGCCACTCTAGCGTTCAGGCAAGGGTTCCCCTGGGACCTCCTCCCCTGAATTTGAGCTCTCTGGGTCTTTGCGTTCCAGAGATACGAGTGATTTTCTTCTGAGATCGTGACGTCACCGGCGGCCGCAATTTTGCTGCGCGCCAGATCATTTTCTGCTAATATCTCCGCGAAAACACCACCAAAAACTATGGAACTTATATGGTTCTTTTCAGCTCGACTAGATGGTCCCAACGAGCTCGGTGCTCGCCGAATCCGTCTAGTATTCGCCGAGATATTTGCGTAATAGACGGTATTGTCTATGAGCACGAGCGCTCTTGTAAAATTTGGTTGCAATCTGAAACATCACCACTAGAGGCCGCTAAAACTTACATAGAGCACCTTTAAGTACAATACTCAAGTAGGCTAAATGTACTTTTTTACTGTCCACCTCTGAAAATATATCAAACTAGAAAACTGTTATTTTAAAATGTAATAATATTTCACGATTTTCCTCTTTTTACTGTATTTTTGATCAATAAATGCAGCATTGGTGAGCCATAATAGACTTCTTTCAATATATATATATATACATACAGTATATATATATATATATATATATATAAATATATATGTATTTACTATTTGGTAACTTTAAAATGTCACTTTAACTATAACTTACCTCTCTTGGTTGTGGTTCTGCCGCTGTAAAAAACAGTATTAAAAGATATATTATGATTATGAGAAATGAAAGAGGAATGACACTCATGTTTCCCTGTTGAAATTCCGTACAAGAAAAAAAAAAGTCACTCAGCAAGTTTTGCTCTTTCTTTTCAACCGTTTTGTTTGAATAGCTTCTAGATTCTTTATGTATGTGGTCATCACTTTTTTCCATCTGTTATGATCTTTATCATTTCAACAAGAATCAACATTTCAATTATTTCAACATCCTTCTGTGTTTTTTGAGTGTATCTGCATGGATTAAATGGATATTCCAGCAATACTTCAGAACAGATTCAGGTCAGAGAATCCAAATGTATAACAACAACTCAACTTATATATTCTTTATACCAGCTACAATTATGTTGTATCCGTCCAAATGTTGCTGTTTCAGAAACCATGGATCTCTACAACATGGATGGACCTATTCCAAAATATCACAAAACGGATCTGTCTGGGTCAGCCAATAATCAAGACCTATGGCTTTAAAGAACAAAATTGAATCTTCTAAACTGTAACCATATCATATCTGGATTTTCAGGAAAGCAAACAACAATTTACAAGTCATCATCCGCATGTTAACCAAAACATTTTGGGTATCTCAAACATGCTTATTATGACACGTCAGTGTACAATGATGTATATTAAACAACAACATTAGCCTGAGTATGGATTTGTTTTTTAAAGATAATTATACCACATACAGTATTCACAGTTCAGTGTTTTTATGTAGGAACAAATGGAAATGTTAATACTTACCAGAGAGGCAAATGAGAACAGAAACGCAGATCAGGATAGCCAACTTCATGTTCACTGTTGTTGAGCAAGTTGAGAGTGGGAAACTCAGCAGGTGTATCTTTGTAGCCGGGGCTCTGTAGTTATAGCTTTCGAAATTAACCAAACACTCCTCCCTCCCTCCCATTGTCTCTGCCTACCCAGAAAGAACCTGACTGGTGACATTCATGTAATGGGTCCACAAACAATGACTAAGGGCATTTGGGACTAAGGTCATTTATTTGTGGTTTTGTAATATTATTAGAGAAGCCTTGTCAACAAATTGCATCCTAAAGAAACTGTTCAATTATATTAAACAGAAATAGCAAAAGAGAGCCATACTTATAAGCATAAAACCCCTCTTGTCCATGAGAGGAGCAGAGCTGGATGTCTAACTTCTCAGAATGTTTGTTGCAGAAAATGTTTTCGTGGAAACTGTGATACATGTATTTTGATACACATTTCTTTGATGAACAGAAAGTTCAAAAGAACAGCATTCCCAAATGTATAAGGCCATCGGCAAAATAAATCATGACTACATGTGAAGCTCTGGAGAACGATTTGAAGATTTGGAAAACAAGACATTTACTGAATATGTTTCTTGAGAAGCAAATCAGCCTATTAGAATGATTTCTGAAGTGATCATGTGACACTGTAGACTGGACTGGAGTAATGATGCTGAAAATTCAGCTTAACCATTAATACATTTTAAAATATATTTAAATAAAATTGTACATTTTAAATTGTAATAATATTTCACAATGTCTGTTTTCCATCTTACTGTCCTGTTTTCAAAATCTGCATGGGATTCACAAATCCAGTCATAACTCATTTGCTTTTTGTTGTTGTTGATGGCCTCCTATCAATTTAGAGAAGCTTTTGTTTACTGAATGTGCTTTTTTATAGTGAGTTATGATAAGAAGCCTAAATATTCTGTTGTCCAACTTGTCGTGAAACCTTCAATCAGGAGATTAGCTAATAATTCATCAGTTTGATGAGTAGTCAAACAGAACTAAAACTATAATTAAGAGGGACGTGTGCAGTAACTTCATTGAGAGAAACCTTTAAAGGCGTAGGCTAGTTCATCCAAAATCATACTCCCTCTCATGTTGTTCCAAACCTTTATGACTTGAAGGGATTAGCAGAATTTTAAGAATGGTTGGTCAAAGTAACCATTATTTTAATGTCATCTCTTTTTTTTCATAATAAAAAACGAATGGTGACTGAGTCGCTCTGCCTTAAAATCTCGTTTTGTGTTCCGGAAGAAAGAAAGACATACAGGGTTGAAAAATCATGAGGGTGAGCAGCACATGACGACAAAATGTACTGCATATCTCATTAAATCTCACTAGGTGGCATCAGTGAACTATGAAGCGCAGGTCATTAACGAGAGTTAGTGCACAGTCATCGCGAGACGTGTAAATACTGAACGTGTGTGAATTATTTTCTTGGTGCCAACGACACAAATATAAAATAAAAACCCTATAAATGCTTCTAATAAGATGCTTAAATAGACATAAGTATATGAATATTTAAATATAAATATATCATATTATATTATTATGTATATTATCAGACCAAAAGTTGTATTAATTTCTGTGTTATAATTCTTGATTATATATATAAAACAGCTCCTTTAATTTAAAAGAACATAAGCAGAGCACTGACTTTACAAAAAACATCCCCAAATTCTCCTGCGCGCCCTCGTGTTTCTCACCGCGCATTCCCGCAGCCTCGCTGACATCACGCGTGAACCCCTCCCCTGCCCGCGGCGGCGCGCTTTAGCGCGGTCTCGCTCCTCTCCTCAGATCAGCAGAAACTGTTCATCCCGAGACGGACAAGATGGCGAAGTGAGTGGGTTGCGCTTTGAAGAGAAAGCAGCGACTCACACAATTTCTTCAAGATTAAAACGTCGGTTGCCTTGATGTACGTTCGAATAAGCGGGAAAGCGCTTCTTTAAGAAGAAAAATCGCCCCTCACAGCGAGGTGATTCGAAGAGAGCGTCGAGGACATCGACTCATCCGTGTCCTTTCAGGCTAAGCTGCTAGTCAGCTATTCGGGGAATTGCTCAAGAGAGAAAAAACATCCTCAACCTCAGGGGAAATAGCCTTGTTTTTTACTTAAATGTCGAGGCAACAAAAGTCCTATTGAAACCAATGTCCGTAATCATCTCCTTTTCGGCGTTGTGAGTTAAGGACACAGCTAGTGAGACCCGTTTTAGGCGAGCTAGCATTGTTTCTACTGGATTGAAGAAGACTGAAAACCTCACCCGTTCACACAGTTTCAGAGTAACTCGGATTTTAGGACATGGCCAGCAGCAGTGGCTCTAAAGCCGAGTTTATAGTCGGTGGAAAATACAAGCTCGTTCGTAAAATCGGATCCGGATCCTTCGGTGACATTTATTTGGCAATCAACATCACAAATGGCGAGGTAAAGATGAAATGGATGTTAATTCATGTGCTGAAATGACTGGGATAAGAAGATTGAGGGGTTTATACATATGTCCAACTCATCACATCTGATTACCTGGACACTTCATATGACCACAAAAAATATAGTATTGAAAGATTACAATATTTATATGACTTGGAGGTATTACTATTTGTGGGAAGTCAATAAACGATGTATCATTGCGGTTTCCCAGAACAAGTAATAAAATATCATGTGCTCTCAAATACTGAACCAAATTCTAGTACTTTGTAAATCATATGTAGATAAATATAACTATTAGCAGACAAATGATATAACTTAATTTTGAATATTTTCAGGAGGTAGCTGTGAAATTGGAATCACAGAAAGCCAGACACCCTCAACTCCTATATGAAAGCAAGTTGTACAAAATTCTCCAGGGAGGAGTCGGGATCCCACACATCAGGTGAGCACAGATGTCTTATACGTGAAATTATTATCAGTTTTAATTAAAAGTAACTTAGCTAGACTAGTTTTATCTGGTTTAAAGACTTAGCATGAGATCGAAAGTAACGGCTCGAGTACAAAGTAACTTACACGTCCATCTACGTATAATATCTACCTCTACGCATAATACTTTTCTTATTAAATGATCTAATTCTGTATATATACTTTTCTTTATCGTTTTTTACTTACGATAGTGTCGACATGCTAACTAGCCCGGTCATTAGCACTAGCGTTTCTATGAAAACTGTGGTGAAATGTGCCGTTATAAACATTGTGTTCTGTATAATGTGTAATATTATAGTGTAATGAATGAGATTTGATCGCGAAGTGTGTGTTTGTGCGTTGCTGAGTAATGAGTAATGAGCGAGTGGGAAATGGCCGCTGCTCTTTTGTTGTGTTTGTTCAACATGTCCTCCCTCTCGATCAGAAAATGGCGGATGAGGGAAAACAAGTTTCAGGGCCTAGTGCGACTGCTACTCTCTTCTCAAGGTGACTGAGCCAAACGAGCGCTGATATTAGTTTTAGAACACATTTATAATTAGATGTATATTTGAATAAAGCATAGTGACTGATTTGGTTTCACACAAAATGGGTAACGTTAGAGGTTGTCACGTAACGTTATTCTTCTGACACGTTTTCTGATTTGGATGTTATCGTTGAAGGTAAATTACGTCATACATTTCACATTCTGAGTGCAGAATTCCCCTATAGGTTAAAGTTTCTTGGTGGTTGAGTTTGTATTTCCCTTAGCTGTTTGTGCAATTATGTTGGGCTTTTAATCTCTTAGTATTGTCATATATTAACAAATGTATGTTAACCCTTATCCTGGGACATTTGAGAGGGTGAGGGATTAGTGGGCCTACTCTTTCATAAATCTACTCCGATCTAATAACTTGGCATAAAACGTAAATCATTTTTGTCTAAAAGTAACATGGTAGTTTGCTGTAAGAAGGTTACCAACCCTGAGGTAGATGTTGAGATGTTAAATGGCATTTTCATGGAAGATAGGCTACAAAGATTAAAATTTAAAATAAAAGCAATGTCGTTATTTTAATGTTAATTACCCTGGCTGGCACCCAGACAGGTTTGTCTTAAGCCCTATTCGGACGGGACTAGTTTAACATGGAGAGCTGGGGTAAAATAATTATCACCAGAGCTTCTCAGTGATTTTAGTTATGTCCGAATGTGCCATTTAAGTAATCATTACGGACAATGTCACTAAATATTACAGTGAGTTTTACTTTCTGGAAAAATGATCTCAGGTAATACTAACCCCGTGCGAATAGACCCGCTGTAAGTACGTAAATATTCCGTCATTTCCTTTTTAAAAGTAGTTTTCTGCGTTTTTTTGTATGGAGGAAAAAGCATTCAGTTGCGTTCTAGGCGGTGGGACGGTCAAGTCTCTGGCAAAACTCAAGTGTTTCCCACAAAGGCTACCATTCAGATCAAAAAGAAGATCGAAAGCACGAAACATCTTTTAGCGTTAGGTAAGTGCCTATTACCAACATAATCCAATCTGAAGTTTATTAATACATCGTCAGACCGGACCTTGTAACTGTTTTATATATAATATAGGTTATATGTTTGCGCAAGTGATATCAGGAAGCAACGTAATACACGCATGAAGACAGGAGGGTGACGGCAAATCGAGTTACCCCTCCTACTTCTGCTGGTTTAACGGAGATATTTTATCCCGTGCGAATTGGCCATTATTATTACAGATGTCCTGTGGTAAAATTACATTACTCCATCTACTCTTGTAAAGTTAATCCCATCCGATTAGGGCTTAAATCTTCTGAACCTTCACCTCTTGGCTCTCTCAAGCTGAATTACTGTGGTATTTATGCATTTAAATGTAACTTTATTGCAGGCATAGTCGATGGAAAAGGCTGGCATTACCTGGAGGCACCGATGTGTGAACTTTATCACTAGGGGTGTAAATCGGAGCCTTAATCACGATTCGATACCAATTTTTTTAAGCCAACGATTCGATTATTTTCGATACTTTAGAATTTCCCGTGATTCGATACGATTCAATACTAGATATTTTTACATGATATCTATTAAGTTTAAAAATAAATAAATTATTTAGCCTTTTATTGAGAATACAGAAACAGCATTTGTGGCGAGCAGGACGCGGCCGACGTGAGAGAATGGCGCGAGGCCGGTGGTGTGAGTGTTAATGAACGTCACCTGTGAGACGGACCGGTCTCTTGGTCTTCAGCATCGTCGCTCCTCTTTTTCTGTTTCCGCTCCTCACAGGTGACGTTCATTAACACTCACACCACTGGCCTCGCGTCGTTCTCTCACGCCGGCCGCGTCCTGCTCGCCACAGTATTCTATTCACATAATGTGTATGTTACACTATAGCAGTCTTCTTTGCAAACGGCAACATCTCTTACCATTGCTCCATCTGTTTTCCTGAAGCCAAAATACTTCCACACCTATGACTTGATGCCGACTGGAGTGTGAAACATTTCACTTTCATTGCCAGCTCGCTCTGACGGTTCCATCGCTCCTTTAAAGTCAGACTCAACAATGTGTGTGAACATAGATAGACTGTGAAACGTAAGTAACGCGTGTGAAGTAAAAGACAATAATGAGGTTAGCGCCACCCGCAGCTTAGGAATAGGTTGTACGCATATGTCGTAGCTGATGCTGAAAATAGACAGGTGAACAGACAGGCGGCAAAATAAACACATTAATCGATTCTCTTGCGGATGCATCGAATCGGCGGCTGTATAATCGATGGATCGATATGAATCAATTAATATTTACACCCCTATTTATTACAATATTGATTTATTGAATATTTCAATAACATTTTCATATTTCTGTAAATATATTTCTATTAAAATATATAATTATTATGGTTAATATTTCTATCATGTTTTCCACAATGATTTGCATGGCCAAATCTGTGTGGGGAAATGTTTCGCCCTTGCACTTATTTCCTAATTGCTCTAAAGGGTTAAAGGGGTGGTTCAGGATTTTGGACATCGGGCCTCATTTCCAAGTTAGCCTTAGTGTTATTTATCAGTGGAGACAGTTTTCAAAAATTTTCATCCAGTCGTTCCAGTTGCATATTTCGCCGGTGCTAGGCTAGCGCGAGTCAACGGTAACTGCTAGCCTGCCATTAAAAACAGTTTTACCCACTCCACAGTACACCAAAAGCAAATAAATTATAACGCCAGACTATCGATGTAAATATCTGTTAAGAGAATAATGTTAAAAATCAAACTACTCTTGCATCTCTATGATCGCAATACATTTACAGGAACAAGTTTCTCAGCAGCGGCGGAATTTTACTTTGCTCCGGTTAGTAGTACTGCGCCGAAAAGTAAACACAGAACCGAAGCGCACTACAGTCAGGACTACCTGCACTACCTCTCTCTACCTCTCTCTCACTACCTCTCTCGGTTGCCTAGGTAACTACATATCACTCCGCCGCTGCTGTAGACTGTGCTAATAAATACAGGGAACAAAGTATAACTATTGCAATGCAATGAATGGGTAGTTTGATTTCTAACATTATTCTCTCAACAGACATTTACATCGATAGTCTGGCGTTATAATTTATTTGCTTTTGGTGACGCTGATATTAAAAATAGTAATTTGAAATAATTTGTTTGTGGTACAGCCGTAGATCAGTTACGCATTGCAAACGCAGCATATGTGAAAGCACAATAGCGCGTGCTGCTCCGCATACGCACTAGCCTGGTTAAAACCAGACCATTCTCAGTTGTAACTGAGTTATGGTCTGGCAAAGCGTCATAGACAAATCATTTCCAGAGGGGCGTCACCAACGGACGTCGCGGATAGACCTAAACCCAATCAGAGCCATGAAGGAGATGACGAATGCAGACCGGCGGAAAAACATCTCCGAGTGTTGTTCTTTGCTCGGTTTTTAACAAAAAGGAAACGTTCAAATCGCTTAAAACAGACACGATAGCGGATTCGAACGAGTGATGTTCGACGGCGGCATCCATCTTTGTAATGTAGGCTACAAAATCTGCTTCAAAATCTCTGCGCTGTCGTCATCGTGTAAAGCCCACCCCAATGTTTCTGATTGGTGCCGCGATTTCGACGGATTGGTAATGGGCTTGAATGAGCTCTTTGCCAGACTAACTTTCAGAGCAAATCTAAATTTGCCGGAAGTTGTCTGGGTTTTCCCAGGCTACATACGCACCGCATAGTATACACACTGCACACAGAGTATGTGTGAAACAGGTAGACTTGTAGTCGAGACCGCCTAAACCGAGACCAAGACACTACCAAGACCAGATGGTATCGAGACCAAGACAAGACCAAGACCAAGACAGACCAAGTCGAGACCAAGACCAAGTCGAGACTAAGACCGAGACCAAGTCGAGACCGGAGGGGAAAAAAACATTAGTGTTGAAGCTAAGCAATAACTTGTCAAATGTTGTTTTGCATTTGCCTGCCTATCTCTGCTGATTTCGAAGTCTCCAAATGAATCCATTCTGCAACTTTTAAATACATAATTATATTTTTAAAAACGAAATTATAGGCTATAGTGCAGGATCCGAAAGTTGGTCGTTTTTGTCGCTATGGTTACACACACACACACACACACACACACACACCGTTGGCGGTGCGCTCAAAGTCATCTGTCAGTTGTGCAGTTACCCAAAATCTCCTGAATGAAGGTAAAACCCATCATGTCACTGATATGTGTTTTACTAAATATTAATATATCAAAAACTGTACATGATATGTGTTTTTTAAATCAAGTGATCAAAGTGCTCGTTGCCGCTGCGATCAGTGGCGCGGATACAGTGTTTTCTCGCGTGGCTCGCGCGCACCGCACTGTCTTCACTCGGACGGGCGCTTCAATACATTGCGGATATCGTCGTGGATATTGTAGTATTGTATTGCTCAATCCCCTGACCACTATGTCGGTCTGAGACAGCGAGACCTAGACAAGACCGAGAGGTCCGAGACCAAGGCAAGACCGAGACCAAAGACCGTCAAGGCCGTGACAAGACCGAGACCACGTAAAAGTGGTCTCGAGACCGGTCTCGAGACCAAGACCGGTCTCGAGACATACATCACTAGAAACAGGCGCTAGTTTCTCATTTCACTGTAGACCGTAATATATCATTTAGTAAACTAATCCAGGCTGCAGAAGGTTTCCCTAGGTAATAGTAGTATAAATACGAATGCCCTGCCTTTGCCATCAATGAACTGCCATTACAGGTTGCATTTAGGTGTCCATTTCTATGGCATCTCATGCTGACAGCAGCTTGGCTGATTAGAAATCGGAACTCTTAGACCGTAGCTTGTTATTTAACCCTATGCAGTTAAGAGTTAGGTAAACCCTGTAATGGTTGGATGGATTTACCGAAGACTTTAAGGACAAGACCATAGAGGCAGCCATTAGTTATAACTAAAAAGCATAGCGCATTAATCTCCCCTCTTTTAACCCAATTGCTTTCAGTCTACGTGTAATTGAAGGTTGTTTATAATTACTGGATTGAATGGGAAAGATGTTGGTTGTAGGTTTCTCATCTTTATTTTTGTGCTTTTTTGGCTTTAACTGGTTTTTAATGAACAAATTAAAGTTTCCAGCAGAAAGGATGTGTAAAAGTACTGGTTTCAGTCACTGGTTACTAGAGCTGGGAAAACCTGCCATACAAGATCTCCCTCCCCTACACTCCCTAAAACCACTCACTGCCTTTGCTAATGAAAGAAAAGAGCTTTGTGTGCTCTTCAAAGTCTTTTATGCAAGCTCGATCACAAGAAAGTGTCTCTGCACTTTATTTAAACATACTTTTACACCAACACCCCTGCGATTAATAAACTGCCTTGTTTGAATTTAAAATGTTGAGGCGAACTACAATGTTTTAAGTCTCCCCTTGGTTTTGCTTTGAAAAGAGGAAATGAGTGTCCCATAGAGAGGCCTGTAGTTTCCGTAAGCAAGAAATTACTGTTGCTATGAACTTCTGTAACCACTGTGAATAACAGTATAGGCCTACTTGTTAAACATGAGGTTTAAAAAAAAAAAAAAAAAAAGTTATGCTTGTAGTATACGTTACAGTATTTTTCCTTTTAACTTTTGGGACGACTTTCCTAATCTTCACTATTTCTGTTTTTGCTTTTGTATTCTAGGTGTCGCTAAGAAAAATACATACACATTTGTAAATTATCCTAAAAAATGCCTAAAACTGAATATTAGCAAAACTGTTCACTGACTTTGTGAGCGGTTCGCATGGATGCGATTGCATCCTAGGGCCTGTTCACACCTGGTCACTTCATGCGTTTTCTCTGATTGCATAGCTATCTGATCGTGAAAGGACCAGGTGTAAGCGCCCTCCGAAATGCGTTCGAGACGTATTTAAATCCGATCACTCAAGCCACTTCAGGAGATGCATCTGAGACGCATTCCAGACGAATCTGGACAAGTGTAAATGCATCTGGTTGTTGAAACCACATATGTAAGTTTTACTCCCAAAATGTTAAAAAAAATAAACGTGTGAGCGTGATATAGGCTTTATGACATGCTATAGCCAGATATGACAGCGCTACTGCAGCACGCATCGCTGAAGATGAGTAGCCAATGCATCAAGCAATGTGCAAACTGCCTCTAATGAAACAAAGTCGCAGATGCTCAAAACACAATCATATTCATTAAAAGTAGTAAGACTAAATGATCTTACCAGTGCTGATGCTGCTTTCTTCCATATTGCAGTCTTTGATCTTGAAATCAGCTGACGATAAAAAAAATGCAGCTCATATCGGTTGATTTGTTGACGTGAACACCGTTAAATTAGCATATAGAGCGGGAATTGAAGATCATATTTATATTTGTTTTGAGGAGACACATATATCGCTAAGTGGAACCGTTTTAACAAATTGGATAGTTATTCGATCAGTAAAAACGCATGAAGTGACCAGTAGGGATGTGACGGTGAAGATTTTTTCACACCGGTTAATCGATGTGTTACAACACCGGTAATACCGGTATCACGGGCGGGGACTTTTAAATCGCTCATTTAAAGGCACATGTAAAATGCGCGCGTTTGCACGGGCATGCATGCATAATGGTGATAGTGTGGAGCAACACTGTTTTGTTATTGTGCGCTGAATGTTATTGTGCGCATTTGAAAACGAAACTAATTTTTTTTACATCGCTTATAAAAAGCTGGTGCAGCAGTGTGCACTTCACTTTCACTTATATACATTAGCGTCGGTGGATTTGAACTTGTCTTTAACTGAGGCAATCTCTCACGACACATTAGAGCCACAAAACGGTAGGCCTATTGTTTAATTTTCTTTGACTGACCAAATTTGAAAGTTGAGACTTTGTTTCATATTAAATATTACCTGCTCGGTCCTGTCTGTCAGCACGTTGTCAGTGTCATATGGCTACGCGAGTTGCACGTATAAAATTAAGTTAACGAACAACCTCGATCCATCAGGAAACGCCATAGGTCGTTTCACTGCGCTTCATGAAGAGTTTTTCTTTTGCGTGAAGAAGCCGTTCGAAGAAGCCGGAGATGTGTTAAAGATAGCGGAGTGCATTCATGATTATTAGGCTGCCGGTGTAATAATCCTCCTGGCTCCGGGTCTGAGTGAGTCATTTACTCTCTTACCTTTGTTCTTTGATTAACTTTAATGACACTTTAAGACCAGCTGCTGACAGAGACGCGATCGACACGGGTCCCATTTTCTCACAAATCTCTACGTTAATTTAAGACTATTTAAATCATTTAAGACTGCTCTTATGAGGACACTCGACAAAACTGACATTTTGGCATAATTTGTGTTTGTTATGGTTTGTTCAAGCCCGAGAGAGAACTCGATACTGACGCGCGTCTTTTCTGTGGGTCGGGCGCGTGTGTGTAGGCAGGACAGCGCGGTCTCTTTAGTCTTGTTGCGCTTAATACCGTTCACATTAATAAGAGCGTGATCATACAACGGTAGTCAACGGGTGACAGAAAAAAACAGATACTGCGTAATTGCGTTAAATATATAAATATATGCCTATAATATAGGCTATATATTTTTTTTTTCGGTGTCGCGGTGGACAAGTGATGAAACCAGTGTTGCGGCTGAACACCGGTAACACCGACTACCGTAGCAAGCCTAGTGACCAGGTGTAAGCAGGCCCCTATAAGCATCGCATGGATTAGAAACCAGTTTGTGGGTCAAAGTACATTTGTATTGTCTTTGTGATGGTAGATGTTGTTTTGCTGGCATAGTCGGCCGAATGGACACTAGTCTACTGCTGCACCTTGTGTCTCCACAATACCTCTTTGTTTAGGAGACCCTCTTGCATGATGGTTGCTTGGCGACTGCTGTAGCAATGTTCACTAAATGTGTGACTCTTTTGAACCTCCACCTGCTGAGCTGTGTATCAGAGTCCATGTTGTCGTAGCTTCACTAATATTTGGTTGATTCTGAGCAGGCTTTTGCCATAAACTATTTAAGCATTGCCCTAATACTCTACTTTTTTTGTCCTGAGGGGCCCATCCATGCTAGAAGTGTCTAAAGTGGTTGATTAAAGAATAGCCAGTGTCTCACGCATTGGATTGGTTTCACACGCCACACCCCCGATTTCTCACGCTGAAGTGTCAACCTGGTCGGTCAAATGCCTGGAAGATGAGTTTATCTATATATCTACTTGTTGAGCCACTCGTGATTGACTAGTTATGCCGCAAAGTAGTTAAAATCTCCCGTAATCTAGAGCAAGCGCACGCGAGACAGAGATTGTGCTCCAAACCGCGTAGTGCGCGCGCACGGCAGAGTGGTAAAGCGAGCGAGAGACTTTGCGTGTGCAAGCATCCACCTCCCCCCCCCACGTTGGAGAATGTCATCAACCCCCCAAGTTGGAGAATGTCATTTCCCCCCGCCCCCCCCCCCATCGGAAAAGTCTCACTCCAAGCTAAACTCAAAAGTTGGCAGGAACGTGTATATATAACGTGTTATATAATTACAGTCATGTCACCAAGCTGGATATATTAGATGCCATTGTCCACAGGGTGTGCCGCATAACTCTGGCACTTCCTTAACTGATAAGATTCATGCTTTATTGTCTGAATATAACTTCGTTTGAATTTAATTGTAATTTTCTTGTGCTTAAATCTCATCTTGTAAACGTAAGCAAAGTTTCATGCATCACTGAATGGATTTGAAGGATCAGCTCTTTTTGAGAGAAGCACATCTTTTCATAATTTTATTGCTTTTGTAATGATTGTCATGCAATCTTGAGTGTCATCTGCTGGTGTTTATTGATATGTGATGCTGTTTTTCAGGTGGTATGGCCAAGAAAAGGACTATAATGTCCTAGTGATGGACCTGCTGGGGCCAAGTCTGGAGGATCTCTTTAACTTCTGTTCCCGCAGATTCACAATGAAAACTGTCCTAATGCTTGCAGATCAGGTAATGATTGGTTAACTGGTTACCTGACATACCTCTCATTTGTACTGCACACGTCTGCGGCGCATTATGAATCCGACAAGGTTTTGTTCCGTCCTCCACGCGGTGCCAACTCACATCATGAGATCAAATCACAAATCACATCAAATGCACAGCGAGCATTTCATAATAGGCTTGCTACGGTAGTCGGTGTTACACGGTGTTCAGTCGCAACACCGGTTTCATCACTTGCCCACCGCGGCACCGCAAAAAAAAAATGTATTTAACGCAATTACGCAGTATCTGTTTTTTTTCTGTTACCCGTTGACCAGCGTTGTATGTTCACGCTCTTATTAATGTGAATGATTTTAAGACTAAAGAGACCACGCTGTAAGTCCTGCCTATTACACACACACACACACACACACACACACACACACACACACACACACACACACACACACACACACACACACACACACAAATAGAAAAGACGCGTCAGTAGTATCAAGTTCTCTTTTGGGCTTGAACAAACCGTAACACACATTATGCCAAATATAATTTATACACAAATTATGCCAAAATGTCGGATTTGTCGAGTGTCCTCATAAGATCAGTTTTAAATGATTTAAATAAAGTCTTAAATGAACGTAGAGATTTGTGAGAAAATGGGGCGAGTGTCAGATCGCGTCTCTGTCAGCGGCTGGTCTTAAAGTGTCATTATGTTAATCAAAGAACAATAAGAGAGTAAATGACTCACTCAGACCCGGCGCCAGGAGGATTATTATAACTGGAGCCTAATAATCATGAATGCACTCCGCTATCTTTAACACATCTCCAGCGAACGGCTTCTTCACGCAAAAGAAAAACTTCATGAAGCGCAGTGAAATTCAGCGACCTATGGCGTTTCCTGATGGATCGGCGTTGTTCGTTAACTTCATTTTTTACGTGCAATTCACACGAGCTCAAAGCGCATGCGAGACTGCTGCGAGTAGTGAAACGTTTATTAATGAAACAGAAAATCAGAGGGAATCATTTCTTTAATGTATTTTTTTTTTTTTTTTTACTGGTTGGCCGGTCACACGGTCTTCATAGTTTTCAGTTACGTGACTGGTGCTGTTCTGCCCGTGCGGATTTTACGTTTGCCTTTAAATTAGCTATTTAAATGGCCCTGCCGGTATTACCGGTGTTGTCACACGTCGATTAACCGGTGGGAAAATATCCTCACCGTCACATCTCTATTTCATAAGCGAAGTGGATTCGTGAGACGACGAGATTTGCCTGTCCAACGTTGTCTTTCTTGATTTTTGACGTTGTACCATGGGTTAGTTGGCGAATTGGTTGTTTTGTCTGGTGTTATTGTTTATTGTTGTTTATTGCTATGCCCTACCTTTGTTGTGCTCAGGCCTACAGACAAATTTAATACACTTAAAAATCCAGTTATAAACACCAAGGAAAAAAGATTTGTAGCTGTGTTTTAGTCGTTTAAAGTACGTCCTCAATTATCTTATATCTATATTTCACATACATTGCCTGTGCGGATTGGATGCGGTGTCCGTCAAAAATAGACTTCTGGGATGTGCTGCGGCGCGGCTGGTATTAACAAGCATTTATTAGTGGCCGCTATCAGCTCCGGTGGCCGTGTCTGAGCAGTAATGCGCCGCAGACGTGTGCAGTGTAAATAAGGGGTCATAATAACAAACATTGAATGGTCCTGTGGCATGATCTTAACCTGGTCGTTTTGCTTTCACAGATGATCAGCAGAATCGAATATGTGCACACGAAAAATTTCATCCACAGAGATATCAAGCCAGACAACTTTTTAATGGGTATTGGCCGTCACTGTAATAAGGTAAACTTTCAACATTTCCTTATTTAGAGAAAGACAGTCTGATTTAAAAGTGACATGGAGGATTGACTGCAAATAAAACTGCAGATCACTAAGGTTTCCTGTTACATTGAGACTTTCTCATGGACGAACACTGGCTTGAGAGCCTGTGATAGTTACGTTTGATGTCGTTCTGCTGATTCGGGATGGCTGGGTTGTACAAAGAATATTTAGTGGGAAATTTTTAGGATCAGATTAATAAAACCGCAGTGAGTCCTTAGACACAATGTTTACAGCTTAACTTATTGATGGTTTGAGAATCACCTGACGGTTGGGCTGTGGACATTTGTGGACATGGATTGTATGTCTTTCACTCCTCAAATGGAACTTGTGCATGATATGTAACTTGTTGTGGTTGTTTTAATTTTCTCCCTCCGACTTAGAGCCTTTGAAGTGCTTTGCACAGTTTTATTTTTCTCTATTCAAATGTACAGAAGTTGCCTGATTTGTATTTTGTTTCAGATAACTCATAATTTTTGAGCCCTTGCAGACAGGCAACATTTGGCAAAGTTAAAGCATCTGCAAAATAAAACAATGACCTTCCAGCTCTGATGGTCGTCTAACAGTTCAGATCAGTTTCCACTACAAATTCTGGTACATTTTGGTACTTCAGTGAAGCCTGTATTACCATTTTTGGCAGTGCTGTCTGGAATAAATGTTTACCATTGTGTGTCTGTGTGAATGCCAGCCTCAAGCTTTTATTTTTATACATACACATGAAATCGTCACCTTTTTCGCTAAAACTGGATGCACACGCTCTGCTTTTGGATGTGTAGCTGTCGACATCCACCCTGGAAAAAAAATTAGTTAAGTGCAGTGTAGCCAGCCGATGTGAAGATCTGATTTAGCTATTGCTTTGCAAACCCCGCTGTCCTTTGGTGAGGAATCAAAAGGCCTATCAGCTAGCATTATCCACTGCTCTCTGCTTACATCCCTCATACGATCAATACCACTCTTGATCCAGCCTCCAGTAAAACCTTTTTCAAGAATAACACTGTTAACTTGGGGAAAGAGTAAAGCATTTGGACATGTCTTGACCAAGAATGGTGCAGGTCAACATGTGACATCAGTTTAATACAAGAGAGAGTAAGTCTAAAAATGGAAGTGTTCAAGAGAATTGTTAATGTTTCATGCAGTCATAATTTCCTAGATTTACTTAGAAGGTTCGGATCCAAATATTCCCGCATTTAAAAGCACTATGCTTTGCAGAACGTTTGAAAATAGTCTGTCCTCACACACTCCCCACTCTCCTGTCATTGTGGATAACCGTACTCAGCTTGGCACAATTGTAAACTAATGGCTTGTTTTGTTGCTTTACCCTGGGCTGCTCTATTGAACTCTTCAATGTCACTTCCACCGAAGCTGTCCCATCTTGTCTTGTGTAACTAAACTAAAACATTTTTTTTTTGTTGCATTAACATCTAGGTTAAGTCATGCACCTCTTAAACTGCATGCATTTTTTTTGATGATCCCTACCTGATTTGGCCTCTCCACATGCCAAAGTATTCTAGCCTCTTCCTTACTGTAGGTGGTCCAACCATCTGTTAAACTCAAAATGCAATATTTATTATTCACAGGAGTTTAAAGGGGTGGGGCGGTTTTGGTTGGTTGCATTTGTTCTCAAAGCTTCTCATGCCTAATTTTAAAACAAGTGCCCATTGTAGTGAATGGCCTTTAGAGTTTGCCCTTCTTAACCCTAGTTGTGCCATTTGTCTTGTTCGCCTCATGCTAAAGTGGGCTTAGCTGTTAAGTACTGTATGGCACAGCTAGCGTTAAATGCTGCCGAATGTTTATGGATAAAGCCTTGGCAAAGTCAAAAAAGAGAATCAGGCTTGGGGACAATTGGTATAGATGACATGAAGAACACTGGGTTGGGTGGCCAGAGGTGCCATGTACAGTTTGCCTCTGTGGCTCAAGAACCGATGAGGCAAGCCGGCCCTGCATTATATGGTCTGAAATAAAAACAACTATCGGTATTATCTGAGCCTGGGCTTATGGGAAGATGTCTGCCATTAGCAGAGCCTCCTGAGTTTGAGCTAGGAAGCTTGCTGGTGGTTGAAGGATTGCCTTAGGCTTTCTCTTTCCCTCCCTCTGCTCCTCCTCGCGTTCTTTTTCTGAGCCTTGGTGTTGCCTGTCTGCGCTGGCCGTGTGCGGTTGTCAGCAATACTGTTTGATGCACTGCACCCTCTATTGTCTGTTCAGTGTTTAGAATCTCCAGTGGGGAAGAGGAAAAGAAGCTTGGCTGTTAGTTCTTCTCAGGATCCATCTTTCTCAGGATTAAACCAGGTCTGAAACCACAACCACCTAATCGCCCAATATTTTTTTTTTTTTTTTTTTTTTGGAGTTCTTTATCCCATTTAATTTTGATTTTCAACAATAACCATTAACGTTTGTTGGCATTAAACCAGACACACATGCTAAACAGAACTAGAGATTAAACTCCTAATCCAGATCTCTGTACAGGCAGGTGAAGGACTTGTCACTTCGAGCGAAAATAGGATGATTGTTCTCATTCCTAGTCAGTTATAAAATTATTCTGTCATAACATAATATTCCCTTACTTTATCCTATTCCCTATCAGTGCTAATGATGTATTTGGTGTAGGAGAATTTACTTTTTTTCCTTTTAAAGTAGTTGTAGATAGACGATGCCCAGTGCTCTTACTGAGATTTGTAATCAAAGTCTTTGTGACAGAATAATTTGATTGGCCTAGTTTCACTGCATTGGGTGCTTGTTCTTGTTGCAGAACACATCTGTCAGTTTACTAGCAGTGCTTTTGTTTCCTGATCCAGCCATCTAACATTGGACTATGCTGTCAGAATGTTGCCTTGCTCGCAACCATTTGCACAACAACCCACATGAAAACTGTCCTGGAATTGACAGGGTTGACCTTTTAAACACTTGCTTTTTAAACTGTTGCTTATTGTTGCATGTTCATGTCCTGAGATATATGCTGATGCTTATTTAAATGTTGAATTCAGATAAATAAAATAGAATATAACATTAGTTCGCAGTGCCTGAAGTCATACCTGAAGTTTAACTGAAGTCAGTTAAAATAGCATTAAATGTTTGCATGGGTTTTCACAGTGATAGCCAAGTACTTGTACTTTGGACTATTTCAGAGGAGAAGGGATTTTACATAATTTGAAAATGTATGTCATTTTGGCCAAAAAACACTTTATTTAATGCTTCCTCTTTATGGTTAAGCATCATGGGTTGTTGATACATTAAGTCTAATTTGTTTTCCATTTCTGGGGGTGCTCTTTTAGGTGTCTTTGCTACACTTGTTTTCAGGGTATTGTTTTTACACATTTAAAAAAAAAAAGTTGAACAAGGTTGTAAATCATTTTTTTTGGATCTATAGTAAGCCTTGGTTGTGTGTACCTCTTTTCTCCTGACTTGACCTAATAGAAAGGTCTAAGTGGAATTGCATGGTTGGCGTAACTAATTGCCTTGACAAGAGGAAATACTTTTCAAATCCCTAGTTGAGCCAAGCAAACAGTGGCACGGCTGAGTGGATGCATTACAATATGGCTGCTACCTCAGTGAAAAACCAGTTGGGTGAGGCACTTTTGCAGGGACTGCGGCCTGTAGGTGTGTGTTGGGGACACTGGATCTGACTGGCTTTCCACTAATGAGAATGATATTTTAGTCAATGACAAGCTCGTAGAGCTGACTCTTACATCGCTGCTTGGATAAAGGGTGTGTTTCCTTTCCCAGTAAACTTAATTTGCGTTGTAGACTCTGACCCCATTGCTTCATTGACTACAGCTGCTGGATGTCATGTTTTTGTTCTGAGCTCCAGGTAATAGGGCAGACAGCACACAGAAGGAAGTTGGAAGAAAATTTAAGAATAAAGTTATTTTTCTTGTTTGCAGTCAGTTCTAAAAAGTAAATGTCAGTGTTTGTGCTTCTCTTTTTACTTTATTTATATAGTTGTTCCTCATCGACTTTGGTCTGGCCAAAAAATACCGAGACAACAGGACACGACAGCACATACCCTACAGAGAAGACAAAAATCTCACAGGCACAGCTCGCTATGCCAGCATCAACGCACACTTGGGCATCGAGCAGAGGTGAGCGCTCCTGCCTAAACATCCTTTATATGTAGAGATGCACCGATTGGCCGTACAGAGACCGGAATCAGCCGGTAAACGGCCGGTCAGTCTCACATCTTTCTGATTCCGAGCTAGTCTGTTTTGTTGTCAGCGGCACAGGCAATAACGTCAGCTGAGCATTCTAGCTCTCTTTCCAACGGGAGAAATGACACGCACTAGAAGTCACTCCTCTCACTCACTTGTCTCGTTCGCCCAGTTAATTAGTGCTTGTATTGCTCATAACAGGGTTTCCGTTGTCCGGTAATTACCGGACATTGGACGGGAAAAAAATAAAATGTCCGACAAAACTAAATCTCTCCGGTCAAATTGTCCGATTAAAATTGCGTAATAATCCCGCCCTCCTAACACAATATGAATTTGAGAATAAGCCTAAAATGTATAAAGCAAAAATACACCGACCTTTGGCTATGTAATAAAGGAACAGGCTGTACCGTTTGAAAGTTATTAAACATCGCATGTAGACCTAAACAACGAACGATTGAGTGAGATGTTTCAAATATGGCCTGCCTGGCCCTGGCCAGCCCTAAAAGCTTTTTTCAGAGGCCAGACGCGACGGACGATGGTGAATCAGGAACATCTCATTATATAGATCAGTGGTTCTAATCCGTGCACTCGTAGGCTAAAGTTATACGCGCGCGATATTCGCCGACGTTTAACGCCTCGTGACTAAACAAAGGGCGCCAATGTGAGTGTGCACACCGTGAAAAACGCCACGGGTAAAAGCGTAATTTTTTTTTTAAAACGCCTCAGGTCTTTGGTTTGACGTGCCGCGTCAAAAACTATCCGACCAATGAGATTGGTGCTTTTGCTCACGTGTCTGGAGCTTCTGAAGTTACAGTAAAACACAACTTGGGGGCGCTCAAACACAAAACGGTCTTGCCGAGCACACAAACGTAACGGTGAAGATGCGCCAAGTAGTGTCTACACCATAGATATCCATAATAAAGGCTAGATGTCTCGTCCGCGCTGCTGGCCAATGGACTTTATTATGGATATCTATGGTCTACACTGCTGGGAAGAAATAAGACGAGGAAGATGCAAGGCAAGATGAATGTATAGAGCTGCTGGTCTCGTTGGTGTCGGAACATAAAGAACTATATGACAAACGCGACAGCGACTACAAAATAGGACTATTTCTGTTTTACATTAAGCGCCATCTAATGTCGGGGAATGAATTTGCATGTTCACTCGGCTCAACGTCAGCGAAAATCGCTTGGGTGTGAACACAAAAAACGCGTTGAAAAACGTTGAAACTTAATCTCTATTTAATTTTTACAATGAAGACTTTCCAGTGTTATTTTACATTTGATTAATTTCTGTATTATTTCTTATCTGAACACCAACCTACTGTTAGACCAACCTGAAAAACTTTAAGCCGTATTTGTGCGGTTGTTGGCAATTTGTTTATTTGTTCTTATTTTATTACTGACTTTTTACTAGTTTTTGTTTTTTATGAAAAAAAAAATTGCATTGAAGAAAAGTAGATATTTGTTTGTATAAGCTGTCAATTATAAGCCTGGGAAAACCCAGACAACTTCCGGGAAATTTAGATTTGCTATACAAGTTAGTCTAGCAAAGAGCTCATTCAAGCCCATTTCTAATCCGTCGAAATCGCGGTACCAATCAGAAACGTTGGGGCGGGCTTTACACGATGACGACAGCACAGCGACGGTGAAGCAGATTGTGCTATAACCGCCAAAACCATGTTATTAAAATATTTTTTCCACAAACGTTTTTTATCATAGAGAATGTTTAAATACTAATATCAGCTTACGAGGGAAACGGAGGCGGAGTTAGTGGTGCTTCGGAGGCTGCTACTGCTGGAGATGAGGTCTGACATATCTGCCCCTTTACCGATCAGAGCGCTGACACGGAGTAAAGCCTTGTTTATACTTGACGCGTCCGCACGAGCGCGAAGGTGTGCGCGGCAAAAATGACACGTTCGGTGCGCAAGACCCCATTTCGCTTGGCTGTGTGCACGGCTTTTTTTGTAACAGCGCGCGTGTCCGTGGATGAACGACTTCAAGCCGAATCTGCCCGAGCATGTAGTCTAAATTGCAAAGTCTTTTTTGTTAAGGTGTTGTTTACTGTGTGTGATTTATTTAATGGAAAGCACATTCACTTCTAGTTGTCTTGCTGTTAATTTTAAATAAACGTAGAGCAAGTAGCTAATCAGTGTCTGCTCATTTATTCGAACTAAGTTGTTCTATAACAGACGAACGTTGCTCTGCATGCGTCATCTCTGAATTGTTTTAGGTCTATCCAATTGCACCCAGAGGCATTTGAGCTACGTCCGTTGGTGACGCCCCTTTGGAAATGTTTTGTCTATGAAGCTTTGCCAGACCATAACTCATTTACAACTGAGAATGGTCTGGTTTTAACTAGGCTAGTCAATTATAGTTCTTAGAAAGAAAATCGGATTCGGTAAAAATCAGTTTCTGCAGGTCACACTTGCAAAAAAAATCTGAATCGGCCAAGAAAATTGCAATCGGTGCATCTCCATTTATATGACCATCAATTGTCAATTTATTAATTTTGCTCATTGTGCTTGAATTTGTTATTTCAAAGTAATGGAGTTAGTAATTATGTAATGGATTAGTCAGGGATAAAATCTATTAAATTAGACAAATTTGAAATCTTCAAAACGTTTGAACCTTATGCACACCAAGGCTGCATTAATCAAATACAATAAACTGTAATATTGAGAATATTCTAACAATTTTATTGAATTTTCTATTTTAATGCATTGTGTAATTTATTCTTTTGATGGCAAAGCTGAACTTTCAGCAGTAATAACTCCAGTCTTCAGTCTCACATGATCTTTCAGAAATCATTCTGTGATGATTTTGTGCTCGAAACATTTCTTTTTAATGTTGAACACCGTTCTGATACGTAGTTACGTTTTTTTTAATGAATATAACATTCAAAAGAACAGCATTTATATTTGCATACTTGCAGAATAAGTGTTAATATCTTTGAAAAAAGCTTACTAAGCCCTCAACTCTGAGGTCTTTTACAAAAAGTCGCACCACCTTTAATTCATAATCGTGACATTTTGCAATCTGAAAAGTGATTTGATAGGCTTTGCTTGCTTGCCCTTTACTGGAGGAGTGGCATGTCAGTGGTCAACAAGTTCATTTAGGGGGTGCTTTACTCAATCACCCCCTGCTTATATTCTATGCAATAATTTTTTATTTATTTATATATATATATATATATATATATATATATATATATATTAGGGGTGGAACGGTACACAGAAGTCACGGTTCGGTTCATACCTCGGTTCAGACATCACGGTTCGGTACGATTTCGGTACAATGGAGGGAAAAGCAAAACAAAAATGAAGGCATTGTATTTTTAAAATAAGTTTTATTAATAAAGGCATGGAACCAGTTTATTTGTAGTGCACTGACAATAGTTTTATATAATTAATTAGTTTATTAATTAAATTAATAAAAAGACAAAAAGACCTTGCGATATGTTTGGTAATTGTACTATTAATTTAAAATTATTTTGCTATATTTCAGATCAATATATTTGTTTTCCTTAATTTTAATTAACATTATTAGTTGACAATGTAACATTATTCTCATCTGAATTATAAATAATTGATTTCTGCATGTATAAAATAATACTACCATTAAAAACATTCGATTTTCTTTTTTTAATGAATGTAGAATGTGTAAGATTAGTGCTCCGAGGACAAGAAATGAAAACCAATGCAATATGACGAATGTCCAAAAGATGGGACCCACAGACTGTTTTGAAATGGAGTTGGATAAATGTTTTGCTTTTAAAACTGTGTGTGTGTGTGTGTGTGATTTTGGTTGCGTGACAGTTGTAGGTTACAGTTTGACAAGAGTTTACAGTGTGACAAAAGCACAATGTTGTGTTTTATTGCGAGTGTACACAAATATAAGTAAACACTTTGCAGGTTTAATGATCTGTATGAACAAAATGACGGAGTAGGCCTATGTTTTTTATGTTTCCACTGTTCGATCTCGCGCCTCTCTCTCTCACACTCCCCCACACACACACACAGTTCGATCGCGCCCGCGCGCCCCTCTCTCTCGCTCTCTCTCTCTCTCTCTCTCTCTCTCTCTCTCTCTCTCTCTCTCTCTCTCTCTCTCTCTCTCTCTCTCTCTCACTCACACACACACACACACACACACACACACACACACACACACACACACACACACACACACACACACACACACACACACACACACACACACACACACACACACACACACACACACACACACACACACACACACACACACACACACACACACACACACACACACACACACACACTCCAGCATTGCAATCTTGACATCGCAGCCTGTTCATTATGCGGTCACGGTCACAACAAACGCGAATAGAGCGTCAAATTCGCGTCTAGTTCGACGCTAGTCCAAAGCGAATAGGACGCGCGTATAAAGCCAACGTTTGAAGTGAACGCGCGTTCAGAGCTAAGCCGATGGTACAGATTATGTGTCCCTAAAGAACCCGCGTATCTAACAGTAGTTCCGCATTACATTAATTAATTTGCACGCGAGTTTTTTTTATTTTTATACCGTGTATTCTCCGTGTAAATTCGTGCACCGAACCGTGACGCCCGTACCGTTTCGGTTCGATACGAATACATATACCGTTCCACCCCTAATATATATATATATATATATATATATATATATATATATATATATATATATATATATATATATATATATATATATATATATATATATATATATATATATAAATGAATGAACTGCACTCAGACATGCTTAAAAGCCCTTTGGCTTGACTTAATGTTATTTCGGCTTAACAGTCGTCGAGATGACATGGAGTCACTAGGATACGTGCTGATGTACTTCAACAGAACCAGCCTGCCATGGCAGGGACTGAAGGTAAGCAGGACCGAATGCACACAGTATGTCTTTTATATGGATTTCTTTTTGAAAAGCATGTCAGTGACCTTTCTGCTGTTTATGGTTTAAATTTAGGTCATGTTAAATATGAACCTTTAGAAATACTGTCTATATGTAATTGGAGCATGTGAATTGTCCTTAAAGGTGCCCTAGAATGTGTTGAAATATTTTAATTTAGTCTCTATCTACATAGAGGGTGTGTGGCTTATGTAAGGGCATTTAAAATGTTTAAATGGTTTTACAGGTCCATTTTCAACTCTAGAAATTGGCCCTAGAATGAAATGGTCTGTTTTTACCTTATTTGGAAGGGTCATGAATAGTAATGAGTTCTGCTCTGATTGGCTGTTTCAGTGTTTCACTTCACACTCTGAAATACAAGTGTGCAAAATAATCATACATCAGTTTTCAAAAATTAAAACATTTTAACAAATGGACTAACGTTAGATGCCTTGTCAAATAAATATAGCTTCAACTTGTGTGGTGGAGAATGTGACGTTAGCTAGAAGGATCGAGTGAGCTACATTATCTGTGAGCAACTAAACTAACATAGTTAGCCCCTGACGTGTTGATGAAATAGACGAAAGTACATTTTTGACAAAAGGGAATTTACATATGTATCTACAGTATTATTTTGTAGGTTTATGACAACACGGGCAAGAAATATTAACCTCAGTGTAAATACTTTGTCATACTATTTAGTTATGTATGCTCGTTACTTGGAGTTTGCTATTGTTACTGTACTAGGATCTTGCGCTGGATCTAGATAACAGTGTAAATGATCAATAATAAAATCACTACTTACCGCTTGTGGGAATATAGTTGGAATTCCCCCTTCTTCAGTAGGCTATGAGACGCTGAGAGAAGCCTGCTTGATATTGTCCCAGGTTAGAAAATAAGTCCGTGGTGAAATGGGCAGAGCAAACTAACAACTTCAAATTAAACTGTTGCGGTAACGTTATCCGATTATAGGTAAACATCAACCATGCCTGTTGACATTTTTTTTCTGTGGGAAGGGTATGAAAAGTCCTCACATCCCCTGCACAGCCTGGAACATAACATTTGTTTCCATGATCTGCCATTTTCCCTATGATCCTCGCTTGTTTCTTCACCTGCAGAACTTACGATGATTCGGCTGCGCAGTTTCGCCTGGCATTGAACATGGGCTGGCATGCAAATTTTTGGAGGCGTACATATTAATGATCCTGACTGTTGCGTCACAGTCGGTGTTATGTGTAGATTCGCCTATTTTTCAGGGGTGTTTTTCAAAAAACTGACATTTAAATAAGGAGAAAACAATGGTGTTTGAGACTCACTGTATGTCATGTCCATGTACTGAACTCTTGTTATTTAACTATGCCAAGATAAATTCAATTTCAAATTCTAGGGCACCTTTAATGCAACTGAATATTGCTATTTCATTTTTCGTTTTTACTGTGCAGGGAAAAGCCTTCAACTAATTATTGCTAGACCGTATAAAAACAGGCTAACAGGTGGTGCCTAAAAAAGTGCTGTAAATCTTACAGCTGGGTTATTTATGGCCCCCAGCACTGGGATTGCACACTGATGAACAGTCAATACTGGATCATAGTGTGCAATGGTTTAATTTTTTGCCCACAGGCTGCCACAAAGAAACAGAAGTATGAGAAGATTAGTGAGAAAAAGATGTCGACCCCTGTTGAGGTGTTGTGTAAGGTATGTGCAATTCTACATCCACACAGCAAGGCTTTTCAAAGGTCTACTGTGCTTGCTGCATACGTGCTACAAACATCTGCTCAGTTTCAAGGTGGTGATACAATTCTGAAATCCATAAGTATGGAAATTAGTTACATCCAGAACATTGAATACCGATGACAAGTATGATGCTTGGTCACCATTTTGGATAGCTTTTAGATAGTGGATAGTTTTTTTGTGTGGAATATAAATAAATGTTTAATTTGTCAGACCAAAAACTAAGTATATTAACGTTTGGATAAAATTTTCAAATCAAACATCTAGTTGCTTATGTGAAGCTCTGATCATTACTCCTCAGGCTTTTCTGTTCTGTTCTACATGATTGTAAACTTAGACAGCTCGTATCCTGTTAAAAGTGCCAGCTATTTATTATAATACTATGATATAAAAAGTCGCTTTCCTTTTTGTTAATTTCCCCATCCTAAAAAGGAGCAGGTTAGGTTGACATGAGATTTATGGTCTTTGGCTAGTTTTGTGATTTTGTGCTATTATAACATGAGTTGGCTCTTTCTCCAGGGGTTTCCAGCAGAATTTGCCATGTACCTGAACTACTGTCGTGGGTTGCGGTTTGAAGAGGCGCCTGACTACATGTACCTGCGTCAGCTTTTCCGCATTCTTTTCAGGTGCTTGACAATTTCCTGCATTACCTCAACACTCCCAACTGGGCAAGAAACACCAAGACACATCCTAGTCACAACTAGGGATGCACCGATACCATCTTTTTCAGAATCGATCCGATACCAAAAATTCTGAGTATCGACCGATACCGATCCGATTAGGGATGCAACGATATCGCTTTTTCACAACCGATCCGATACCATAAATTCTGAGTATCGGCCGATACCAGCGTAGTTTTTTTTTTCTAATCATGTAGAATTTCTATAACTCTGTGTTGAACTGACTCACTCTTTTGTGTGTTAAACACAATCTACTTATTACAGACAACTTCATTCTAAAGAAAAACAACAAATCCAAAAAATATGATCATAATCCTCAGAATGATGCGCTTGAAGCAACATGAGTCACAGGGCGTCGAGTCCGCATTGAAAAGTTCAAAGCACAAAGGAAATACATATTGATGCGTAGTGTATTATACAGTATCTATCTATGCAATAGTTTGAGCCTTTTCTTTTAACAGTTTTAAATTTCAGTTACTGTGCGCGTGAAGAACAATTATAGTAGTGTTGTCATCTAACAGACACCCGGTAGAAAATAACATGATTAAGTTACAGCAATAAAGTCCAGCAAGATAAAGTTGTTTTATGTGAAACCATAGACCTTTATTTACAGATCAAGTATAATAATAGTAACATTGAATCATCTTAGAGAGAGTTTCCCCGTGTTGACTATTGTAACCGAACGTGACGCGCTGTTAAATGCTGAATGGAGAATGACTGACAGCCGCAGCGGAGGGAAAAGTTTACGTGATCTTGAATTTAATGACTTAAATATTCATTTCTATCTCACATAATGGCTTCAGAACACTTATAATAGAGTGCACGAAAACTTTATGGTGCTTTAGAATGTTTTTGTGTCTTTTGTGGGGCTTAACAATAACAGAATAGTATACGCACAATATCGGATTTGGATCGGCCTCGTCTGACCGAGACCCGATCCGGCAAAAATGGCAGTATCAGAGCCGATACTGAGTATCGGATCGGTGCATCCCTAGTCAAAATTTGTTTTCCGCATCTTTTTTGCAACAAGGGATGTTAAGTGAATGGTTTGTATGGGTGTACTCACTCCTGCTTGATTTCTTCCAGGACTCTGAACCACCAGTATGATTACACATTTGACTGGACCATGCTGAAGCAGAAAGCAGCACAGCAAGCGGCGTCCTCAGGGGGACAGGGGCAACAGGCACAAACCCCCACAGGCAAGCAAACTGACAAACCCAAGAGTAACATGAAAGGTTAGTAGCAAACAGCCAAGCGACGTTTTCAGTGCAAAAACAGAGACACCAATTGCTTACATTTGTGTAAAAAAAAAAAAAGAATTGGATTTGGAACATTCGCTCCCCAAAAGATTCATGAAACACGAAATGCCAAGAAACGGTGTTAGTTCAAGGATGCACCCCACTCGAGAGGAAAAAAAATTCAATTGGTATGTTTTGCAAAAGTAAAGACGTCCTTGGGAAATTTGACTACTAACTTTGTACCAAAAAATGTCTATTCTTCTCTGGGACGAAGGGTTGGCTTCATAATCTTTTCTGTGAATGTCAGATAACCATCCCTTGAATTAACCCCTTTCCAAATGGGATGCTCTATTTGACACATTTCTCCCAATCATTGTTCCTGGATCTAACACTTGTTAGTCTTGATTTATAATGGTCTCTTCTGTACAAACATATATATGTGGGAGTGATTTCTAACCACAGACTAACCAAGACCATGTCATTTCCGCGTTTCTTCATCGACTCTTACTGTACTATTCTATATATTTGGTGTTAAGGGAACTGTAATGGTGTGCTGTTAAAAGTTCTTGTGATGAATCGACAGTTGTGTTTTTGTGGTTCTAGTTGTGGATCTACTTTCCAGCAAAATACATAGCCTTTTCTAGGCATATGGACCAGGAGGCCATCCATCACTTTGATTCCTAAGGCAGAACTGTCGATGAGGGATGTTAATGAGCATATAGAGTATGTTTTGCACTACATTAATAAGTAGTCCTGGTCAGATGGTGTAGGCTTTAATGTAGTCTAAATCTGCTGTGCATCTAATGCAGAGTAGGCTTGACACTTAGAAGGCCACAGTTAAGTGGAAAACCTGCTCTCACTCCTCTTCCACTGCGGTGTCCTTTAGTGCCCTGTTAAAGCCTGACTACAGCGGTATTCGGTCTGGGCTGCATAGTGTTAGGGTGTTTCTTAATGGTACATCTCAGTGGTTTTAAACATCTACATAATTCTACCTAGGAGTTTCCTTGGGTGCTTAAAATAGCAAATAGTCCTACATTTTAGGGATGTGCTGATATGAACATTTTGGCTGATATGATTCTTTATATCTGAAAGCCGATATTCTTTATATTTATATAGCTAATATATATCGGCCGATGAATCAGTCTTTTATTTAATTTTTGGAAAGCCTAATTACAAAAACCTTAAAAGCTGTGTCGCAAGCACTTCAACATAATTCAATGGAATACAGTACAGTAGCCTAGTTTAATAACCAGTGGGCACTTTTAAATAAATGTTACTCATATGGCCCAATTTCTTTATAAAACAATCTATTGCCTTACAGAAAATTAAATAATGGCTAATTATGCAAACAAGTCATTGGACAACGTTACTTGCCTATACAGAATAAATGCATGTGCAATGGATAAATAAATTGGAATAGCCTCTGCACAGACAATGAAATGTTAATTTAACCATATTGTTGATGAAAATATGAGAAATAAAACTAGTTACTATTAATAATGCATTCATGTTTTTTGACAAAGAAACCCCTCAAATTAATATTACTGTTTCAAATAACAGCATTGCTGTTTGAGCTGCGTGTGCTGTAGCTGAAGAGCTAAACCAGTAGTAAACTTAAGCTTTGTTAGCGGGTTAATTAACTAAATTGAATGCATCCTAAATGAGAGAAATCAGATATTTATACAACATAAACATAATATTATTTATGTTTATTAAATATATTATTTACATAACTTTTATCTGCGCAAAAAACTGCAAATGCACAAGTGAACTTAGGCTAAATTACGTGCAAGCCAGAATGTGTAACTCCTGTTCTGGATGTGCTCTAACAATGTGCTGAAACACTGCAACCAAACCCAAAGAATTCACAATGTTTTATTACAATAGTGTTCTCATTGTTATATGACAGTCCCAATCATAGTTATTAATGTTGTGCATTGCTGTTTGAGCTGCATGTGCTTAAGTAGTGATAGATGATCATAGTAAACTGAAGCACTCTACTCCCGTGTTAATTAACTTAACCAAACTCATCATATATATATATATATATATGTATGTATATTAGGGGTGGGGGAAAAAATCGATTCTTAGATGCATCGCGATGCGGACGTGGACGATTCTGAATCGATTCACAATTGTCAAATCGATTTTCAAAAAAAAAAAAAAATTTTTTTAGATATATATTTATAATAACGTAATATTGACGGAACGCGAAAGACGGAACTCTGAAGCGCGGAAGTGCAGTGGCCGGTCCGTCTGTGGCGTGCACATAACAGACGCGGACGCGATGGCTGAGCGCCAAATCCAAACACCCTCCTCGTTAAAAGCTGACGTGTGGAAATATTTTGGCTTCTGAAGTTGAAGGGGGAAAGGAGCTGGACAAGAGCCACACTAGTTGTAAGCTTTGTAGAGTAAAACTAAAATATTTCGGAAACAAGACACATGAAGCCAAATGACACGTTTCCAGCCAGAGGAGGAAAAACACTCGGCTGTAACGTTACCGGTCGTTGTTATATTATTAATTTACTACAAATATGCTGCTGCTAGTTCAGACACACATGTATTTTCCTGTTGGTTCTTTGCAATGTTAATAAAATATATTGTACGTTAATTCTTTATGGGTCATTACTTTGTACTTTTAAAGCAAAGTATTTATAGTCACACACACACAAAAAAGATTCTGATAATCGATTTAGCATCGAATCGCAGCCCTCTGAATCGTAATCGAATCGAATCGTGAGGTGCCTAGAGATTCCCACCCCTAATGTATATGTGTGTGCTAGTCATGATGGCGTTGTTGATGTGCGTTTCCCGTAACGTTTTAAAGCAGGCGCATACAAAAGCGAGAGCTTACAAACGCTAAAGTAAACGATAATGTTGACTAGCAGGCAATCGTAGCAACAACATAAAACATATTTGTAGTTGTACTTGTAGTTGTTTCTATGAATAGAAACTCTGGCCTGTAAATCGTTTCTTTTTTGTTTTAGTTGTTTTTGTTGCTTTTCTGCAACAGATGAATAAAAATCTATTAGTTTTTGTTTTATTCATAGATATTTCTAGTTTGCGAGAGTCCCGTGAATCGTTTTATTCTCCTGCACACACACAGTGCATTACCGCCCGTGTTCGCACTCGGCCATCAAATATAGTGCCGCGCCGCACTCTATTGCGTTGGGAGTGCACGTCTCTAGATCAAGGGCCCGGCCCGGCCCGAGAATAGTGTCGGGAAATATCGGACCGACCCCAAGTTCGGGCTCGGGCAGAATAAGCTCTAGTTCACTCCTCCTACACTAAGGAACCGAGAGTTGTCATCCAGTCTCTTTGGTAGAGAGAGAGAGACGAGGAAAACAAACAAGCATGCAAATGGAAATTATCGCGGCCGGTGGGTTTAATATAGCAACCGTGTGCAGTCAACCCATGCAGGCAGCTTTTCCCAGTTGAGCTTTGTGATCTGTTTCCTCTGACGTTATACATGGCTTTTAGAGTTTTTCTTTTCAATCCAACGGTTCACGTCATGTTCTTTGTTCATAAATGCACAGTGAAAAGCAGGAAGACTGTTTTACACTCAAGGTTCATCCTGAATTAAGACAGAACAACTGCTGTTAAAAATGGCTGGTCTAAGAATAGCATTTGCTGATGAGGTGGCATTGGCCTAATCCTTTGTGCATGTTTTAGTTTGATTGGACCCTCCCTTCAAAAGCCAGGATGCACAATGTACACTGCTTAGAAATATGATTGACATTTGGATTGCGATAACTCATCCATTCAAAGATTTACACTTCTTAGGGCCCTTTCACACCTACCTTGTTTGGTCCAAATCAAAATTACAAGTGTGAAACCTACCACGGTCCGGATCAAACTGAACAAAGGTTTGGTTCGTTTCTAGTGTGAAAGCATTTCTGTATGGTTTGGACTTTCAGACCTTTTACAGGAAGTTCCGGTGGTTCCCGCATAGCCGAAAAAATAGAAGGTGGCAGGAAAAATGAGCAGTGGTAGCACATGGGGAGAGGAGACGAGGTTTTTAATTGAAGTATGGTCTGATGACATAAGTCAACTTGCAGTCTTCTCCTCCTTTCCTGCCGGCGACGATAAAATGTTGGCACGACGAGGACGTTCATTTGGCGAATTTGAACTAGCCTTGTGTATAGTTGTATATAGAATGCTTAGAGTATACTGTCCCTTTAGATCCATTCACTGAATAGCCACAGCCAAGAATTTAAGTGGTGGTGCTCCGAGTGTTTGTCCTTGAAAGAACTTTATTTGCAGGGGATTGCTGGTTTCTTGGTTACCGCCGCAACTTAGTTAGTTCTGCTACAATGGAGACTCGGACCTTGCGCTGCTGTGTTATTGTGCCATTTGTCCTGAGAGTGCTCTGTCAGCGTAATTCCTCGCTGTTGATGAATGCAAACTTGTCAAGCATTTAATTTTCTTTTCTGTCTTCCCCTTGCCTTTTTTTCACTCCTCAAATGTTCCATTAGTGTCCATAGAAATGTCAAGGCTGTGGTAGCTAAATGTAACCATACTCGGGAAGTAGTAGCAGCTCAAACCTAACAGTCAGGTTACTTGGCAACTGGTTTGGATAATTTTTCCATTGTGGATTAGTTATAAGTGACACAAGCATTGACCTAAATGGGTTATGACTGCTTTTGAATCTTATTAGTAGTCGTGTTTTTTTTTGTTTTTTTAAACAAGGAAACTATTATATATTTTCCAAGCATGATCGATTTATATTTGTTGCAGCTGTAGTGTTAAAATGACTATTTAGATTTTACTCCGTCTATATTATTCTGTTTGATTTTGTGCTCTATTTGCCTGAGGCAAAAGCACATTGATTTTTAGAAGCAGACCACAGTTGAGAGTGCTGCGCTGGAAACATTTCAGTATACGTCAAAGGTCTGTTTTTTGTTTGGGGTTGTATATGTACATGATTTGAAACTCCTTGTGAGGTTAGCAATTACACTTTCAAATCAAAGCTTATTTTCTCAGGCAGTTAAGTGCACATTAACTTAAAGGGATAGGTCACCCTAAATTGAAAATTATTTACTCACTCTAGTGTAGTTCAAAACCTGTATGACTTTCTTCTGTGGGACATTTTTCAAAATATCTATAAGTTACGATATATTAAAAAACATAGCTAAATATTACACTCATATAGTAGGGGTGTAACGGTTCACAAAATTCACGGTTCGGTTCGGTTCGATACGATAGTGGTGTCACGGTTCGGTACATTTTCCATTACAGCAAAAAGAAAGAAATGCCAGAGAAATTTCCTATTAAAAGAAAAAATATTTTTAAATAAGTTTGAGTTTTCCTATATCTTGAAACTTTCAGGTTTATAAATGGGGGTAATCTTTGAAGGATGAACAAATAATGTTTTGGTCATCACATTAAAAATAACATTTAAATATAGGCCTATATATATATATATAATATTTAGATAATATTTGAGTTTTGAAGTGCTGGAAAAAGATGTGTGAAGTACTTGAAAGCATTTCACTATTCCAACCAAACTTCCATGGATACAGTTAGTGTTACTATATTAAATCCATGGTGAATGTTGCTGATCTGTGGACGTAAAGCCTATAACTAGATCATTCACGGCACAATGTTCCTGGTTTCCACGTCAGCGCTGTTTGATCTAATAGAGATCTACGGTTAATAACGGAGAACTTTGAATGCTTCTCACTAGATCTCGCAGAGATGTTATTACTTCAGTGGCGAATTCAAATGTTTTCTTCACTGGATCTCTTAGCGCTGTGTACGTGTGTAGTAACAGTGTCGCTTGATCAAGATCGGCTGCACAGATTTTGCTGGTCAGAAGTGATAAACGGTCCGTGAAGCACAATATAATGAGCAGCGCAGTTTCATTCCGCTTTCATTACTGCCATTTGATGTTGCGCAACGTTGTGGTGGTCGTGCCCTATGGTCGAGCCAGAGTGGATTTTGTCGGCAGGAAAAATGGTCCAAGGAATCGTTCGGTTTGAATGCGTACCGAACAGGAAGCCTTGTACCAAAACGGTTCAATACGAATACATGTACCATTACACCCCTATCATATAGATATTAGAGCTGCACGATTAAACATTAAAAGATTGCAATCTCGATTCAAACACCCTTGCTACGCTGTCTTATTCCGAAATGACAGTGATTCCGCTATCTCTGTTATGCCTGTTTCTAGGGTCGACCGATTATCGGCGCCGATATTAAGCATTTTTATGGTTATCGGACATTTTCAAAACCGATTTGCCGATAAAATAATTTTATTTTGAAATGCACTATATTTGGCTCTAACGCAGCCATATCTGTCGGAACTCACCACTCTGTAGACTAGACTAATGTCCCCGCCCATCTGATTTGTTGGGAGTCACGAGTCCGGCCAATCAACGCGGAAAGTTGAAGGCACTGAAAGTTTTGCACTTGCAGACTGGAGCTGCTTCACTGATCATCAGTTGTCTCTCAAAGTTAAGGCAGCAGCAGACTTTGCTGAACAAGCAATAAATTACTACACTGAAGTTGCAAAATACCTCAATATAATAGAGCCCTGTGATTTCCGCGATGCAGAAAATCCAGTCATAAAAACGGATTTTACTGTATAAAGCGGAATATCACGGAATTTGTCAACTTTGATGAATTAATAAAAAGCAGGTCAGTACAAATAAAATCGAATTTCAAACCGCAAAAAGACTATTTAAATATGAATCCTGCGTGTCTCTAAATCAATGGCGCAGACGCGCGATTTCATTTACCACACACACACACTGGAGCACGCGTGACGCTTGCGCTGTCTTCAGCCTCAGCCGCATCATTATATGAGGACATGATTGCATAAACATAATCTCCAGAGCCGCTTAGTCACTTCATGAGCTTTTTAATGCTTCAACTGAGAAAAGTTATCGTCATATCATGAACACACAGAAACTCAAAGATCTCCACGGCAACCTGTTAAAATAAAAGTTCGGTTTTTCATAGGGCCCTAAAAATTTAATTTTTGTTAAACTGTAAATAAATTGAATAAGTTTGATTTCAATTAATTAGAAATGCTTTTTGATTACTAAAATTTAATTTAAACATTAAAATAGTCTTTAAGTTTTACAAAATGTTTACAGAATGCTGCTGGGTGCTCCCTGCACTTTTTAAGTTATTATAATTATTATTATTACTATTAATAACAGTTCTCAGATTCAAAGATATGTTTAAAATCATTTAAAGTATTTGTCAAAATCCTTTGTTCTTAATTTTGACATTAATTTACATTTTTACACCAGACATATATCGGTTCAAAATATCGGTTATCTGTCTATTTGATCTGTAATAATCGGTATCGGCCCTGAAAATCACATATCAGTCGAGCCCTACCTGTTTCACATCGCAAGTGTCAGTGGAGCGTGAACAGCGCATATTTTGTCGCTGCCCATGGTAATGAATGAGAGGGTCGCCCATCACACTTCCATACCTGCCAACATGTACGCATTTTGCGTAGCGGGCACACATTTTGACCTCAAAGCAGGGTTCGTACAAGGTGCTTAAAGTGCTTGAAGTACTTGAATTTGACTTTTTGAAATTTAAGTCCTGGAAAACCCTTGAAAACAGCCATATTTTTGAAGAGGTACTTAAAGTGCTTGAATTATACCGAGCTTATGTAGTTCGGAAAAAATGCTCCGATACCAATTACCGATAGGCCTACCAGGCAGCGTGTGTATAGTAACGCATAGCTGTGGTGCGCGAGCTGATCATCAGAGAAAACCGCGCGCGCAGTGGATTGAGCGCGCAGCAGCAGACACGCGAGCTGGTCGAGCACATCTCTTTAAACAGACATCAGTGGAAGGTTTGTAGTTTAGTCGGATGTCAATGTAAAATAAAACAAGCATGTACTAGCTTATTATTAACATTAACTGACGAGAGACAGCGCAGTTCTGTTGAATGCTCTTGATTGCTAAATTGTTCACTCAGCACGTGTTATTTGGATGACAACTAAATCAAGTAAAGTAAAACATGACCTGTTACCTGATTTATGTATAACGAGTGATTCCCTACATTATTACTGGAAGTTTGCAGTCAATAAGTTTCATGAACGCAAACATCCAAAGCGCGCACCCGGAAACCAGCGTCTCAGCGCGCGGATCCTGAATTGAATTGTCTTTCACATCTTGTGCTTGTGCTGAGGAATTCACACAAAATGATGTAAAAATGCCCATATTTGCGAGTATCCTAGTAAACAAAGTCAGGTATATCAAGTGAACGTAGCCATGCGGTCCGTGCGTTCGGTCTTAAAGGGGCAGCACTTCAATAAACCCACTGCTGTTTTAATGTTAATCAAACAATGAATGGACAAATTACTCACTGCTCTTGACTAAATAGTCTACCCTTTTCAACTTTCAAAAGATCCATCTATATTTAATTTATACAGTAATTTGTAGCCTTTCTTTGTTCTGTTGTATTTATTTGTAAGTTGATTATTCATTCTTATTTTGTTGCTGACTGCTTAGCTTTTAATAATGTTTTAAATTCACATTAATTAGGCTGGCAGTTTTTATTGTATCAAAATTGGATTCAATAATTTATATTTCACTGGTGTCTAAACTAGGGATGGCCCGATACCATTTTTTTTCAAACCGATACGAGTACGAGTATTTACATTTGTGTACTTGCCGATACCGAGTACCGATACCGATATTTCTACCGCAAAAGTAATAGGCTCCCAGAAAAGAAGACGACTATTTTAGAACACAGGTTAGAAGACTGTTTTTATTTTCTTCTCTGCTTGTTTTAACAAGTCTAAAAATAAATAAAAATTAGTAAAATAATAAATGTATTTACACACAAACCACTGTTAATTTAACATAAAAGCAAGCAGGCTACTGCGTGTATGGTCTGGCATGACTGAATGCGCGCAAAGTGCGCTCCCTTAATAAATCCTAAAAGCTGACAGTTCATCGCGATCTCACACATCTCTGTTATTATCAATGAAGCTGACTGCACAATCAATCTTTCATAATATCCACACTTTGTTTGTTATAATTAGAGGATTTGCCAGCATACAGAATTCAGCACTGAACAAAAAAGTCCGTTTTGAGCGGTGAGGGGAGTCTATCTTAAATGCTTCTGATTGGCCATTTCGTTCCAGAAATCAACACATATGTCTGTGATTGGCTACATCGCTCAACGCTGTAACCATGTTATGAATAGAAACTCTGTCCTGTAAATCGTTTTTGTTGTAGTTGTTCTTGTTGCTTTTCTGCAAGAGATGAATAAAAATCTTTTAGTTTTTATGTTTTATTCATAGATATTTCTAGTTTGCGGGAGTCCCGCGAATCGTTTTATTCTCCCGTAACCCGCACACACAGAGTGAGTGCATTACCGCCCGCGCGCGCGCTCGGCCATCAGATCTATGATGCGTCTTCAGATGTTTAATTAGATTGCTGGTGTTAAACGATGTACTTTCTTTCCCTCCTCTCGACACCTTAGCTGAACATAACTCACAGTCTGCCTTGCTGTTGTCATCATCCCTTATCTTGAAATGAGCCCAAACCGCCGACATTATACTTTCCTATGCCTCAGTTCACCTCGACAAAGCACTCGCGGCGGCCAGTTTCGTTTTGCAAAATGTACGTGGTATCGGCGAATTTTTATGAGTACGAGTACGAGTATATTAGGACAGTATCGGCCCGATCCCCGATGCCAGTATCGGTATCGGGCCATCCCTAGTCTAAACATTTGTACCACTGACCCAATTCTCAGCACTGACATTTCTGGAGCTGCTCTAGTCTAAATATGTGCTGTGCTATTCAATGAAATATAAAATATGATAGAGCAGTAGAATGTACAGTAACAAAAGCTCATACAATGCATTTTAGCAGGCTTATTTAAGCATGCAAATAATTGAAAGAAATATATATTTGATGAACAAATTAAGCCAACTAATATGATTACTAATACATTTAAAAATTACAAATGCAGTGAAAATTCAGGGATCGGTTACAGTATCGGTATCTAGTTCTGCAAAAAGTGGTATCGGTCCATCCCTAATTCAAAATATTGTGATTATTTTTTTTGTTGTTGTTGAAAAAATACAATTGTTTCACGCTAAATCAACGCTGCAGCCCGTCTGAGATATAGAGCTATTTCTCATGGCTATGAGCATATGGGGGGGGGGGGGGGGCATTGAATATCCTTTCAATGGTTAAGGCGATTTCCTATGCCTGACAGCGCTGGTCAATGGATTCACCTCTCTGAATTGAAACATCAATAAGTACAAATAATAATCAAGATATTGTTTGATAAGTGCCGATTGAAGTCCTTGAAATCCAAAAAAGTAGTGCTTGAAAAGTCCTTGAAAGTCCTGGAATTTCATTTGACAGAGTCTGTACGAACCCTGTCAAAGTACGCTGGTACGATTTGTCACTCTAAACTACGCAAAAACCTGGTGACGCCTCTTTGCACGCGCAGTCCTCAAATCAAGCAACAGCAAAAGAAGAAGAGTTCGACCAATCATAGCGCTGGGTTCATTCCCCACATTGCAAGCGGAGATGATTGACAGATGCGTAATTAAAAAGAGACTGAAAATCGACACCAATAAAGAATCCCTCTCGATCCACGCTCCACTCCCACGCGCCCGTGGTCTGACTGATTTAAGCAAGGACAGTCGGCCTACAGTCACGGTACTTCTAACTCCTGAAGGTAAACGGGCTGGGGTGGATGTGGAAAGTTGAAATATTGTATTTGAGTTCATTTTAAAATGGATTGGTCATCAAACGGGACGGGAGTGATCGCATGGATTATTTAAAAAAATACTCCGTAATTCATTCATGGTAACTCAGATAAGAGGAAGACATTCAGCCATGCAAATGATAAAATACTCAAGTAATGTTGAACAATAAATCTTCGCCTTTTCAAGGCTTGGGCCCTAATAAAATTGAAATCGCTATGTCTTAGTGATTATGAAAGTGCTGTGATTTGTGGATAAGCGCGAATCCGGAGAAACAGGCGTTTATTTTTTCATTATCAGTGTTGAGAAACGTATCGCATGTGTTACGTTATGTATTATGTTAACTAAAGTACCGAATTATGTTACATATTTATTTTGTATGAAAACTAGCGAGTTAGTTGGTGAATTTGTGGATTAAAAATGACCGTTGTATGATAGCCTATCATGTATCAGTGCTGCGTGAGCTCTCTCACAAACACAGACTCGCGCACACAGAGAGAGAAGATATTTATAAAATAAAAATTGACAGGCAAAGTTCTTGCTTGTGTTTTTTTATGTCAAAATGTCAAAGCTTTTTGTAATTTCCATTCGTGTTTTTAAAATTCGTTAATGACGGACGCTTTACTGTTAACAGCCCTCATTATATTATGTCGGATTCGTCTTATTCGAAAACTTATATTATTGGTCATGTGACAGGACTCCTGTCTATGCGCGCGGTTGTACTCATAAAATTTCTTCTAGGTTGGCAGGTATGCACTTCTGATGTGAACGGTCTCATTCATTGATATGGACAGTAACAAAACAAGTGCTGTTCGCGCTCTGCTGATACTTGCGATATGTAACTGTTTAAACCAAAGACTTAAGGTACTTGAGTTAACCCTTTCAAAGTACGATGCAACATTCAAATCTGCGTTCGCGCTGCCGCTTATCCAGAGAGAGCAGCTGCCATGTAAATGTACAGCATGATACAGCTTCACAAAACAGTCTTTTCAATCACATGCACATTAATAAAATGTTTAACGCATAAATAACAATAGTTTCATTTCATTAGTTATTCAGCTGCAAAAATAGAGAATAAAAATGTTTGCCATAACTTTTTGGAATAGATAAGAATCTGAATAGCTAATATAAAAGTGATACCCAACCCTTCAATGTTTTTTGTTCCCAACATTTTTCAAAATTATTATTTTTTTGCAGAAGAAAATCATACATGTTTGGAAGCACATAAATTAACCCCCTGGGGTCGGCTATCGCGCCGGCGCGATAGGCAGACTTTTTTTCTTATCAGTGCAAAAGAGACTCAAAATACTCTGTTGATTTTAATCTTACATGTAAGTGTTATACATCAGTCGATCCTGTTTAGTGTATATTATTTTTCTGTATACTCACAATAAAAACAAAGTGTTGTGCTTTTTGTCAAATGAAGAAAAATAAACATGATGCGAGTTTTGCCTTCTCTCTGTCAGTGCAGTCCATTCTGAAACGCGTCCGAAAAATTAACTCTAACTCTGCAAATACTTGTCACACAGGCACGAGAGATTTTTCTTTATGAAGCTTGAATTCTCTTCTTTTCAATGAAGTAATTTATATAAAAAACAAATATTCTCAGTTTATGTAATCTGTATGAAAAGAGAGTGCTGTCAGAATTTTTTTCCCCAGCTCATTACACTTCATTACGCGTTAATCTGACACGCCCACGGAGAACGCGCGCTATTCAAACGCAAATGTAGAGGAAAGCCATGACAACGCCCACATCAGCTGTTCCACCGCGGCGGTAAAATGTGGGGTGTATTTGCTACCTTTTACCGCTAAGAGGCGCTACAATCATAGACTCTGAAAAGTGTTCGTTTATTCTCTCTAATGCGTAATCTGCTGCTCATTCAGAGCGATTGAAAGCTGGTAGCAGATGAATTCAACAAGTGAAACGTAGTTAAAATAATTCATTACCACAATACTGAAATTAGGCTGAAATACTGAAATGAAATTGAATAAATAATGAAAACATAAAACATTGCAATAAAAACATTTAGGCTACATCAATGAAGCTTTACAAAAGCATAAGACTTTAACTCTAACAGCGTACAAACGGTGGCTCAGTGATCAACGCATCAACACGAGCTTCAGGGAGCTTCAATCGACCCGAGATCGAATCTCAATGTGGCATACATGTTGTTAACCGATGTTGGCCAACAGCGTTTATATTTTACCTTCTTGATGCTTAAATAGCTAACTGTTTATAACTGTTTACTTATTTAAAGTCAAGAGTTTTGTTTAATTATCATTACAACATAAATTTGCTACATTCCAGTAGAACCGCAGCCGCTGCACAAAGGACACAAACTGATGAAGGAAGATTGTCAGCCGATTGCATCAGAAAATGAAAATGAAGAAGCTCGTCTTTAGTCTGCTAAATTATTGTGTAATGTAAAAGAACACTAAAATTACTTAAGTTTGAAACCAAGTTCGAACATTTCAAGGTTTAAATAAAGTGTTTTTTTTAATTTAAAACAGGGTTGCATCGGGTTTAGAGTTTATTTCTTTTGCGATGCAAAATAAGAAACACTAGGCTAATATTATTCTTGCGACATTTTAAATTTGTATTGCCAAATAAATGACATTAAACAATTAAAACAGTAGGCCTACAAAACGAAAATTGTCCAAAGCAACATAATTAAATTAAAACATGCGTTTTTCTTTGCCTCTCTCGCGCTGAATCTCTTTTTAACAAGTTTATTTAGTCTCCCTCGCTCTCCATATGAAAGAGGAACATTAACACCTAGGCCTATTGTCCTGCGCGCACAGCACTGAACTGTCCCCCAACCCCCCACAGGCTATCGGAGTCTGAGGCTGATTTAACACAAAGAGAAGTCGTAATTCACACTTAAATCGCTATTCTAGACAGTGTTGATAATGAAGGAATTAAATGATTTAAGTTACATGTAGCCTAGTGAAATTTCTGTCATAAAAGTTTATTACTAAATATTTCATTATTTCAATAATTGATGAAATAAAACTGGTTTGGGCCAGCTTTTTCCAAGCAAAACTAAATATAATCTGAAAAAACGCATGTTCATTTGTTGTCATGAACAAAATGTTCAACTTAATATTAAATTCTACAGGGATCTTTGGATCCTTTCAACCAGGCATGCAATTTGTGAATTAAGTTTTTATTATTTTTTTTATTATTCAAATAAATATCGAACCACGGTGCTTCGTGGTAATGCTGCTAAATTAAATAACATGTAGGCCTATAGAATAATTATGAACTTAAATGAAACAATATCGCAACATTTCGACAAATACATTATTTGATCTGTTTTTACATTTTAATTCAGGGCGATTTAGCCTGCTACATTTCATTAGAGCGAGATTTTCACCCTTGTCATTTTCTCATTGGGAAGCGCTTACATAGGCTACATGTTTGAGTAGATCCTCTGTACCTCTCGTTTTCATATGGATTACATAATCAGATAACATTTATTAGCCTGAATATTTAGACATTTAAAGGCATTAGACAGAGCCGATTTCTTATAGTGACTGAGCTGAAGTGGCTTTCGGTTCATTTTTGTGACGCGCAGTTCCCGGAGACAGAGACGACAGATAAACTTTTGTCGTTAGCAAAAGTTCGAATAAAACCCGATTTTAGAAAAATGCATAGGGCCACTCGGCGTGGTCTGCCAAAACACTTAATTATAAACTTCAATATTTCATTCAAAATAATCTCAAAACGCTTTGTGAAATTTTGAAAAGCCGTGCATGCATTAAGGCCACTTGAACTATGGACAACTGAAACGCTGGTTTTGATTTTATTGTTTATCGTTGTTTAAACGTGCTTGTTCTGTTGCATATCTCTATTTTATATTTGATATGGTCTATTGGTGAAGTAGCCTATAGCATTGATTACTGTGGAGGGAGGGGTGTGGGGATTCAAATAATTCAGCAGAAGCAGGGATGTTTAGACCAGAAGGAAATCCCCGTCCCCCTGGCAAATCACACTTTACTTAAAACCATGTTTTTAAAAACTCTAGGTTGTAGGGAATCAAAAAAAATAATAATAATAGGCCTAATAAAATATATATATATATATATTGGCTATATATATAAAATTATTTTTTTTACAGAACTGCTTTTGAAATTACGATTGGCCTCATACGATTGGTACAGATGCAAAGTCGTTCTGTTGGATACTATTGTTCCTTAGTGTAAAATGGAAATGCATGGTAATTTTATTTTATAAATATAAGCAAAAAACTGTATGGTGTACCAGAGTTTTAGAGCTACACAAATCTCTCTGCATTAATAAATATAAAATTTACAATAGACCATTTTTGTTCGGGATTTGAACCCGTGTCATCTTGATGATCGAACCGTAAGTTCTACCACTCGGCTATGAATTTTCTCACTGAGAAATGCCCAAACGTTTGTTTGTCATGAGCGAGAAAACGTTTTGTCGTTAGCCTGTGAGTGTAGGCCTACTTTAGCCTACATGAATAAAAGTAGACCTTTTACAGTTTTAAAAGATGATATCTTATCTGTATGACCAACAATTACGCAGTAAGTTCTTTTAGCTGTTATGAGAAAAATAAATTCAAATGAACGCGCCGCCGCGTTTGTCAAACTCTAATTCAACATGCCAGAATAAAGCCAGATTTTAGAATAATGCATAGCCACTCGGCGTGGTGTGCCAAAATACCCTAATTATAAACTTCAATATTTCATTCAAAACCATCTCAAAACGCTTTGTGACATTTTAAAAAGCCGTGAATGTATTAAGGCCACTGGAACCCGGATCGTAACTGCAACGCGCTGCATGTCTCAATACAGGAGCAGAAGCGCTGGTTCAGATTGTATTGTTTGTTGTTTAAACGTGCATGTTGCATATTTAAAAATATTTGTTTAAAAATAAATGTTTGTTGTAGGCTTATTTGCAAATTACCATAACTTGTAGAATTTCATCCTTACTGTTAATTGACATTAGCCCCACTTACGTTTTGATAAATGTCCCTTTGCGCCACCTGGCGGTCATTTCGCGAACGACTTTGAAATGCGACTGGTTTATTTTTATTGTATTGGTCTACTTTAAAAAATAATACTTTATAAGACATTTATGGAAAAAGACTATTTTCTTTTCAAGATTCTGTAGAATGGCCCATATAGCATTTGACTAGAATTTGTTTCCAGGTATGACTAAAAATGTGCTTTTGGCTTTCATTTATATTTTGATTGTTTGTATATATATATATATATATATATATATATATATATATATATATATATATATATATATATATATATATATATATATATATATATATATATATATATATATATATATATATATATATATATATATGTGTGTGTGTGTGTATATATATATATATATATATATATATATATTTAGGCTATATATATACAAGAAAGAATGCAATGACAATATATATATATATATATATTGTCCTTGCATTATTTCTTGTGTGACACCCCTGAATGAAAGGCTCATTATTATGTAGGGTCACTGTCTGAGAACCACTTAATATTCATGATAGGGGTTGGGCCGTTCCGCCCATCTGCATATTGCCTTGGCAAACAAAAAAATGTTTTTCACAATTTAAAACAATCTATTGGTTTATGTGAATGATTAGGAAGGATGATTTTCAGATCATTTTGAAGCCAGAACTCGAAGCGTCAACATCCATTTGTCAAAAGTCTTGTGGACACATATTTAGTATTTGTTTTGTGGTCTTATTTCAGCAGCTTTCATTTTAATTTTTTTCAATAACCACGCATAAACAATATTCTCTTAAAAATACAAACAATGTACATACAAGTTGCTCACAGATTATGGTAGCCCTGTTTGTGCTATATAGAGTGAATTTACACCTTTGCCATTAACATGTTTATAAATAACTGAAAAAAGCACAAATGTAAGGGCATCACAGAACATCCAAATGGCCCCAAAAACACCTCAGACCCCAGAGGGTTAAATGAATATTTGGATGGACTAACCCTTTAAATGGTATCCCTATTTTTGTACTGCTTAAGGCGTCTAGCATGTTGTTAGGAATATTGTCATGCCTCCTCCTTACATTTAGCTCTTGACATGAAGGATTCTTGAAAGGACAGCTGCTTTGCTCTGAGCTGCTTTTATTTAACTGGGGGTGGCTGATCGGTGGAGCAGCTGACAAGGTTTCTTCAGTCTGCTGTAGTAGCATATGAATGAGTGTAACAGCCATATCATTAGTGAAAGTCCTAACTGCCCCAAAATTACCCTCAGCACTAGGGGTGTAATGGTTCTCGAAAAAATAAAAAAATCGGACCGCACTGTTCTCTTCAGCACGCACTTGCACTGCGGTTAATCTCATATCTGATGGCGTATATAATATGGTTTGTTGAAAACGCGTAAAACAGTGTTCCGCTTTTGCATGTTTCTGTCGATGGATACACATTCTGGCGTCCCAATATGTTACAACAGCGCTGATCAAGAAAGTGTGGACAAGACAGTCACTCTTTGTAAACTGTTCAATGCGAGTGCTGTATGCCCTAATTTGACAAGTCATTTACGTCGCCATCTCCCGGGTGTTGATAGTGCATGAGCGCTGGTAAGACCTGAACAGCACACTTTGCAATTTGTTTAAAGCAAACTCCTTTGCGTGTGTTTTTAAGCCTTGCCAATGTAAACATTAAGAGCAAGTAGACGCGAAATGAGAACTTGCGCGCAAATATTAAGTTCTCTTTAAAGTCTTTCGCTTGAACGGACAAAAATTGTCAACATGCCCATCTTGGTGAGTATCCTAGCAAGCATAGTCGTTTATGTCTTAAAGGGACACTCCACCCATTTGCATTAAGCTTTCCATTGTTAGAAACCCAGTCATACTATTGAATGGTCGTGCAACACTTTCATATTTTCCCCTGAGACGAGAGAAATACGCTATTTACCTTTTTCACTTCCTCCTACAATGACGCAAAAATCGTCATTTTTCGGGGGATTTCTGTAAAGACTACAAGCACTAGTTCCCACCCTTTCAAACCCTCCCATAGGGGGTTGGACCTAATGCGCTAACAGAGCTATCACATATCAGTGGGTGGGACTTCACTTGCAGATACTGAAATCAATATCAGCCATCTTGTTTATAAGCTAAGCTAACAACCGCTGTGGAGATAGGAAGTTACGACAATGACGGAAGAAACTAAAGTAAACATGATATGGAAGAAGAGGATTTTGAAGCTGCTCGAATCCGCGGCTATCTTTACGAGCCGCAATACAGTGAAGAGCAGCTGAGGCTGATGGAGGAACAGGAGGCGGCTGTCTGTCGCGGACGAGGAGCCCGGACTGGCTCGAGCTGGGCGGACTGCTGGTGCCTGTGCTCTCGCTGTGCGCTACGGATACAGGTAGAGTCCGTCTGCTGCAGAGAATTTCAACGATGGCAATTTCTCCTGGACGAAATCTCTGAATCGGACGAGCACACGGACGTTTGTGTTGTGATGTGAACCATCCTAGTTTCGCACCGCATATGTTCTGACTGAACATCCAGGTATCATGCAATAATTCACCATATAGAAAGAAATACAAACAAGGAGTAATTCGCTAATGAGTTTGCCAATGTAACGGGGTTCACTTGTGGGAAGGAGGCAGGAACCGGCGAACATTAGGGGTGGGCGATATAGCCTTTAAAATTATATCACGATATTTCAAGAATATTTGCGATAATGATATTTATGACGATATAGAAAAATTATTATTATTTTTTTTCATTACGTTTATCTCGCCTAAATGTCTCGCCGACATGCAAATAAGTGGGCGTGGTTAACTCGCGACTGAAACACTGAAAATTGTAAAAAGAAACACGGAGAAAGCAGATCAAGAGGATCCACAAAGCAATTACATTTTCTAAAGGGTTGTTGTTAACGTGATATTTTCGGGGGGAAAGGCGCAGCAGTCACTAGAGCAGTGCAGCACCCAGGCGACAGATTAGAGGAGTGCACGCTCGCAACGGGGAAAACTGGACAACAGTTTATATATCAATATCGTAACGAATAGAAATAACCTTAAATAATGTATAGTTATCTTTCCGTCTCTTATGTATAGCTTTTAAACACGCAAACAGCTTGCTGCCCGTGGTAATGAACAACCTGCTTGTTAAAGTGAATGTATAATCCTGTAGCCTATCTGAGGCAAAATTACTAAATATGCATCGCGAGTTATATATTTCTAACTCCAAACAATTGGCCACCGAACCAGCTGATACAATCTTCCTTTGATTCGATCCGTGATTACAACTTGACATTCAAATTAACCGATCGCATTTTACTGATGCAGAAGACGCGCGCGTGCACACGCACTGAGGGAGCGCGGTGTTCACCGGGCTATGGTCAAATAGTGACGCAGTTACAAGGTGTGTATAATTTAAACTAGGCTACTTAGTCAACACTAACAGTAGCTGCTGTTCGGTTTTCAAACTACTGCTCTCCTTAGTCACTTTTGAACTTCTATTGATTAAAGCGCAGGGTGACGGGTTGCCAGGTATCACAAAAAGAGCAAAACAAGCCCCTTAAAAACGCAGTGTAGCCTATAAGCAGACATGGCAAAAATGTACCGGGGAACACATTTAAACATAACTAGTATTACTATCCTACAAAATTAAAAGGAAATAACTAATTTATCATGAATAGAATAGTTCAATATAAAATATTCAGATATTATAAACTGATTGATGAAGTAAAGCATAACATGAGATTGAAAAATTAAATTGCACCTATGAGTTGTATTTAATATCAATCAGTTGGGGGAAGTTCATCTAAAAGTTGATGAGTGTTTTGTTTATATTTAGCTATCTAAATAGTTTACAAAAGAAATAATTGACCAAATAAGAGAAACAGAAAACAATGTGAAGTACTTTTCATTTCTAAAGTATTTGGGTTTATTTATTATACAAAGCCCTTTTTGTCGATTTTTTTTTTTGAGAATAACTACATATATAAATAACTATATCGTGAAATATATCGTTACCGTGAAATAAAATTAGTCATACCGTGAAATAGAATTTTGGTCATACCGCCCACCCCTAACACGCGGATAGCTCAAAATGCGATAACACGCCACTTGACTTGAAAGTGGCGTGTATGTTTACGCAAAGTCATGATGTCATGTTGAGTATTCAGAAATACTATAGAAACTGAATAAAGTAATCACATGTAAAATAACAGTCTTTTAGTTCTGATTCCTGACTAAACAAAATACATAGACTATTAATTCTCATTCCTTACAATTAAAGCTATCTTTTGTTGTTTTGACGACAACATTAATGACAGACACATGTGGCTGCTGTCACTTTTACTGCTAGTGCACTGATCCATTGCTGTTTTCATTATACTGTCTTTCACACTGTCACATGCGTTTTTATACATAACCGACTGTGTTTACGAGTATACTTACCAAGACCGGAATTTTGACACAATTACTTTTGTTACTCGCGAGCTGTTTGTGAGGCGGCTTTACTGTATGTATGCACGCAGCAGTAGCCTACTGGATAGTTTAAAATCGCTTGAATGTTTAAACTGATAAGACTTAAGAAGATGTGAAAATTATAAACTTTAGTAGTGATGCACTGATGGCCCGATTGTGCAAGTGACAATTCAGTTATGTCCCGACTCCTAAACGCGAGAGTGTGGTATCGCCGCCTGCAGCGCTTGACTCTTGCCTTGTGCAACACATTTTGAGAGACGAGAAAGAGAAGACGCGTCAGCACCGCTGAACACACAAGCTGTTTTTGAAATTGCGTCTCGGAGAATTGTACTCGATTGTACAATTGTACCGTTGTACTCGACGGTGTGTTTTTGCTTGTTGTGTTTCCACCTAGCAGTAACAGTTTTTTTGTTGCATATTTTGCAAAATATTGTGCTTTGTTGGAGGTCTGACCTCTTGTAACCAAACCACTTCCATTTTATTGAAGTATCTCCCTTTTTATGACGTACTAAATTGTCATCGGAGGCTGACAGGCTGCTCTTACTCTCAGACAGGTGATGTTGTTGTGCGCGCTAGGGAACGTAAATGCGCCATACGTCATTGCGTCGCTATATCATTGATTTCGCGATATGACACTTTTTTATCATGTTAAAATTTATACCGGTATTATCGTGAACGGTATGATATGGCACACCCCTAGCGAACATTTAAACATTTTAATAGTAAAATAAACAAATACAAAACAAAAGTATAAGCCAGCTGGCCACACACAACAGAAACAAAACACAACATAAAATCAGGCCTGTTCCTTTTGTGCTTCCGCTCCTCCGTGAGCGATATGAGACCGCTGCGTCTCACAGGTGTCATTCATTATCACTCGCGCCGTCCTCTCACGTCCCTCACCCTCGCCCTGCTCGCCACAGCCAACTAACTAGACATTTTGTGTGAAATGAATTTCAAACTCGTTTGGCAGCTAGCCTTGTAGACGAAAGAGTGATTTCTCTGATGTTTGCGCTGTTCTGGATTAGTGGGAGTGGCTTGCGGAGCTGTGCAATGTGGTGCATTGTGGGAGTTGTTGTCTTACATACAAATGTGGCCTAAAGTTATTTTCTGTCTTTTCTCGGTCAAGAGGGCACCAAATTCAAAATTTCTTTTACATTTCGACTACATATATGACCCACTTTCAATAAAGATTAATGTTGAAATGGGTGGAGTGTCCCTTTAAGGGAACGGTCAAGAGAGACGACGCATGTGTACAGTATCAGTATATTGGGTCAGTGCATTGTCTTAAAGTGACAGCAGCCTGATGTTCCTGATGCCTGTTAATTTTAATGTTAATCAAACAACAAAAGACAAGGAAATCACTCACTTCTCTTGACTTGAATGGCTTTTATAACTTTAAGGATTATTTTTTAATTTATATTGTGAAATATGCAATGTTATTTTACATTTGATTGCTTTATTCAATTGTTAGACCTACCTGAAAAACCTGGAAAGCACGGTTTATTTTATTTGTATTTTGCATTCTGAACTGTATCAAAACCGTGACCCTAAACTGATACAAACTGAACCGTGAGTAGTTTGAATCGTTACACCCCTACCCTGCTACTCTTACGCAGTCCTTCAGACTTAACAATGAGTAAATAGTAAGTCCTGGACTATTGTAATGAAAGAGTTTATCCCCTTTGAGCCCCTGTGAGTTTGATGACATGAATGTTTTTCTGAGATGCTCTGCAGCAAGTCTCGACTTTACTGCAGAGAGGGACTGATGACTTTGCACTTTCTCTCTTCCAGGGCTGAATAATGCTTTGACTGGTTTGGCCGCATTGATTACAATAGCTCAACCCCATTGAGCTCTGATCTGCTAACTCTTAACCCTCTCCTCTATATCTATCTGTCTCCCTGTCTTGCAGGTTTCTAAGCATTAAGACAATGTAATGAAGCGGAGCAGAGCGGTCGTAGCAGGATTTGCCTTCCAATCACACCCCGGCATCTAGGATCAAATTCATCAGAACCTGCCAGGCACTGTGGGCAACCTTTTTCCTGTTAAAGAACTTTTGTTCCATATACTATATATGTAATCGGTATATATAGATAAGATGCTCCGCATATATCTATATATTGGTATGTATATACTATATCCACACAGAGAGCAGGCTTGGAGTTGGAAGCTGTAGCCTTTTCTATTGTCCTGTCCCTTAAGACTTTTCGCCCCCTCCTTCTTTGAAACGGAAAACTGTAGAAAATGGGGGATATCATTGTGCACATGCCAATATTTTCCCGAGTTTTCTCCGTCAGGAAAGCTGTTTGGGGGTCCTTCCTGAATTCTTGGTTGCCCATCAGAGCAGTTTTGGCCCCCTTTCCCTTCTCATCGTCCTCTTGTCACCAGAGTGTGGCACGAACCCAGACACTTCTGTCAGAATGGAGACATCGAAACATTTTCGTCCTTCAATATTTTTTTTCCTTTCCTCAAGCAAAGTGAAACATCTGAGATTAAATCTGTTTTGTTTTTGTTTCAAATGTATCCAAATAATTAAAAAGGCAAACATTGGGTTTTGTGTTTCTTTTCTAAAAAGTTAATTACGATTCTGCCTGCTGATATGTGCTAGAGAGCTTCTAATGTGAAGATTAAAAAACATTCTAGTGACTACTAGGTTTCTCTTTAGAGCACTGCATTAACTATATTGTACTTGGTATTCTGAAGTCTAAGAAAATAAAAGGATAAACTCCACAGAATCATATTCATTACAAATTAGGCATCACTCTGAACTAAACCTGTGTTAATTGCTTAGATGAAAATTGTATGCATCGATGATCTGGGTTTTTTTTTCTCTTTGGAAAATGTTAATGTTGATTGAGAAAGTGACCATTCGTACAATTAATTGCTATGGTAGGCTCAATGTTCTGTTTTTGAGAGAAAAATGTGCTCACTCCACCCTTCCCATTACCATTTTTATATGCATATATCCTTTTTTTTTTTTTTTTATCAGAAAAAAATTATGCTTTTTCAGTTTTATAGTTGTCTTTCCCTGTATTGAATTGATCATTTTGGGGAAAGGTTTTTTTTTTTTTTTTTTTTTTGCTGCTTCCTGTGGTGAAGCAAATCCTCTTGTAAAATATCTCTGGGACTTTCTCTCTGCAACAATTTTTCGCTGCTGTTTGGTAGCTGTCTTTTGCTTATTTTCTTTTTTTATTGCAAAGAAAATGTTGGAGGGTTTCTTTTCTAAATAATTTTGGGTTTTGTGAGGCAAGAGCAGTTTGATTATTTTCCTCAGCCTTTAGCCACGATAAATGCACACCAGTAACTTGGCTTTTTCTTTTTGTTGTTTTCCTTACCTCTAAACTGTCCCTCAGAACCAGCTTTAAGAACTTTATTGCTGGACATTCTATAAAAGTGTAATTTATTCCCTTTTAGCATGTCAGAATAAATTAAAATGACTTCTCAGAACTGCTGTCCCAGTCTCTGTACTTTAAATAGAATGCACATTACTCTGATTTACGGATAGATTTTCACCATCCCATTCCATTTGTTCAGGTATCTGTCTTAAAGTCTGCACAATTATTGTTGAAGTACCACACAAACAGGCGTCAAACATTTTTTCTTTTTGTTTCTGAAAGTGAAAATTACAATGAAATTGTTTAAAATTGATGAGGCCACAATGCTTTGTTCTAAAAAAAAAGAAAAAGTAAAGTGTTGAATGATTTTGTCTCAAGTATTGAAACGGACACCTTTGTGGAAATGATCTCAAGGTGTTGCTGTATTCCAGGAAAGCAGTTCTTGTTGGGGGTGACGGGTAGTTCTAGGTGCCCGTGGTGTTTTAAATATCCAGGATTTATATCTGTAAATATTAAAATGGCTTCAAATGGCAGGTGTGGAAATTGGTTAATATGCTTCTCAACAAACCACAGAAACAACCGCTTCAGTTAATTGTTTTCCTGAATCACGTGCGAGCATTTTTCTGTAATGTTACTAATTATAGAGAAGGTGTTTTATTTTATCTCAGCAGGGCAGCAGCATTGCCTGACTTGTTTCTTCAAACTGTAGTCATAACTTACCTGTTATTAAATTCTGTAAAGTGGTTTAAAATGTGCTGAGAATAAGTCTAGACTCGAATGCAGGCACTTGAGGAAAAAGAGGGGGGAAGGGACGGGGTTCAGATCAACACATGCACCAAACAGCTGCTGCTCACAGGGGAGGGAGGAGGAAGGCCCATAGAACAAACCTGTGAAACAAAAAATATATATATTTTTACTTTAATGTTACTATTTTAATGACCAAGTATGAACTTTTCCTCTGCAAATAACACTTTCTTTGTATAGCCTTTAGTGTATTATTTAAAGATGGCCTTCCCTTCAGTCATAAAGTATGAATGACTTGGCCACTAAAGGCTCTGCTCAGGGCCTCTCTTCCCTTTATGGAGGCGGAGTCCTGACAGAGTCACGTGACCGCAAACCGTACTGCTGGAGCTGTGTAATGTAACTTTTTATTTAGTCTATGAATGTAACCCATGCTACACTCTACCACTTAATCTCCATGTTTATTCCTCTGTTGCAATAAAAAAAAATTTAAAGTGTGAAAATCAAATGACATATTACAATGGGGTACAGAACAGCTATTACAATAGCCATTAGAATTGAGTTTGGCTAAGAAAATCATTTTATTGGTTTATTTCAAGTCATTTCTCTTTATTAACCATTGTATTGCTGCCTTAATGCTTATAGCCTATTCTTTATTTAGCCAACAGAAATTTCCCTACATTCGTATCAGCTCATTCATCTGTTTGAGCTACAAGATTCGAAGAAGAAATTTTAAATACAATGTCTGAATATAGATGAATTGCATCAGACTTAATCTCATCCAAGCAGCAGATTATCTCGGTGAACTACTTGATAAATCGGGAGTAGCCAGTCCATATACAGGGGAAAACACACCCTAATAATAAACAACCCGGATCGAGGATGATGACTTTAATGTCTGATAATGACGCAAGCTAAATCAATAAAACATTAATTTTATCCTGGATTGTTGATTTAATAAAAATGTTTCTCTCATTGTTTACACGTTCATGAGGGACAAATTACAGCATACCATTTAAATACATTTTACACACTAAATGTATAATTTGGGCTCATACAAACGCCCAACTGCGACAGTTCAGAATACTTTTTTAATGTGCTTATCCCATAAATGCTTCAGGCAACGACATGACACATGACACTAGTTCCTCCCTAGTCAAACACAAGCGCCTCCTTGTGGAATTAATAAGACACTGCATCGGTTTCGATGATCCGTTGTGTGACACAGGAAAATATCACATTTCTTTCTGTTGTTTGAGCGTCAGCTGGTGGACTGGGTTCAGTAATTGTATGCTTACTGTGATGAGTGAATGAAAGCCAATTCATTTGAAATATAAACGTCTTGTAACACAGCTATCCAACTGAGGGGATTGCATTGCAGGACTTTCACTGTATGGCCTATAATTAGTAGAAAGACGTGCTGTGGCAAAAAAAAAGAAAGAATTCAGAATACCAGAGCAAACAGTGTAATGTCCTTTTAGCTACTTCAGGCTATACAGTTTAGTTAATTCCTCGCACACAAATTAAACAAGAAACTGCAGTTTTGGCAGACAAATTGCTAATTTTATAACGAAGTATAAGGAAAAAGGTGTCCAAATGATTAATTCGCTTCTCATGAAACTGAAAAGTACAAGGCACCTTTACACATTCCAACACACCCAGCTCTGGAAATGCCCCCAGCATGTGGTGTCATTCACCGGTTCACACATTTCCGACACACCCTATCTTAAACTGGCATTTGCCTTGACGTTTCGCAATGCAAACTTAACAGGCTGAGAGCAGTTGTATTAATTCCACCAGAGCACAATGCTGAGTGATCGACTGAGTTATGTGAATTATTCATGCTAAAGCATTAGCCACTCCTCATTCATATGAAAGGCCCATATAGTCTATAGGCTAGCTTAATGGCCTTAACTATCAGGTTTGTAAATTTTTAGTTCATTTTGAATCGTTTATCAGTGTCGTATTCATATAACTACAGACAATTTGTTCCCAGAATATCCGCAAAGTGACTAGCGTGAGTATGACGGAGATGTAGGCCTAAAATAACTAAATGGTATAAAACCAGTTAAACAACACAGCTTGTAGAGCACTGATGTTGATTGTCGAATGTCTTGAGTGGGTGAGATGTATGACCTGTTTAAAAAATGAACCAACTAACCTACATAAGGCAATTATGTTTAGAACTTTATTTAATTGTCTTTGGAATGTTACAGATAGGCTAGATCATGTCCATAGAGTGTTGATTTGTTCATGAAATTTCAGCTACTATACTAAACTTTAAATAATGTTTCATTAACATAATGGAAACATTTTACTTACATTGAACGCTGGGTAAATATTGGACAGAACACATGCTGGGTTATTTTAACCCAGCTTGTTGGGTTTTATACAATAACCCATTTTTTTTATTTTTTTTTACATGCTGGGTCAGTCAACCTGTTGAAGGTTTTTCAAAATAAATAACGAAAATGCACTTTAAAATCTGTTATAATACAGGAGAAGAACAGTTTATATAGGCTACAGTATTTTTTATTCAATGGCAAGTCAATCTTTTGCAATCATAAAATACTCAAAAAGCATTTAGTACATGGTTTAGGACGTGACAGGAGCAGCAAGAGAAGCCAATGTGAATCTGTAGAGAGAAAACTGGTATCAGCTGACCCAATTCAAATGAAAAGTTAAATGTTTGAAAAGGTACATCAAAAACAGCTTTACCTTGTGCCATCTCGTCTATCAGACAATTAAACCCATCAAACGAATAGAGTGGTGCAGATATGACATCACTTTGTAGGCCAAAACTCGGAAGCGAAGTAGCATTTTAGCACTTCCGGTTCCATCGTCCCGAAGTCAACGGTACTCACTATGAGTGAGTACGAGGTGGCTAATATGTACGAATTGCCGTGAGATCGGGTTGGGTCTGTGGTGAACACAAGCTCAAGACACCACGTTTTGTTTTATTCAACAACATAAAATAAATCAGTATTACCCCAATCGTGATTTTTTAAGCTGTTACGTGTCTTGAAAAAGGGTTAGGTTGCTAACAAGTGGCTAAATGGGACTACAGGAGCTGTCGGGGACATTAAACGTCATCACGGCGAAAAGGTAAGCTCAGTCTGCTTTTACAGCCGGATTATGGTTGTAATTGTGCTCTTACAAACTATTCTAACTCAAACGTTCTGGGAAAGTGTTTTTAGATAAAAACTGAAAGAGTTGTCGGAAGCTTAGTTCCGCTAAGGAACTTCAAAATTCATAAAAAAATGTGTTAATTTGTTATAATTCTCTTGATGGAAAAAACGCGCAAGTATCATACACTTTTGTTGATCGCAGATCTTGCTTTTAGCGATAATTCAAAAGCCTATAGGAAAATCCTATTGGATTTTTGTGGAGGGAGCCAGCGGGATGCTAACTGCCGGTTGGCGTACAAAAATGCTGGATTATATTTTTTTAACACAAATGCTGGGTTAACCCAAATATATATATAACAGATTTTAAAGTGCCTTTTTATTATTTAAAATGAAAAACCTTCAATAAGTTGACTAACCCATTTGCTGGGATGTTTTTTTGACAGTGCTGGGTCAGTGCTGAGTCCAATATTTACCCAGTGCTTGCCAATAACCAAGCATTTTTTTAATCCATTTTTTAGAGTTCTATTAACCTTATGGAAACTGGAAATGTTTACGTTCTTGGAATGATACAAATCAACATTTCTAGAAGGTTGAGTAGTTCATAAAATTGAGCAAAAGAGAGGTATCTATTTAAAGTTTAGCATATTGTTCGTCTATTACCAACATGGGAAATTTACATTTGAATGTTCTTGGAATGTTGATTTGTTAAAATAAAGGTGAAAGAACGTTGCAGGAACATTATGAAACCAGTGTTCCACTGACATTAAGAAAACAGGACATGTTTTTTCAAGTTTCTACAACCAAAATAAAATGTTTGGAAAACGTTTGATCAATTATTTGTTCGCTGGGCCATTGGCTGCTAAATGCATTGCCACTTAACCTAATGGTGGTTTTCCACCGTAATGTGTCACTATATACACACAAGAAATACTCAATACTGCTCGTCTTACCAACACACGGTGGACAGTGTGGTAGATCACGGGAATTCTCACTCCAAATGGAGTGGCGGTGTGTGGTCCTGGTTTAACAGATGGCTAAAGACGTTTGGCCTTGGGAATGTTGGCATTTGAATGAGAAAAATGGAGGGAAGAGGAAGAACACACCTTGGCATGCCAGGTGCACCTTGATCAGATGAATCAGTTAGTGTGTGTGTGTGTGTATGTGTGTGTGTGTGTGTGTGTCACATTTGCACACCATTACCATCCATACAAGTCTCCACCCTGTAGAGCTGTTCCTCTGTGTCATATGTGCATGTCTGAGCCAGAACAGAGAGGTTTGTGTAGTAGGTCAGAGTTTGTACTAGCATTTTCACTGTATTTAATCACTATTATATGTTTTATACAACAACAGGCCATTTAGAAGTAATCAAACTCATTAATTTGATTAAACGTTTATTAAATTCTAAAGTCTAGATCCTGTTTTAAACATCCGGGTTACTCTATTGCTGATCACAATAATCATTCCTGAACAGCATTTTATTATTCCTCTAATACACGTGTACTAGCCTTTCATACTGTTCATGTTGTTTGAGCAAAAAGTCATGACTCACAGACTTTTTATTACTAAACTGCAATCTACAAAACAAAGGCATGAAAAATCTTGCAAGTTATACTCTTACCGTTTAACATTTCCTTTAACCACAGCACAAACAGGCAGTGACTAGTCTGTGAATAATAAGAACTGATTACTTTCCTTCTCTAACTTATCATGATTATGCTCCATTAAAGGGATAGTTCAACCAAAAATTCACTCATCATTTACTCACTCTCAAGGTGTTCCAAACTTGTATGAATTTCTTTCTTCTGCTAAAACAATGTATGGTGCTCCACTATTTGGCTACAAACATTCTACAAAATATATTCTTTTATGTTCCACATAACAAAGAAATTCATACAGGTTTGGAACAACTTGAGGGTGAGTAAATGATGACAGAATTGAGTGGTGCAGGTAACGTTAGTAGGACGTCACTGTGTAGGCCAGTCGGCAGTTAGCAGCATCACGCTGGTTCTCTCGACAAAAAGAGAATTTCTTATAGATTTTTCGATAGATAGGCTTTTGGATTATCGCAAAAAAGCTATGTGACCAACAAAAGTTTATGACACTTACACGTTTAGTCCATCAAGAAAATATTCACAGATGAACCCAACTTTTATGAATTTTGAAGCCTAAATGCAGTCGCCAGAAGTAAAAAGCTAAAGTTAGGCTTTAAACGAACTAACGTTAACGTTACCGCACTGTCCTTCAAAGACTTCAACACCATCACTAAGCTTCCGACAATCTAAAAACAATTTCCCAGAACATTTGAGTTAGAATAGTTTATAAAAGCAGACTGAGCTTACCTTTTCGCCGTGATGACGTTTAATGTCCCCGAAAGCGGACTGCCTTTTTCAAGACACGTAGCAGCTAAGCTAACAACTTAAAAAAATCACGAGTGGGGTAATACCGGTAATACCGATGTATTTTATGTCGTAGAATAAAACGTGAAAGTGTCTTGATGTGTTCACCACAGACCCTATTTCAGCCATTCAACCAAAATCCAATAAAAGAAACCCATTAACTTCGGGACGTTGGAGCCGGAAATGTTAAAATACGAACTTTTACGAAAATACGAGTTTTGGCCATAGACTGTGGTTTTTGCCTTTCTTTTACTGTCTATGTTTTTTTTTTTTTTACTATCTATGGTTTTTGCCTACAAAGTGATGTCATATCTGCTGCACCACTGACCACTCTATTTTCAGCATGTTTAAAAGTTAATTTTTAATGTTTATACAGTTGTTCTTTTGTAACAAAACATATTCATCAAAAAAAGACAAATAACAAACATAAACAAGAAAACATACTGTACTGTGATTATGTATAATATTTTTAAACACACATGTCACGAAGACAAGTGTGCTGCGACCCAGAATATGCAGAAAAGTTTGATTCTGCCTGGAAGCTGTGGTTATGCTGTCACTTATTTACTGTCTTGTCTTCTGAAGCTGTATTTGTGTCAGCGTCTCTGCCAATGTGGATTCAGGGGCGCAGAATCAACAGAGCAGGATTCCACAGGCAGCCGCTGAGCTGAACGTGACGGTGCAACCCAACACAGATCATCATCCTCGGGCCTTTCCCTCCCCCTCGTAACCATCGACATTTATGCAACTGATGTCTCTGTGGAGATCTTGATAGGACCCATAGGAGGGGAAGTTGTTCTGAATGACAGTGTTTTTTATGTTACAGTTTCTTGTTTATATATATATAATTGCCTTGATCTTTGTCAGAGGGGCAAATGTGTGGATCTTTTTCTCCCACAGTCTCCCACTTTCAGTAGCAGCATTGATGAACAGTATATCTCACATAAATGTATGAGCATCTACCGCCCACTTAATCCTCAATGACTCACTGCAGATACATAGGTGTTGGAGCATCTGTAAACAAGCGCTCGCTGAAATCTGTGTGTGCAGCAGTATTAAACCAATTGGCCTATATAAAAAAAATACATTTCTTACTAATGAATGGTCTCTTCACATTTAAACACAGCCAGATGGGTACCGTATATTGTCTTATATAGGACTGTTATTAAAACTGTATCCCACAGAATAAAAAAGTAAATTGCCCCAGTCAAACTTCTGTAAAATTCATGTAATCCGAGCCACCACGTGTCGGCCTGCGGTTTTCATTTGAACTAAATTTAGATGCGCCCCCTTGTGGACATTATAGTTTGATGTCCTGTACATTTCAACCTATGATTTCAACTAATAGGTGGCGCCGTTTCTTCATATCACATGTTGAATTAAAAGTAAAGACTGTATAAAGACTTGCAAAGCAGTTTAAACAGAAATATATATATAAAAGATTCAGTATCAACACAGTTAGATGAATAAACAATAGCTTTATCGAAACAGGGCTATTGTAAAGGAATTCAACAAACATGTATCCATAAATCTGTAATGTATTAAAAATAATATATAATTTCTTTATCTTTACATGACCTTACATTTGAAATGTACATTCAAAAGTTTGCAGTCAGTAATCTATTTTTTAAAAGAAATGTATTCTTTTGTGGTCAATATTAGTTTTTATTTAGAAGAATGAAATGACCTCAAAGATTTTTTATTTCAAATAAATGCTGTTCTTTTGAACTTTCTATTTTTTAAAGAATCCTGAAAAAGTAAAATATTAGGTTTTCAACATTGATAATAATAAGAAATGTGGAAGTAATGTCTGCTGAAAGCTTTTCCATCACAGGAGTAAATTGAAAATATATTCCAAGATAAAACAGTTCTTTTAAATTGTAATAATATTTCACAATATTACTGCTTTTACTGTGTTTTTGGTCAAATAAATACTGCCCTGGTGAGCATAAGAAACTTTTTCACACACACACACACACACACACACACACACACACACACACACACACACACACACACACACACACACACACACACACACACACACACACACACACACACACACACACACACACACACACACACACACACACACACACACACACACACACACACACACACACACACAAAAACAACCACAAACTTTTGAACGATAATATTTATATTTACTAGATGTGGCAATACATGTTAAATTAGTGATAGTATAACTGTGATAATAGTATGATAATATAAAAGAGGTACAGCTAAAATATCATTTGATATATTCAGTTGTCTAGCCCCACCCCCAAGAACAGTATTTCCAGGAATCCCCCTTGTGATTGCCCAAGGGATTCCTGGGAAAACTGGACCCCGGGGATGGGGAAATGATGAAACACATTGTGACGAAAGACTGGCAAAAAATAGAAGCACATTTAATCTTAGAACTACCACCACCTGGCCTACCAAATCAACGTTAAACAATAATGGTTAGGCAACTACTAATTATAAATGAGCTTTTTATTCAATAGAAATCAGTCATGTAAATTTAAGGTATCTTCAGTTCATTGTATTAGCAGGCAATGGCATCTTCAGTTCATTGTATTAGCAGGCAGTGTCCTTCCTCCCGAGCTACAGTGCTTCATCTCAGACTCCCAGTTGACCAGAGATGCAGCACTGCACCTTGGGCCTGAGGACTGTGTAGCGGCAGTTAATCATGCAGGACTCCTTTTGTGCTTGCCATCTTACCGTCTTTGATCAGTGCCCTCCTACGTCCTGTTGTTTACATGGGAGTCTTATACTCATGACTCATGATTCTCATATAAAGAACCAGAGGTTTGAAGAATTCCTCAGCCAGCCGGTCTGACCTGCAGCTATGAAACCTAAAGATCAGGGGCAGAAGATGAATACTCAATTACACATAGATTAGATAGATGCTATTTATTTAGTATTTTATCCCCTTTTAGATAAAAAAAACCTATTCCCGAAATGCATACACTGTAAAAAAAAAAAAAAAAAAAAAAAAAAAAAAAATCAAAGTTGTAAAAAAAAGATTATTTGAGTATGTTTTACAATAAAATACTATTTCAGATTTCATGCTCAATTCAATGCGTTTCTTGCAGTTTCTTCGTAATTGTTGGTGAAATTTAGCAGCAATTTCTGAGTGAAACAACATTTTTCTGAGTGTATGATGGATGCATTTGTTAGGCCCATTGCTTTTAAAATTGATGGATGTGTGTGGGGAAAGTGTTGTGGGTGTACAGGAAATGGCTTTGACCCTGATCTCCCTACAAACATCTCAGCTCCTTTTTCTTCCTAGTTCTCTCACACTTCTATTTCAGTCTTGATCCGCTCACTCTGCTTCGGAATGCCACCCAGGATAACGGAAAGCCTTTACGTAGTGATTCAGACACAAGCTTGCCAGCCTGACAGCGGGATATTTAGCATGAGCTCTTTCCTCTGAAAGTGGCCATCGCCCAAGAAAAAAATTGGAGCTGCAGGACTCCAATCCGCTGAATAAACAACTGCACGCTCGCTCCGACTTCCAGTGCTGCTCTGCCCCCAGCGGTACGGCACAGATCGGTGGTTACAGAACAGGATGTTTATTCCTGCAGTGGACATCTGTACTCGTGTTCAAAAGGCAACATCAATGCATTCGTCTGCCGTAATGCCCCTGAGTCACTGGGCTCAGTGTACCGCAGAATGCAAGGCCACGCCCCTTTATACACAACCACTTCCTCTGTCTCAATCAGACCGGTCCACAGGGAAGCCGGGTTCAAGGGGACGTCCTTTCTCATCTAATAAAATCCGACCCGAGTGGACATGAGAAGCTTACTGGGGTGGTTAAACAGGCTGATTTGACACATACTTCAACTTTGTGAAAAAAGGCAGGAAGTGTGAAATGGTTCATAAACCTGTCAGAATCCGGCCCATGTGAGTTTTATCTTCTCAACGAAGCAGACGACATGTTTCGAATATATTTAAAAGAGTTTTAAAACCCATCCCAGTCACCTGATAACACAACACTGGAAGCAGCACAGCAGAACAATCCTTGCTTCAGTGCCGTGAGCTTTATGAATGTATTGTGATGTGTGGAAACCACAAAATGCTACTGTATAGCACCCAGAGCTGAGCTCATTCTTACAGACAGGCAACTCTATATATTTTGTGGACCGTTTTCACTTCTCCAACCAGAAAGCGGGTACGATTATGCAGGATCATTCGCTCTCTCCGACACAGCTCTCTAATGGCTTTTCCATCAGTGCTGTGGTTAATGGAAAGAGATGAGGGCAGCAGGCATTAACAGACAGATATGCAGCCTATCCACAAGGTACCGTTCACAGTTTACAGTACAATCCTTTGGAGAAGGACTCAAGGGCTCGGTTGACAAGCACGTCTGGCTCCAATTTGTTGCTGTTTATAGACTGAAATGAAGCACTGTGACCTAATTCTGGGTACAACAAAGGAAAAACTTCCACTTAGTACTCCTTTCAAGTATATTCTAAGGAAGCCTGTGTCCACCTCAGAGTCCAGGTGAATTGTGAGGTGAAGTTAAAGAATATAAGAAATATTCAGCTTGTGATATTTAAAGTATAGCCTAGTAACAACTGTGATATATTCACAAGTACAACATTTCAAGTCATACTGTAAGATATTAAGTCACAAATGTGAGATATAAAGATGCAATTGTGATATTTTGAGATTACATTCGTAGATAGTCACAACTGCAAGATTTCAAGTAAAATTAACTTTATTTTGAGGTGTAATTGTTACAGTGTAATTATATATTGAAGTACTGAGTAATATTTAATTAACTACATGTACTTACTATAGGGTTAGGGTTTGTTGCATGTTAGTTTATGCATAATTTACTATACTATACTAAATAGAGTGTTACCGTAAAATTTATGAGATATGAAGCCCCAAATGTGAGATAGTTACAATTATGAGATATATAGCCACAATTGTGAGATTTAAAGTCAAATTGTGAGAAATAAAGTCACAATTGTTAGATATTGTCTCGTTTACAAGATATAAAATTTACTTTTCAAGATGTAGTCACACTGGGAAATATAGTCACATCATGAGATAGAAAGTTGCAATTACCTTTATCATTATAATTGTTATAATAATAATAATTATCATTATTATTTTACTCTGAGGTGGAAATAACATAAAAAAAATCTCAAGGGTATATGTTCTTACTTGTAGCATCTTGTGTGTAAATTGTTAAGTCCATGTTGAGTTCCCCCCCCTGCAGACTCTGTAATGAGAGATAAAGATGGGCTTTCAAAAACAGCAATTCAAGCACATGTCAGGCTGCTAAGTCCATCATTCCAGTGCCATGTGCAACAACTCTGAAGAATAGCTCGGCCATGAGGTACAAATATCAGTGATTTTCCACACATTCTCTGTTGACTAGTGTGAAAAGACTTTATGAACAATTTTCCTTGTAGGGTTTCAAAATGCCCCAGGCAGTGTTGATAAGGAGAATAAGAATCCCAACAAATCCCACTTAATTTAATTTGTACAGTATTAAATTACAAAGCAGGAAGGTTCCTCCAAAAATTGGGGGGGGGGGTCGGGGGGGATGGAGAAGGAGAAACAACATGAAAATTCCTGAGCCCTTTTTTTTTTGAGTCTTTTCCAACAAGTGAGAGCTTTAGGTTGTCTTGTATCCCCATTCTGGAATCTCCCTCAGCCCATATAAGGAATTCTGAAGGGATTTTATTTTGGGATAATGGAAAATGTAGCTGTGCTTTCGATAAACATTCACTCTTTCAGCCTCTTACGGCCCGTGATTGTGGAAGCAGATAGTTAGATAGTTTGTCACTGCTCCACGTGCCCTCCCCTCCCCCGGTCGCTCTCCGCCGCACTGCCTGCATACATTCCCTTTTCTAGTCACAGTCGGCGGGAGCCTGACATAAAAGGCAAAAGAGCGCAAAAGGTGAAGAAGAAACCAGGAAACTTAGTGACAACCAGCACTTTTTTGAAAAATCTGCCCAAGTATGTATAGCAGAGGCCTCGGGCCTTAGTTTTGACTTGCCAACTGACAGAGATGTGAATATTCTTTCTGTGAGATATTATAGAGCCGGATATATCAGTTATTATTCCATGTGAGGAAAACTCAACAAACACATCCAGGCTCTACACTTACAGATACTGATACTGAACTACTGCCTAATAAGTGAGCACCAATAATAAACATCACATCCTGTTGGCTAAACCCTAGTTCCCAGGCTCTGTCCTACTTGGAAGTCAAGAGTTAAATTTGTCGCACAATGAGAATAGACTGCATATGTGAATCAATAGTTATCTCTATACATGTCCTATTTTTTACAAAGATAATTTCTCAGAATCTGAAAAAATTATGTTAATGGTTATTTCAAGCATGATATAGAAAGAATGTCTCAGATTTCTTGGCGTGTTGTATGAATAGTGTTAAGATCGTTTTGGTGGTGGTTTGGCTGTATACTGGGTTTCCAAGTTTTATGGGGTCATTCCATATACATAATGATTGTTATACTGTACAAACTGTATATTCTATCCCTTAAACCTAAACCTACCCCTCACAGAAAGATAAAAAAAAAACATCACTTAATATGATTTACGAGCTGTTTTTCTCATGAGGACCGAAAAATGTCCCCACCCGGACAAGGATTTCGGATATTGCCATCTTTGTGGGGACATTTTATCCCCATAACATAGGGTTTAACAGGACCACACACACACACACACACACACACACGCACACACACACACACACACACACACACACACACACACACACACACACACACACACACACACACACACACACACACACACACACACACACACACACACACACACACACACACACACACACACACACACACACACACACACACACACACACACACACACACACACACACACACACACGCAGTCTGGCCATTTAGGAGGAAGTCTACAGTCCTGATCTGAAGATTGTCTAACTGTTACCAGCTTTTCACGCTTTGCAGCATGCCAGCTGTTTTTTTTTTTTTTTTTTTGTGGTTCAAGAAACAGACCATTTTAGAGACAATCAAAAACAAACAGGGAATGTAGAAAGACTATGATTTTAGTCCATTTTGAAACTCTCTTATGTGTGTACACATTTTAGTATAGTTAGCTAAAAAAAAAAAAACTAAACTCCTGGTTTCACAGACAAAGCTTAAGCCTAGTCCAAGAATAAAATGTGTGTTTGAGCTGTTTTAATTAAAAGCAACTTGCACTGACATACCAAAATTAGAAGGTAAAATGAAATATAACAAAAAATAAATCCAAAGCTAGACTATATTTTGTTCTCTCCTCATGAAATGATACACTTGTCAGGGTAACTACACTGTGAAACCATCAGTGAGAGTAGAGTGAATCATATGGCTGGTGGAAATGGCATGTGATCTAGTGTAAACGTGTGTATGTGATCAGGAGGGAGAGGGAGGGATTCGGTGAAGGAGCGAAAGAGAGAGTTATTACAGTGACAGGCCAGACTGGTGCCAAAGCGCTCACCTCCACAGAAGAGGCAGATGCTGTGTTTACATAGACACAGACTGTGGCTTGATAATGGAGAGCGCGAGCATGCCTAAACATTGCCTTTTAAGGTTCCCTCTCATTTCTCCCCATCTCCTTAAATCATCACGACAGGAAACGTGAAGGAGGGGGAGGAGGAGGAGGAGGGCACCCGCCTGTTACCTCTCTCTGCTCAGTCTAGCTCTAAGCTAATCTCCCTTCTGAAGCTCAGGCTTATGCATGAACTACAAATGCAAACATTCATCTATTCCAATAGAGGTTCAACTTAATAGCCGTTATCTACATTTAGATTCTTTGGGGAAATTGTAATTCGTGAGGACGCATTGTTAGCGCACACCTTGTAGCGTTTTACTGAGGAGGTTTAGTGTAATTGGAACAATAATGTGGGGCTCATTTTCTTGTGATCTTCTGCTTGACACTTGTACTGTGATTCTGTCCATAAGAGGATTTTAGTAAACATATACACTGCGAAAAATTCCTGTTAAGTTTATGGTGAAAACTTGCAGCTGTGGTTCCCAGAAATTCACTGTAAAAAAAATGTTGAATTTGATAACCACTCAAATTATGAACTAAAGGACTATTTCTCCACCTGAAGGGTAGCTCACACAACATTAAAATAATGTAATAAATACACTGTAAAAAAATATATGCTCGATAAGTTATGACAACATATGTTTTTACATTGCTTTAACTCATCAAAATAAGTTAAGCAACTTTTTTTTTTACAAGATTCAGCTAATTTCTAAAGTCAGTTTAATGTAATTTAAGTTGAAATGACTTAAACATCCAAGTAGATTGTACTTAAAAAAATTATTATATATATATATATAATATAATTTAGCCTAATATAAATATAAATATATAAATATATATATATATTTTTTTTTTTACAGTGTATAAACTAAACAGCGTAAAATGTGACAATCAACCTAATCTACATGAATGATCAAGGAGAAACATAAATATTTAATTTATCCAATGTGATAATAGCGACTTTTGGGGACATCTGTTCTTCAGTGTAAATAATAAGGTGACTACTGATCATGAACATGAAAATTTGATATTATTTTACATGTTAAATCTAATGTTTTTACCATATATGATAAGGTTTTTCACTTAACCAATTAACCAATTAAAATGACAGTTTTGAATTTTTTTTTTCTGTTTAAATTACAAACACGTTAAAGCCAGATTCAAAACCGGCTCTATGCGGTGCCATTTAGTCAAAAGAAGAAAGCTAGAGAGGCTGATTTATGCGTTGTTTTGTGTTTGTGACGATAAAACTGCTCGAACAAGCATGTTACTTTTCGGTCTGTGTTATGCCTGATGCCTTCAAGGAAAGCAAACTATCTTTTGCTAAGATATGACATTCTCATATTCCACATATTTCTTCAACAGATTTGACAGGGTAAAATGAAGAGAAAACATGTATTTGACGAGACATATGAGATTATTAACATTTCTCAGGTACATCTAAACATCATAAAAACTAACATCCCCCCTTTACAAGGCAAAGGCCCAGCAGGAGCGCTTTTTAGCCCAAAAAGGAACTGACAAACCCTTAAAGCATTCCTTAAACACAAGTAATTGGAATGTGGAGTGTTGATGTGGAGAAAAACACGCCCAGACAGACAGGACAACGCTCTCTGTCAGCACCTAAACGGGGGTGAGCCCTCATGTTAGTGTATAGGAGGCCTGAGGCTGTGTGGACCCTTATGAGTGGGTGGACACAGGCTTTGGGCAGTCCCTGGTGAGCAGCTAACCCCCCTTATTTCCCTTCCCACTGTTCATGTGAAAGTGACCCTGAGAACTGGGGTCCCAAGGGGCTTGGGGAGGGGAGCAAGTGATGCGGGGGACAAGCCAAAGCACCAAGGCCACCACAGGGTCATGTGAAAGCACTCTGTTCCGATGGCTGCCAGACTTTTGACTCCTCAGAAAATAAATAATGCACTTCCTTTCCCTCCCTCACTGTCTCCAACTCAATAACCCCTCCATCCTTCTGTCTAATCTGTCCATCAACACACATATGTTCATCCATCATCCAGCATAAGACTTACAGTATAATGATAGATCTGCGTATTAGACTTTACAAGATTTTGGTAACAATTAGGTGAATAAATGTGCATACAAAGAAAATGTTTCAAAGCTAACGAGGGATTGTTGGTGCTCATTCGGACTAAATATATTTATATTTAGCATTGTAGGGCTAGAGGGTACATAGCTCAATGAGGTCTATATAAATATAGATAGATATGTTTGTGTGTTGTATCATATTGCCAAAGCTGGATTATGTGTATATAATACTTATATCTTAAAAATAAATAATAAACAACATAATATATACACTATAAAGTACTGCATATGTCAATATTAAAGAATTCACCTTTGGCAATATGAAACATCACACAAACATTTTTGGTCAAATGGGTCGTCTATCTAATTAATGGAGTTAATGGTTTGAAATCACACAACAATTGTAAACATTGTACCAAATGTAAGTGTTGATTGAGTTTGCTCAAAGTCTCATCCAAAAGTATAAAAGTTATATCAGGATGCATATGTGCCATAATTGTCCTTTGGAAGCTCTTGATGCAAACTTTTAGTCTATCTGCGATGTTCAAGCGGTGGGTTAACATGTCTTTTACTTTATATGGGCATGCTAAGATTCAACTCGAATATGTTGGAATGTGTGTGTGTGTGTGCGTGTGAAAGACAGTGTTTCAGTAGGTCACCAGAGTGGCATCCCTGGACTAGGAAAGTTAAACGCTGATCTGAGCCTACCAACAGCTGGCCACATCTGCTGGCTCCCCTCCTCCTCCTCCTCCTCCTCCTCCTCCGCTCCCTCCCGCATCTGATATTTGCAAAAAGGTCTTTCCAGAAACAAAGAACGGGAAGAATGGAGGAGAGAATGTGGGGGATGGAGGTCTGTACCTCATTTCTTTTGCTCTAACAATTTCATTAGACACTGCTGCTGAGCTATTTAGTTAACTTCCTAATGTGCTTATTGACAGGAGGTACTGCACATGGTGGAAAGTCGGTGTAGTCTAATAGCTTAGTCAGGTATTGTCTTCAAACAGCAGTAAATGTAAGTAGGTTTTCTGAAAATGTATGCAATTATTGCTCAATGCATATGAAAATGAGTAAAAACTATGGTGATAGAATATCAAATGAGAGACGTTTTGATTACAGTTTCCCATTTATACCAATTTATCGTTTGATTTTGCAGAATTCGAGTTCAAAGTCAAGTTCAAAGGCCAATTACACAGCAGCCGGATCACATTCCCCGCTGAGGCTTTTCGGGACTGTACTCTGTGAGGTCATTTCACATTTCTCCCCACTATCCCCAGGTGAACTCTCCTGTTACGCTCTCTAGCACACACTCAACATGCAGCAAGCATAAAGCCAGTCGTCTGCAATTCATCAGTACTGTTTGAAAACATAAAACCGGGTTCTCATAAGTAATTCCACCCTGTCTTAATCAGGGGACTTTGATTGAGCTTTGATTCTTAAGCGCACTCCTACAGGAAAGCCACATTTTGAAATTGTTTCCTGGCACCCTATCACTCTCAATACCTGAACGGGACGCGCTCACTGTATCAGCGGAGTGTTTTTAACCAGCTGGATCAGCTCAGTGTCACACTGCTCGCAATGACAGCTTGACATGCCTGGTATGTCTCAGTATCTCAGAACCAACATGAGCAATGACAAACCAACAAATTAAGGTATAGTTAGTTACCTACACAAATCCAGTTGGATGTTTAGAATAAGTTGAGATAGACTTACTGCAGTCTGCGTCTTGAAGTAGAAGGATAGTTTGCACTGGTCCTGGCCACTTTGGTTGGTTGGGAGGGTGCTGGGTATTTGGTGTCGGGATGGGTAGAGATGCAGAGAGGGGGTCCCTGCTCTGTTCCTATGGACGCCATGTGCTCCACCGTCTGAAGGGTGTTCCTGGGTCGAGGCTCCTTTTTGAAGCATGGCCGGCTTAGGGAGCAAAGACTTTTCTTTTACCTTATATGAGGCAAGGGGCTGGTCCACTATCAGAGCGGCACATTAGGGAATGCCTCTCAAGCTGCCTGATTGGCTGGTGTAAGAGCCCCCGTGACCCGAGCTGTGACCCGCGATGTGTGAGGATGAGAAGGGATGGGGAGGGCTCAGGCTAGGGGGCCGGGCCCGCCGTCTCAGCCTAAGGAAGGCACGTTTGACAATTTTCATATTTCTTCTAAATTTGGAGATTTCTGCCCGTGCTGGAGTCTTGGCCTCTCTGAGAGTCCATGTGGAAACCATTAACAACAGAGGGCTCCTTGCCATTCCTGCCTGGGAACACACGGGCTCTGCGCAGACACAGTTATTTCGAATAATTAACTTCCTCTCAAAGCACTGCACTTCCCCATATGGGAAAGCATTTGCTTACAGAATGCTGGGAATCATATACAAGTCACAAGGAGAAAAGAGGTAGAGAGGGGGCAAGAAAAAAGGGAGAGAGAGGTTTTTTTTATTTTCTTGACAGTTGGGTTAAAAAACTGGGTCTCCACATGAAGACATTCCCTGTTGGTGGCTGTTTTATTCGGTCTAACCACATAACATGTCAGAAGATTTTTTTTTATAAACATTATATCACAATGTACAAGAGAATGAGGTTGCCACACCTGTTACTCTAGATTATTAATGTACAAAGTGAATTTCTGTGAATTAGCACATATCCCAAAATTCAAAAACGGTTATTGTGCAGAAAAAAATACAGTACATTAAATTTTTCATGCCCCAAAAGCATGACATGTAATATACCACTGGAGTTTTATTATTTTCACTTTTTACCAAACAACTATTACAAAAAAACAAACTATTTTGATATTGTGTAATATTAGTTTAGAGGACAGAATTTACCAATTTTTTTTCATCCCAAATATCCTAGTTTTGAAGTAGATGGTTTGAAACCACAAAACAACACATTAAAACTTTTGACACAAAACCTAATGGGATGTAAGATTTGTGACAGCTTTCTTGTGTGACAACTATACATCTGAAACAATATTTAACCCTCTGGGGTACTTCGGGACAAAAATGTCCCGAAGCGTTTATAAAAAAAAATGTTAAAAATTGTAGCTTCATCGGAATGGTCCGAAACTTGGTGACTTTTTTGGTACTTGGTATATTAACACCCCACAAAATTGGGGACAGGATTTGAAAAGTCTAAGTGGTCTTAAAACAAAATAGTCACACTCAGGACCTTCGGGTCAAAAATGACCCCCATAGGAAATGAATGGGAAATTGGCAAAAATGTGAAAATACAGAGTTTTTTTGTGCATACAATCTACAAAACAGCCAGGATGCAGAAAAAAAGCACACAACAGTGAAGGGGTGAATCTCTTAAAAACAATGGGTGACAAAATGTTTTCCATTTGTTCTCTTTATAATGCAATGTTCAGGTTTGACTGTTTATAAAGTAAAACTGCCACTTCAAATTACCATTTAAACCAACCAAAATTTTTTTTTTTAAATTAAGAAAAATGACAAAAACAGTCTTTGAGAATCTGTTATTATATATTCAAATCAACAACCTGAAAAAAATTAAACAATATGTGAAAAAATCACTAGAGTGTTTCTACCATAGGTTTCTACAGAGAGCTGTAAATCCACTAGTGGTAAAAATGTGCTATTGCGCGATAAAAATGCTCAGTGTGTCCACCAGATGGCTCCGATCTCATTTCAAAAATTGCTTTCATGAGGCCTAGACTTGACTCTAAAATGAAATACAGCTTTAATAATTTTTTTTTTTAAATTATATATATATATATATACATTTTCTATTATGTTCAATGGGAAAAAATGGGTCTTAATTATTGCATAAATATTAATTATAAATCATAAAATTATCTCAAAACATCAAAAAAGAAAAGAAAAAATATATTATTGAACAAAAATGTATTTAATTGATTTTACTCAAATAAAATGTATCTTAACGCCGCCCTCCGGGTCATTTTTGACCCGAAGGTCCTGAGTGTGAGTCTAAAATGAAGTACCCCAGAGGGTTAAATGAAGCCAGAGTATGTTTGCTTTCATGACACAAAGATTAATGGGAGTGAAATGGTCATCATGATGATGGACATTGTGTGTGTAACAGTCCTAGAGAAATCTGTTATCTAATAATATAATATGGCTCTGGAGATCATCATTACACTGACCACTGGCAACACAAACAGTTCCTAATGAAATCCCCCCCCCCCACCCCCACCCCCACCACCACACACATGGATAAACTGGAATCTGCGTGTTAATGACTAATCTATTAGCGAAGTGCAGTGTTTTTCTGTTGAGGTCTTCAGATGGCCAGATGTGATATTTTTCAAGTGTGTTTTTATATTTATTTAATTGTAATGCAATACTCAACGTGTTGTCTTAAATATGCTGACCCCTTTCTAATTGTGAGAATGTACGTATTTAAGCAGCAGACCTTCACAAATTCATTCACAACACGTTTCAGCATAAATGGACCAAGACATCTGCTCAGAGGAGAGATAAGACATTTATAAAGGAAAGCAAGACAAAGCCTTGACCTTGTGCCGTGCTCTCCGCCAGATGAATTTTCCTCCTGGACACATCGAGCCATGGAGGTCAAAGAGGCAGATTGGATATGGCTAAAGAGAGAGCAAGGGGGTGGTGAGATCTGTCTGTGAAATGTCCATCAGGGTTAGATCCCCTTCTCACCCTCATCCATAAAGGAGTCTGCAGAGACTAATGTTTAGAGCGGCTGTCTCCTCCAGACCCATGCTCTGGAAAGACTAAATTTAGACAAGAGTGGGGGGACTGAAGTGGAGAAGCGTGACAACGCGGTGTCGGTGTGAGGCATCGTTCGCAGAGCCCTTCATTAGCTTCAGCGAGTGGCAGAAGAGGTCGCCCCCTAGCTCTTGCTGAGTCTTAAAAAGGCAATGTTTGGGGAAGATTCTCTGTTTACATCTGGAGAAACGGGGGCTTAAAAACAGCAGCCAACCAGTGCCTCGTGGCTTGGCAGCCTTGAGCGCTAATGGCCCGGCTGAAGAGTTCTTTTTCTCCAAATAGAGTGTCATACAAGCGTAGCAGTGTAATTTCCCTCCTTGCTAGATGTCTTTATTTTATGATATTTGAATAATGACTCTGGGTGCATATATGGGTATTGCAAAAGCAACGTAGTTTTTTAACCCTTTGATGCACAACATGGGTCTAAATAGACCCGACTGAGTTTTTATTTTCTATATCTTTGCAAGAAATTAATTTCATCATTCAGTATTCCAGGTATTCCTCAATTAACTTGTTTTAGATCATTACAAATCCTTATTTAAATTTTTCCTTTCTTACTTTTCGAATAAAAATCGTTTTTGTGTCACTACCCTTCTAATGCGCAACATGGGTCTAAAAAGACCCGTATTCATGTTTCTTTGCTGAATATTTGAAGGAAATGTATTTTATCATTTTTTAATCCAGGTATTCATTAGGCCTATCTTGTTTTTGATTTCCACAAATCATTATGTTTATTTTTCCTTTCTTACTTTATAAACAAACATGGTTTTTGTATTTCTACATCAATTTTACACACATGGGTAAAAAAGGACCCATATAGGAACCTTTGATATTTATAAATAGCATAACTATATTTACTGCAGAAAACTATTCACCTGCCACACATTTCACGATTCAACACGGCTGCTTTTGTATATTTCATGCATGTAAGTTTTATTTAATACATTTTTTGTCACAGAAAATATTTGATATTTTGTGAAATACATCTAGATATAGCCTAATATTTGAACGTTTAGGCTAAGGTTACCTTGACCTTGAAATCCATTACTAGTGCAAAAGAGAAACATGTCCAATACTATTAGCTAGCTTGCGGTCGACATATTCTATTTTATCTAATGTTAGCTAGGTCAACAAAATAAAAGTTGCAATAGAAAGTTATATACAAGTATATATTGTCGCTGTTGGGCAGAAACCTTGTACCTCATATTCATTTTTATTTGTGGTCATAAATCAATGCTATTGGTCACATAAGCCGTCGCGTGGTGGCGTTCTGGTGCACTATGGCTGCTGTTGCATCATCTGGGTGGATGCTGCACATTGGTGGTGGGGAGATCCCCCTACAGTTGCACTATACTACAGTTTCAATTTCAGTGTTATCGGTTATATGTGTGTTATGTGTGACAAAGTGGCCAATAAACATATTTAAATGTTGATCTAAACAACTGTGACATTGGTTATTTTAATAAAAAGCTTTCTTTATTCTTTTGTTTTATCACGTTTGCATAGATGGGTCATTTTAGACCCATGTGTGTAAACTTGATGTATTAACACAAAACCTAGGAAATATTAAAATATAATTTTGTGATAATTGAAAACAAGATATTTAGAATATTCATAAATCATGAAATTTATAGATCATGAAATATTAAATGCTCAAATAAAGTGATTTCAAAAGGTAAAAAAAAAAAAAAAATTGCCAAGCCATGCATGAAATAACATAGGAAATGAATACGGGTCAACCCATGTTGTGCATTAGAGGGGGTATCCATAGCTTGCGCATCAAAGGGTTAATTGCAAAAATATGTTAAACAGAAGAAATCGTAAACTTTTTTGGCAGTAATTACTGTTTTTTTCCAATAGCTTTTTTAAAATATTACTATTTATGCCAAAAAATACATATGTACATTTTAAAATATAAAATCTTGCCATTTTTTCTTTAAATCAATTAAATCTGTTGCAGAGAAGAAATAGATAATTGTTTTTTTTTGCAATTAAATAGTTTTTTGGAGTATTTGAGTATTTTTTTGTATATGCATCATCATTAACTCCATACCTCTGTCTATAAACATTAGAACGTTTGATATAGGTTTCTGTTTTGAAGCTGTTTTCTGACACAGACTTTGACCTCAAACAGAACAGAACAGAACAACGTGTTTAGTTCTAGTGATAGATGACTCGTTGAGACTCGTACACAGCTCAAATATACAAAGATGAATACAATCTGCAAGACTGTTTACATTAATGTGTATTTTTCTTGCTTGGGTTAAACTGTAATGGACTGATTCTGAACTTTTAAGAATAAACAATACAGGTGACATCTTGAAATGATTGCAAATTCTGAGACTAATTTTACAGTCCATTTCCATGAAAAATATGTCCTGGTGGTGTCTTTAATTAGTGGACCTTGCAAAAGCAAGAGGTTTGTTTTGTAGAACCTTAGCATGCGACTCATCCCAAACTGTTTTTCATACACATAATATTATTATTTCATGAGTGATCTGAAAATGTTTGCCTGATGGATTAAATATTCAAAAGTACACTTCAAAATTAGAATTCTGTCATCATTTACTCACCATCAAGTTGTTTCAAACCTGTATGAATTTCTTTCTTATGCTGAACACAAAGGAAAATATTTTTAAGAATGTCAGTAACCATGGGGTTGATGTACCCCATTGACTTCCATAGTAGGAAAAAATACTATGGAAGTCAATGGGGTACATCAACTGGTTGGTTACGAAATACTTCCAAATACTTTGTTCCTTCTTACTTCCTCCGAAATACTTCATTCTTTTGTGTTCAGCAGAAGAAAGAAATCCATACAGGTTTGAAAAACTTTAGGGTGAGTAAATGATGACAGAATTTTCATTTTGAAGTGAACTAATCCTTTAATACCTTTATTCAGCAAGGATTCATTACATTGATCAAAAGTGAAGTGACAGTAAAGACATTTATAACGTCACAAAATATAATTTATTTCAAATAAACACTGTTCTTTGGAACTTTCTATTTATCAAAGAATCCTGTGTATATACTGTAAAAACTGAGCAGCATATCGATAATAAGAAACGTTTCTTAAGGAGCAAATCAGCATATTAGAATGATTTATGAAGGACCATGTGACTCTAAAGACTGAAGTAATGACTGCTGAAAATTTAGCGTTGTCATCACAGGAATAAATTACATTTAAAAATGTATTACTTTATTTTTACTGAGAGACTTATTTAAAAAAAAATCTTACGGATCTCTAAAACTCCCAAGACTAAATTTTAATAAGGGACCTGAACTATATTTATGGACCATATAAATATCATAGAGAGAGAGGCTTTTTTGAGTTGGGCCAATAAGCAGCCACCTAGCAACACTTTAGCAACCAAATAACAATGTGCTAGTATTGTAGCACAGGCTAATAGACACATTTCTGTGGCAAGCAACTCCATCATGTTTGTTAAAGAGCATCCTTTTATCAGAAGAGATCAAGTCAAGTTAACCTTTTTTTCTATAGCACATTTAAAAACAACAGAAGTTGACACAAAGTGCTTTACAGATAGAGCAAAAAATAAAAAATAAATTTATATATAAATATAATTAATATATATATATATATATATATATATATATATAATACAATAAATTAAAACATTTAAATGCAACATATTTTATCCACTTCAAAACCTATTCCGTAATTATTCAAAAGCCACAGAAAAAATATGTTTTGAAGGAAGAAAAAGGACACGGAAAAGGCACGGTCACCCTTAGATCTATAATGGTAATGAGGAACCTTCAGTAGCAGTTGGTCAGATGACCTGAGCGCTCTGGTTGGAAAGTAAGGGTGTAAAAAGGTCACTAATATATTGGGTTGCAAGACCAAATAATGCCAAATAATGAATTATAAAACAAACCCTGAATTTCACCAGGAGCCAGTGTAGAGATGCTAAAATTGGAGAAATCCTTCGTTCTTAACCTCATTAACCGCCTGGCTGCTGTGTTTTGGACAAGCTGTAGACGGGATAACGCAGTTTGGGGCAGACAAATGTACAATGGTTTACAATAGTCTAACCTTGATGAAATAAGTGAGTGGATCACAATTTCCAAGTCAATATGGGAAAGAAAATGTTTTACTTTAATGATCGATCTCAGACGGTAAAAACTACTATTGACAACAGCACAGATCTGCTTATTGAAAAGTAAAGATGATGGCAAAGAGCCCGCTACAAACATACAAATTTCAGCTGGGTCAGATGAACCACCCTACAGAGGATACAGCAGGTCATTGGCTCAAAATAGATAAAGAGGACAAGTCTCGATATCATAATATGTACGTTTATTTTTGTATCCTCTGATGCTTGCATGGTGAAAGCTAGTGCAGTGACCCAGAAATGACAAAAGGGCATTGAACATCACAGGCAAATGAGATTTCAAATCTAAGCCTATACACTTCCTTATGGACATTTATACCATTAAACTTCCTTTAGTCAAGCTAAATGTTTATTAATCAGAGTCATATTCCCGACGCTGTCCTCTGAATGACCTCTCTGTACTGCAGGAATACCTTGCAGTAGATCACTGTTCCTCAGCCATACTCAGATGACAGACATTGGATTATCTCTACACACTCAAGATTCATTTGCTTTACCTTTACATGCCCTGAAGGAAGAGAGCCAGCCAAGGTGTCTAATTTAACTGGCCTGTCACATCTGGTTGTACTTATGTCCACCAGAGCAGGTTCAGCACATCCTTTAGCACGTAGCCAGGGAGGTAAATGACAAAAGCCATGCGCGCACACATGGCAGGATGTATCAGCAAAGGGAGAACAATTGATTCCCAGTGTCTGACAGCTGGAGCTGTGCTCTATGTTTGATGGAGACCAGTGGGGTGTTCTCATTCTTTACATGTACAAGTCCTGCAGCACTGTTTACACTACATCTGATACCACTGGTTCTTACGGGTTTCTAAGAACAGTGGATTCAAAAGACTAAGAACACTTGTTAAAATACCTTTATTTGCACTGAAGCAGAATATTAAGTAATCTTACCTGCAGTTAAATGGGTTTACGTATAGTCATTCTCACAAATTTGATTAAAGACCTAGAAATAGTTTTTTTTTTTTACATTTAATAAAAATGTAAGAATATAATGAAGATAAAATAAATCTTTTCCAATTGACCACTATTTTTCCATTATATAATTTTGATGCAACTGAAACTGCAGTGGTTCTCTACCTTTGTGACTCAGAAGAAACCCTTCGGCCTCAACAGTTCTCGAAGGCCTTGTGACTTTCCCAGTTGTTCATGATTAATTGGATAAGGATTATTATTTTTTTTTTTTACTCACTATTTCTACCCCCCCTCCCCCCAAAAATGTATATCCATTAGAAAAATTCCTATGGAGTTTGGGGATTTTATTAATTTACATGACTTTTCCAGGTCTAAAAATCACACATTTAAAATGAGGCCACTATCCAGGGGTTTCAAGATTCTCCTCCTGTTGAGGAGCTGAATAATAATAAAAAATAAAAATAAAAAAAAAGATTTTTTGTTGTTCTACTGTGTGTACACCAGTCAGAGAATGGTAGTATGTGAAAATGTATTGCATCATATTTTATAGCTTTTAAAGTTCACTAAGACACCAAACATAATTTTTCATGGGAGAAGTTTAAAGCACATTATCAAACTGATTTTTTTTTTTTTCAGTTCTCAGGGATTAGACTTCAAACCGTTTCACCATACTTCAGTGTGTGTGTGTTGAGCTATTGGAAAGATCCTGGGTCTCTCAGGCCCCAAACACAACATGGGTTAAGTATTTCTTCATTTTACATCATTACTTTTATTTATTTTAAATGATTACAAATTCTAAAACGTTAAAAAAAAAATCCTGAAGGAAAATGACAGAATTTTAATGTGGTCTGACTTCATTCCCACTGTACATTAATGAACAGTCTTTGTTTACAGAAGGACTAGCTTAGCTATAATTCCCTTTTCTATCTGCATGCGCTCTGAAGATGATAAAGCTTTCAGCTTGGAGGTTTTTTTCTTTATAAGGCTTTGACTCTTAACATTTCACCATGGTGCATTAACCCCTAAGATGTTTGTCCTCCCGTTGAGAATGCATTACGTCACCAACCACTTTTGCACTTAACCGAGGAAGGAGGAGGAATGTGAGGGGTTGGAAAACAAATAAAACTAAAAAAAGATCTCTGTGGAGTTTAATTAGCTGAAATATGACTTAGGAGGAAAAACTCCATCAGGGAATTAGACTCAGTGAGACCAGCTGCAACCTGACTGTACTGATTTATGCAATCAATCTATGCAAAGATAATCGATGACTCTCTTGTCTGAAGTAGCCTATTTTGAGAGGATTATTTTCCTAACAAGATATAATAGCGTATGGTATAGAGTAAGTGGCTCTGGAGTGCCTCAAAGAGAGGAAATGATCTTTAAATGAACTGTGAACATCAACAGGAGACAATTCAAAAAGGCAAGCTGACAAAAGAAAATGTGCAATTCCAGACAGAAGATTAAGATAATGTAACACACACACTGTATATATATATATATATATATATATATATATATTAGTGCTGTCAAAACGATTAATTACATCTAACATAAAAGTTTGTTTATAAAATAAATGTGCATATATATATATATATATATAATGCGTGTATAAATATAATAATATATATATATGCACAGATATAAATAAAAACTTTTGTTAGATGATATTAATCGATATATATATATATATATATATATATATATATATATGTATGTATATATATATACAAAATGTTTTTTGGAACAATTTGCTGGTCAAGATTCTCAGATTAATGGAGATTTCTTTGCGGTATAAAGGGAAATGTTTTGCTGAATTCGGCTGTTTAACAATATTATTTTATTATAAAAATGCAGGTTGTGGAAAATATGCAGGCCGATGGCTTGAACAAAAGTATATGCTCAACAACCTAGTAGCTCACGGCAGGTCGGTCTTCAAAGATTTATAAGTTAAAATCAATACCCCTATGAAAAAATTAATGATACTTCTGGAACCCTGCTTTATCAAAAACAGAAACTTAAGATGAATTAACCAAGACTGACTTCAAGACTGAATTAAGCAAAACTGACTAAGACTTCAAGACAAAAGATCAACACCAACCACACGCTTGTGTTTACTTCCTCGCATGCATGTTTTGCTCAGGACAGCCGAAACTGATTAACGTGTCCTGCAAGAAAGTCTTTCACCACTGAGATTGATTTCTCTAGGTGAAACTGGCTGGATGTTATTCAGAAAGGTTTGGCCAGCCCTTTCAGACAGGAACTGAGTACAGGAGGGGTTCTGCTCTAACCACATATCTCTCCTCTTCCTGCTTATACAGTGTTAAGCGACAAATGACCTGAAACATTAAACACCTTCATGGTGTCGGTGACACATTGTAAACAATGTGACAAGACTAAACCCAGAATGGGTCATATACAACAGCAAAGAGTGTAGACTAACTACCCTCTCATGCCTTGTGGGTTATTGAACGTAGCCCAGTGTCTGAGTATGGAAATTGATTTTACACGCACACATCTGTTTGTAGGACTGTTACACAATAATTGAAGACTAATCATGAAACTGCTATTTTGCTCGTGTAATTACACACATGCTCTGTGTAAAACACGGCGGAGGCCACCGTCAAAAGAAAAGTATCATTATGAAGGGGCTGGGGACAAGGCATCAGATACTCGTAGGTAATCACAGCAATGTAGACATTCAGACAGAGTACACAGTTCAGTAAACAATAAGTTGATATCAAGTACTTGCACTTTAAAGACAATATTGTCAATTACTTTGTCTTTTTTTTTTGCTCCGGATCCAAATGAAGCCAAAGAGTTGAGCAACACGGTAGTGGTGTTTCCTTCGAGTGATTCAATGACTCACACATCGCTGTTTTTGAACGAATTAAGTGAACAATCCAAGGATTTACTATACAACTAGAAATATATATATATATATATAAGAGCTCAAGCATGTTAAGCAGCAGAGGAAATAATTGTAGAGATTGCTCATCATAATAAACAACGATGGTGTGGACGCTTATAGTTCTCTTTATATTTAAAAGTGATCCCAACAATATTATTCCTCTGTGCCCGTTTTATGGTGTCGACATATCATTGAAAAATTATTAAAACGTTATAATAGATGTCCTTGGTGTAATCTTTCTGGAACACGCAAACAGTCAAGCGATACAAGTGTTAATAACTAATTATTCATACCATATTAGGTTATGGAAAAACCTGTAAATATCAAATAAATTTAAAATAAGAACAATGAGGTCATTTTGTGAGTGATGTAGTTGGTCTCAAATCGGTCAAAATGATTAATTAACAAATGTATCAGATTTTGAATAATTTTTAAGCAAATAAAATATGTACAGTGGGGAGAACAAGTATTTGATACACTGCCGATTTTGCAGGTTTTCCCACTTACAAAGCATGTAGAAGTCTGTAATTTTTATCATAGGTACTCTTCAACTGTGAGTGACGGAATCTAAAACAAAAATCCAGAAAATCACATTGTATGGTTTTTAAGTAATTCATTTGCATTTTATTGACAAATGTTTGATACATCAGAAAAGCAGAACTTAATATTTGGTATACAAAAGCCTTTGTTTGCAATTACAGAGATCATACGTTTCCTGTAGTTCTTGACCAGGTTTGCACACACTGCAGCAGTGATTTGGCCCACTCCTCCATACAGACCACTCCAGGACCTTGAGATGCGTCTTATTGAGCCACTCCTTAGTTGCCCTGGCTGTGTGTTTCAGGCCGTTGTCATGCTGGAAGACCCAGGCACGACCCATCTTCAATGCTCTTACTGAGGGAAGGAGGTTGTTGGCCAAGATCTCGCGATACATGGCCTCATCAATCCGCCCCTCAATACGGTGCAGTCGTCCTGTCCCCTTTGCAGAAAAGCATCCCCAAAGAATGAGGTTTCCACCTCCATGATTCACGGTTGGGATGGTGTTCTTGGGGCTGTACCCATCCTGCTTCCTCCAAACACGGCGAGTGGAGTTTAGACCAAAAAGCTCTATTTTTGTCTCATCAGACCACATGACCTTCTCCCATTACTCCTCTGGATCATCCAGATGGTCATTGGCAAACTTCAGACTGGTCTGGACATGCGCTGGCTTGAGCAGGGGGACCTTGCGTGCGCTGCAGGATTTTAATCCATGGCGGCGTAGTGTGTTACTAATGGTTTTCTTTGAGACTGTGGTCCCAGCTCTCTTCAAGGTCATTGACCAGGTCCTGCCGTGTAGTTCTGGGCTGATCCCTCACCTTCCTCATGATCATTGATGCCCCACGAGGTGAGATCTTGCATGGAGCCCCAGACCGAGGGAGATTGACCGTCATCTTGAACTTCTTCCATTTTCTAATGATTGCGCCAACTGTTGTTGCCTTCTCACCAAGTTGCTTGCCTATTGTCCTGTAGCCCATCCCAGCCATGTGCAGGTCTACAATTTTATTGGATGTCCTTACACAGCTCTCTGGTCTTGGCCATTGTCGAGAGGTTGGAGTCTGTTTGATTGAGTGTGTGGACAGGTGTCTTTTATACAGGTAACGGGTTCAAACAAGTGCAGTTAATACAGGTAATGAGTGGAGAATAGGAGGGCTAACAGGTCTGTGAGAGCCGGAATTCTTACTGGTTGGTAGGTGACGCAATAAAATGCAAATGATTTACTTAAAAACCATACAATGTGATTTTCTGGATTTTTGTTTTAGATTCCGTCACTCACAGTTGAAGAGTACCTATGATAAAAATTACAGACTTCTACATGCTTTGTAAGTGGGAAAACCTGCAAAATCGGCAGTGTATCAAATACTTGTTCTCCCCACTGTATCTAATAGAGTTATATTATTGTACATGAGATATAAACAATACGAGATAAGATAAATCAAAAATAGCCATGACAGAACGTCTTGGTGAAATATTTATTCTTTTATATAAACATATAAAACAAATCTTGGAAGATCTTTTAAATACAGAATATCTGTACACAAACTTTGTACACAAGTTTCTGCAGTGCTCAGTATGTGTGCAGATTCAATCCATGGAATTTCTTGGCTCTTGAAACATGGCAGAGTGGGTCACCCAGAAAAGCACAAAGTAGAGCAGCGAGATGGGCTTGTTGTGCATCAATAGCTCCTGGACTTGCAACTCTCTCTTAATTAGACTAGTTTCCCAAACTACTCTTTACGAACACGAGTTGGTGAAATCTATCCTGCACCAAGCAGACAGTTAATACACATTGTGCATTTTATTTTATTTCCATTTGTCGACTTTAAATGTTTAAACAACTATGTAAAGAACTAGGCAAGAAAGAGGAAAGAAACAATCCAGAAACCCATTATGCTGACTATTTTCTCTGGTGTAGGTTATAATGCAGGTTAATGGCACAGGGCCATTTTTGAAGATGCTTCACCATATGAAGAGTGCGAGTTTGTGAGGAGAAGGAAATGTGGGTCAAGTCATCTGAAGATGAATAAGGGATATGCCTGGCAACTTTATCCACTGTGCTTCTGATTTAAAACTATTCAACTGGAGTTCCATAAAAATAGTCTGAATAAAGGGAAAAAACAAAAATCACGTGGGCTTAAAATACTCTTAACTTGTCTTTGTTACACAATTTGTTTTTTTTTTAGCTCTATGAAGACGTGGTACATTTATTCACCGATTCTGCCACGTTCCTCTCATGGGCCAAGAAACACTGAATCTCTTCACCAGGTTCTGGATTAAACTGACATCAACACTGTTAATAGTGTAGAACACACAAGCCAACCTCTAGGGGGAAGGTAAGAGGAAAACAAAAATAACATGAAATTCTAAAAAAATGTATTAAAAAAAGTCTCTGAAAAGGTATGAGGAGAAAAAAACAAAACAAATCTAGAACGATGTTATTGCCTGTAACAGTGCAGATACACACCGGGATATTATGCCAAGTGGCCAAAACACCCTGCCTGGGTTTGAAAAAATAAATAAATAAAGTCTTCACCATCAAGTGATTTTATATGCCACCTTTTGTGACTCTGCATATCTTTTCCCATGCGCACAACCGTAGCAACAAAGCAACTGCTGACACCATCACCCCTCTTTACTACAAATGTGCTGGCGGTCCATGGAAGGCTTGCAATTCATCCTTCATGTAATGAACACAAGCAAACCAGCCTGGTGACAACATTACTCTACAGTTCATTACTCTAGAATGAACTCACAAAAAAGACAATGGCCGATTGAAAGCGATTACTCTTTGTTTCAAGTCAACTCAGAGATAAAGGCAACTGGAAATGCCTTGGTATTCACCACTGAGGCTTTCTGTTCTCACACAGAGGTTGGTAGAGGGCTGAAGAGCTCTCCACCCTCTCTTCAGCATCTTCAGGCCCTCCAGCTGAGCAGTGATCATTCTAGATGTAGTCGTCATCCACCGGTTCCCCCCGAACATCACAGTAGTGGATGAAGACGACCACCACACGCTGGAAAACACCCCTGCGTGTCTGCCGTCGCTCTGAGATCTCCTCGCCGATCGTCTCCATGCAGATGTCGGCCGAGAGCTGCCCCTTACGCCGTGGCGCATAGATAGTAGCTGACGGAAAGGAACATTTCAGAGTGGGCGAGAGTAAGTTAGTTTATGCTGTGATTTTTTTTTTTTTAATGAGGGACTATTTTTAAAACTGAGGGACATATTAGAAGGAAAAGTGGGAAAATTGGAATAAATATACACTGTTCAAATTTGGCGTCAGTATTTAAAAAAAACAAAGATGGATTAAATTGATCAAAAGTGATGGTATAGACATTTAATGACAAAATATTTCAAACAAATGTTGTTCTTTTGAACTTTCTATTCATCGAAGAATTCTGAGAAAAAGTATTAAATAAAAGATTTAATATAAAAAATATATATTAAGCAGTGTTTTCAACATTGATAATCAGAAATGATTCTAGAGCAGCAAATTAGCATATTGGAAAGACTCTTAAGGATCATGTGACACTAAAGACTGGAGTAGTAATGCTGAAAATTCAGCTTTGCCATCACATGTATAAATTACATTTTAAAATATATTAAAACAGAAATCTATTTTAGTTTTTGATCCAATAAATGCAGCCTTGGTGAGCATAAGAAAGATTCTAAACAGTGGATGGGTAATACAAAAAAAATTAACAAAAAAAATGGGAAAACGTATGGTTGAACAAAGATCACACAGCTAAACAGCTGTGCCATAGCTAGGATTCATCAGCATTTGAATCATTGTTTTGTGATGAATAATAACACCTGAACTTCACTATTTTATCATGGACAGTGTGTTACTTACTGCTTTCATCATCCTCAAAGTCGTATCGAGCATAACTGTTGGGCTCTGCCGTGCGTAAAGAGCGAAGCCACGGGAAATCTGTGATCATTGAGTATGGCGCTCCATCTACTACTCCTAAAGCACAGGGAGTGTGGGAAAGCCATTACTTTTTTATTCCTTTAAAACTGAATGTGATCTTGTAAACATTTACGGGCCGATTCAACATTATGTGAGCCAGCTAATTTTCTCATCTATTAAGATCATTTGGAGCTTTATGTAAGGGATGTAAGTACAATTGTAAAATCTCTCTCTCTCTCTCACACACACACACACACACACACACACACACACACCACTATAACTGTGTTTCCAGAGGAAGCGAGGGGAACTTGGAGCTAGTCTCAAAGGACTCTGATCTGTTTCCTCTCACCCTCTAATGTGTAGATGTCTCGGCCCCAGGGATAGCTGGGATACTTCTTTACATCCTCTTCCGTCCGTGTGGCCTCCGGAAAGAATTCATACTTGATGAGTTCTCTTGTAAAGGACAAAAACACAGATTGGTGAGCTTTTGGGTATACCATGATAAGAAAATATTGCCATCTGGTGGACAAAGCAGGGGCCAGTTGCATAAACTGCTAAGACTAGTCTTACAAGTTAGTCATACTCGTTTTTTTTCTTTAAGACTGTTCACAACTGTTTTAAATCAATTACATAAAAACGGAGATGATGGTCTAATTTGATGCTAAAAAGTAAGACTGATTTCCCCTCGACTACCCGCTAGTTGGTCGTACTAGTACTTAAGTCACAGTCACATAATGGCTATGTTTATGTAACTGGCTCCCGGGGAATCAAATTAACCATTTGAAAAGTCAGCTTAACTTTTGCAGAATCAAATTGTAATGAAACAAGTCACAAAAAAAGAAAAAGTATTATTACTTTTTAAATACAGAGTTATAAAGATGATACACACAAAACAAAGATTTTATTCTTGGTCTATATCAATCTGCTAAAACTGAAATATTCTTCTGATGCAAAACTGTGATTTTATGAAGTCTTAGTTTTACCAGTACTGTATGGATAATGTCCAGTAAAAACTCACTGGCTAATGTTGGCAATGGTGTCCATCCAGCTACGTACGCGCACCTTGTTCCTAACATTGGGTGGGTTGCTGAACTCATGGATAATAGCAATGTGGTATGGGTACGGACCGCTGAAGAGCTTTTTCTCCAGAGCCAGAGAATCAATCTGGAGATTGATGTTGAAAAGAACATAAGTGTAACATATTGTGCTTTAAAGGGATAGTTCACCTAAAAATTATAACTACCCCATGAATTACTCACCCTCAAGCCATTCTAGGTGTATATGACTTACTTTTTTCAGACGAATACAATCGGAGTTATATAAAAAAAAAAAATGTCCTGGCTCTTCCAAGCTTTATAATAGCAATGAACGGAGGACAAAATTTTGAAGCCCAAAAAAGTGCACCCATCCATCATAAACGTACTCCACATGGCTCCAGGTGGTTAATAAAGGCCTTCTGAAGTGAAGCCCAGTGTTTGTGTAAGGTAAAAAACCATATTTAAAGCGTTATAAACTAAAATGGCCCATTATAAAGCTTGGAAGAGCCAGGACATTTTTTAATATATCTTTGATTGTATTCGTCTGAAAGAAGAAAGTCATATACACCTAGGATGGCTTGAGGGTGAGTAAATCATGGGGTAGTTTTCATTTTTGGGTGAATATCCTCTTAAATACCCTTTAAAGGGCTTAAAAAATGTAATGTAACACTATATAGTAATCCAAATCACAAGTTTTCTGGAAAATCGTTACATACAGTGCGAAACATTAGCATTTTAAGTTACAGTAATACAGTAAAAACACTAAAACTGTGAAATATTAGTACAATTAAAAATTTGCTGAATTTCCAGCATCATTACTCCAGTCTTCAGTGTAACATGATCCTTCAGAAATCATCTAATATGCTGATTTGCTGCTCAAGAAACAATTTTTTAAAGGATTCTTTGACAGATACATAGTTAAAACCAACAGCATTTATTTGAAATAGAAATAATTTGTAACATTCTAACTTTCTTACTGTACTGTCACTTTTAATCAATTTAATGCATCCTTGTTTTCTTTACTGTCATGGCAACCTAAGAATAACGCTGACCTGCTGCATAGGCCTCATGTAGATGATGCGGTTTCTCTCCGCAGGCATCCGTAAGATCTGGTCAAGCACCTGCTCCATATCCAACTTCTTACATTGTGCGTAGTCAAAGCGGTTCACTATGGGGGCACTTTCCACAATCAAGTGTTTTAGCACCCTACAGCGTGTCGCTTGGGAAGAAAGAATCAAATTACACATGAGGATCTGATACAGTTTAAACATGTATGTCGACGTCAACGTGTTTTGTTATAAACTCACCATGGACAAACATCATTTTGGGGCACTCCTTAAGGACCAGGTCTGTGATGCCACAGTTTGTAAGTGTGATTCCCACCAGGTTTTTGGATTTAAGGCTGAGCACCTGTATGATGTGAGAAAAAAAAGGTGTGTTTTGCACATACAGAGTGGCCCCAAATATACACTCACCTAAAGGATTATTAGGAACACCATACTAATACTGTGTTTGACCCCCTTTCGCCTTCAGAACTGCCTTCATTCCAAGTGGCATTGATTCAACAAGGTGCTGAAAGCATTCTTTAGAAATGTTGGCCCATATTGATAGGATAGCATCTTGCAGTTGATGGAGATTTGTGGGATGCACATCCAGGGGACGAAGCTCCCGTTCCACCACATCCCAAAGATACCCTATTGGGTTAAGATCTGGTGACTGTGGAGGCCATTTTAGTACAGTGAACTTTCGAGCTTTGTGACATGGTGCATTATCCTGCTGGAAGTAGCCATCAGAGGATGGGTACATGGTGGCCATAAAGGGATGGACATGGTCAGAAACAATGCTCAGGTAGGCCGTGGTATTTAAACGATGCCCAATTGGCACTAAGGGGCCTAAAGTGTGCCAAGAAAACATCCCCCACACCATTACACCACCACCACCACAGTGAGACTCATCAGACCAGGCAACATTTTTCCAGTCTTCAACTGTCCTATTTTGGTGAGCTCTTGCAATTGTAGCCTCTTTTTCCTATTTGTAGTGGAGATGAGTGGTACCCGGTGGAGTCTTCTGCTGTTGTAGCCCATCCGCCTCAAGGTTGTGCGTGTTGTGGCTTCACAAATGCTTTGCTGCATACCTCGGTTGTTTCAGTCAAAGTTGCTCTTCTATCAGCTTGAATCAGTAGGCCAATTCTCCTCTGACCTCTAGCATCAACAAGGCATTTTCACCCACAGGACTGCCGCATACTGGATGTTTTTCCCTTTTCACAAACTCTAGAAATGGTTGTGCGTGAAAATCCCAGTAACTGAGCAGATTGTGAAATACTCAGACCGACCCGTCTGGCACCAACAACCATGCCACGCTCAAAATTGCTTAAATCACCTTTCTTTCCCATTCTGACATTCAGTTTGGAGTTCAGGAGATTGTCTTGACCAGGACCACACCCCTAAATGCATTGAAGCAATTGCCATGTGATTGGTTGATTAGATAATTGCATTAATGAGAAATTGAACAAGTGTTCCTAATAATCCTTTAGGTGAGTGTATATGAACAGATTCTTGGACACTTGTGTTCTGCATTAAGGAAACGTATAGTTGAGTGAACCAGACTATGAACCCACCTGCACATGGTCGTCTTCAGTTACAGGGTCACTGGTGCTGGTGGACTTGTCTGCCATACGTTTTCTCTTTACCGCAGCCCGAGGCTTTGCTTTAGGCAGTTCTGGACAGACGAACAAGTGATGAGGAATAGTAGAAATGAACTGCAAATCTTACTGATGGACTGACTTATCTTGGCTAAATCTCATCTAATTAATTTCAACTAACTATTTTGCATATCATGAGCAACATAGCAATATAGATTAGCCTTGTGTTGTTTTAAACTTGCAGGACTTCCATGGATCAACCAATTCACTGAACAGATTTGACTCAAAAGAATGACTCAATCGTGAACTGGACATTGAGGGGTGAACACAGATTTCAGTGTGTTTCAGTACATGAGTCGTATGAACCACTTTTATGGTGGGTTTTCAAAACTTGATCAAAAGGTGAGTAAGTGATTCACTTTTCAAATTAATTTTTACAGAAATATTCATCTAAAAAGAGAAATTCTATGCATTTTTTATACATATACTACTGTTGGGGTCAGTAAGATTTTTTTAAAGAAAGAAATAATACTTTCATTCACCAAGGACGCATTTAGGCTAATTCACACTGCAATGACAGAAACCGGCCAATGCCAACAGTATGTCACATTCCAAGACCTGACAAACTCCGATTCAACATTATCAATTGGCGAAAACAAGAGCCGTACAACGGCAACAGAAACCGGCAGGGGTAACGCACTGATCCGACTAAACTAGATGAGCAACGAACTGTCTGTCAGTGCAGTTTGTTTGAACTGGCCTTTAAATTGATTAAAAGTGACAGTAAGGGCATATATATCTTCTGAACTATAATAATATTTGACAATATTACTGTTGTTATGGTATTTTGATCAAATAAATGCAGCCTTAATAATGAGCATAAGAGACTTTTCAAAACATTAATTTTTTTTACTGACCAAAAGTATGTCATTTTAATGGTAATATTAAAGGTGCAGTGTGTAGATTTTAGCGGCATCTAGCGGTTCGGTTGCGAGTTGCACTAATGGCTCAGCCCACTGCTCACCCCTCCCTTTCGAAGAAGCTACGGTTGCTAAAACGGGACAAACATATCGTCGTCTGAGACAACAGAGAATAGCCAGAGTAAGCCAAGTTTCTGTACCACAGTCCATTATAAACCACATCATGGATAAAGTTTACAAAGCCATAGTCAGGTGAGGATCAAGGGTCTTAATAGTGTTGTCAAAAAACTCGGTACTTCGGTACCAAGTCGGTATTTAAAAAAAAAAAAACGGTTACGGTACCAGCTTTTCTAGGTACCGAGTACCGGGTTAATCCGGTTCTTGATGCGCTGTCTGAAAGGTGCAGAGTTGCGTCCTCTTCATAAAAACACTGAGACATGGCGACCGGCGGCGCTGCTAATGCGTTGGCTCTGAATCCACTTGTTAACAAGGAGGAAAGAGCCACATATGGAAATATGTTGAATTAGGCTAATGTCACGTTGCCATAAAGGGCCGTTCACACAGCGCGTTTTTGCGCGTGCAAATTTCAAATGTAGGCGCGCGGGAAGCGCGCTTAATAATAGAAGAGATGTGCGAGCTTGTTTTTCCAGGCGCGTCACTGTTTATGGTTGCATAGTGGAGACATGCGAGAGCGAGCGCTTGTGGAGAGAAGGAGAAAACAGTGCGAACAGCGCTCGCCATGATGAAGAGGAAGTATCAGCAAAGGATTAATTGATTTCTAGCCCTTGCATTAGAAATTAGCTACAGGGTTCTCAAGCTTTGAAGACATCAGGCAAGAGTGACATTTTTGGCAGTTTTGGATCAAATAAAAGTACAGTTAAGTCAAATAAAACATGTTTTATCTCCTGTATAGTTTGGTAACACTACAATAAGATAGCATTCATTAACATTAATGCGTTATCCATCTACACATTGAGTGAACAATATATTTTTTCCAACATTGATTAATGTTTATGAATGTTATTTAATACAAATACTTGATTGTTCATGATTGTTCACTTCATTCATTGTGCATTAAATAATGTTAACAGATAAAACTTTTGATTTAAAAAATGTATTAGTACATTTTTAAATTAACCCCAAGGAGAATAATTGCTACAGTATAACTATTGTTTGTTAGGTCATTTTATCTAATGTTATCTATCAAATAGAATCTTATTGTAAAGTGTTTTTAATACTACAATTTCCATCTTTGTAACCGTGATATACACTTTAATATATGTAAATTTAATCTAAATTAAGCTTTGGTACCGAAATTGGTACCGAGAACCGTGGATTTTCACTGGTATTGGTACCGAATACTGAAATTTTGGTACCGTGACAACACTAGGTCTTAATATATAATATAATAATAGTAATCAGCTGATTGTCTCACGAACGTAACCAGCACATTTCTCCCCACATAGCAAACCCATAATACAGCGAGGGAGAAGAACCACATAAAACTATCCAACTACATGTTTTTTTCTAACAGGGTAGTAAAAGTTTAGCTGGCTAAATATGAGCTGTTACTGTGGCTGAGCTGGTTAAAGCGTAAAGCATTGTTTATACTCGACGCGTCCAAATGAGCGCAAAGATGCGCGCGGCAAAAATGACGTGATTGTAACAGCGCGTGCGCCTCCGCATCCCCTATACACCATTTACTACACACAAATTAATAAATAATAATGAATAAAAATATTGTTTATTTTCTCTGGTTTTGAAAACTCTTCGCGATCAACTTAAAATGCTTCCAAGATCGACTTACGTTACTGTTTTACGGTCAATAGTACTAATCAGCTGATTGTCAAAGCCATAACACAGCGAGGGAGAAGAACTAAGTTACATGAAACAGTCCAACTACATATTTTACACCACTGACAAGGGAAAAGTCACTTCTCACAGTGTTTATGGCTAGCTTCTAGCTTTCTGTGGCTTCTCTTTCAAGCTATGAACGAAACGCGCTCTGTAGCGCTGTTTGTTCGCTGTCGGCTACGGTAGAAACATGACGTCACTATGTCGACCTTAATAGAAGGGGGTGCCCGCGGTTATGTAGATATAAATGTCTCATTCTAAGGTAATAAAAACATAACGGTTCATTGAGTAAGGTCTTTATACACCACTGAACACATAGTTATGGATCTTACATTGCATTTCTGTCAATAGATCCTCAGAAATATTACACATTGCACCTTTAAATGTTATAGTCACATATTATACTTCAAGCTTAAAAAGACCTATTGTATAAATCTGTTGCAGTTTTTCACAAAGGAGCCTGAAAAAGTGTTAAAGGGGTCATATAATGGTACATGCACTTTTTTAAGTTGATTGTACTGAAATGTGTGTTGGCAGTGCCTGTACACAACCATCATATAATGATAAAAATCCATCCAGTGGTTTTGTTTTAATCTCCTTATATGTTTTCCCCTGCCTCAAATCGAGCCGTTCGACCGTGTGACGTCACACGGTCGGACGCCCCTCCCGCGATTGTTGATTGATAGGCGCGTTTCAACACAGACCCGCCCTCGCTCGTGAGAGCTGTCAATCATAGTCTGCGCGGACCGGCGCGGTCATGGTTGATATGCTGGAGCACTGTCTATGAGCAGAATGGCGTCTAAGCGATTGTGGTGTTCTGTTCTTGGGTGCAATAACACAGCAGTCATTTTAATGTTCCTAAATCCGAACCGCTGAAGACGCAGTGGTTGAGTTTGTTTTCGAAGGGAATATTCCCCACGACCAACGTCAATGCTTTCATATTTGCGCGAATCATTTCTCACCAGACTGCTTTATAAACGAGGATCAGTATAAAGCTGGTTTTGCTAAGCAGCTGCTCCTGAATAAAGAATCGGTACCAGATATTCGTGTTCCTGCTGAACCTCTAGAACAACTGAAGTGAGTGTAACGTTTTATTAAACTTTATATTAATATTTATATCTTTGCAAATCGCTTCACGATGAATGAGTCTAAGGTTTACACTCAGGGTACATTACTGCATGTTTTCTATGTACGACGTTCTCCATATAATTCATAATCCCACGTTTATAATGAACAACACGTTATGGTATTGTGTTACAAACGTGTACGCATAGAACAGAGGGGCGGAGTCAGGAAAGCTCATGATCATTTAAAGTCATATGCACTGAAACGGCGTGCTGAAAACAGAGCTGTTTTTGACCAGGTAAAATAAGTGTTTTCTTACAATACTAATGAGAATTTTTAATTAAAGTATATTACAAACTTTTAATTTAGACCCTAAAGAATCATATTAGCTTGTACAAAAATGGCATTATATGACCCCTTTAACAATTCCTGAAATAAATGCATCCACACTTGAGAGATGTTTTACACCATTAGTGGCTTTATGAATGTTAAAACTCTAGTTTCTTATATGTGCCCTTCTCAGCACTGTAGGTTCACTAGGAGTCAAAACAGTGGTGCCACTTTATCTGAATGTCAAGAACACATGGAGATATACTGCAGTATAGTTGCCAATATAGACTAGCAGTGGAGTAATCCAGACCCCCAGCATTCCTCCATCTGCTTTTATGCTATGCACAAAATGACACACCCGAGGGTCAGCCTTTGCCCAACTGTGCTTTTTTCCATTGCTCAAAAGACTCTTTGAAGTCCCACAGTGAGGAACCTCTGCTCTCATCTTACCTGACTCACAAACCAAGGGCACAGAGGAAAGTCTGCTGCGGGCACGAGTGACGGGTCTCCTGGGGAACTCGTCTGTAGGGCTTCTGTGTGACGAGCCTTGCTGGTGGCTTGCAGTCCTCTCACTATGCCCTTCAGATGAGCTGTGTGTCCTGGGTGGAGCGTTGGAGTGCTTGTTCTCCGTCTCATCTTCCCCTGCTCTCTGCTCTGGGCTGTGACGCTCTGGTCTGTGGTTCTCGTCCCCCGCTGGCAGGCTGTGGCCACTATGAGTCCTGTTTTCAGAGCCGGGACGCGACCTGCTGCACGTGCAGCGAGTCCTTACCATATCATCGTCCCCTCTGCCTGCCTCACCCTGGTCGTCCTGATTGGCCGAGTCCTCCCTCCAGCGGATGGAGCAAACACAGCTGCCGGCAGCGTGGCCTGAAGCAGGCCCAGTTCCACTGTTTCTGTCTCTGGCCGTCTCAGTGGCCGCCTTCATGTCAGCCTTGATCTGCTCGCTGGTTACCTGGCAGCCTTTCTCACAGCTGAACTCTTGAGGGTGCGGTCCACGTCTACGCAGCGGAGTTTTCCCTTTACCTGCCAGAATACAGCAGAACAATCATATTAGCATAAGTTAGCCATCAAGATGAGCTTTGTTCAGCACAGACTTTTTCTTGTTTCTTAGGGCGTTTTTACACTAGAGCTTTTGCTAATTTGTTTACACCTGGTATTAAAATGCGTTTTGGTCGATCGAAAACAAGTAGATGAGGGAGACACATACCAGTTTACACCTGGTATTTTAACCCATCTCTTTTGTCCACTTTCAACCACTTCTGTCCTGATTTCATCGACGGGAGGGTCTATGGGTGGGTAAATGTATGTTTTTTTAGGTTTCTTTCGATCTAATGAATAAAATAAGATTGCGCAATTTACATATATTTATGCGCCCGGAGACGAAATACGGAGTCATCAGCTTTAGTTTCTCTGATAGCTGCAAGAATTCAGGAATGGTGAGAAAACATTGTGCTTGGTCGTTTTTCATCTTCAAACCAAACTTGGGTCTCCAGCCAACAAAGTTTAAATCACATCTGGCTAACGCGCTTCCCATAATGTTTACGCATTAGGTCAGTAGGCAGAGAGTAGGCGTTTGTCTTTTGTGGCTGTTCGAAATACGAAAGCAATTCGGTCGAATGCAATCTGGTTCTCGAAAAATTTTTTTTTCATCAACGTTCTTTCTTTGTTGATGACGAACACAAACTTTCTTCTAAGAGCAACAGAGTCACACAATAGTCATTGCGATGGCACGTGCGTCATCACTACAACACACCCCATACGGCATTGGTCCTGGCTTTTGTTCACACAGGGCGCGTTCTGAGACTGATCCCGGCAATGCTACTAGGTCCCCATCCCGGCATCAGTCCTGGGACGTGTTTGCGTTCACTCAGTCCTGGGACGTGTTTGCGTTCACACAGAAGGCGCTCAAGCAATTTTACGGCAATTTCCCGGGATCAACCCGCTGTGTGAATTGTAAATGATGCAATTATAAAATGACTACAATTTCAGCTGTAAAGCAGCTCTACAAAATACAACAGTCATTATTCAGCTCAATTTAACGTTGATTCAATTCAGTTAAATAACTGTCAATGTTGCAAAGTTCATAAATTATGAAATTACTTCAAAGGCAGCTCTACACAACAAAAGTGTCATTAACCTGCTCAACTCAGTTCAAGTTTTTGTTCAAAAATATTTAAACACTTTTTTACTTCACACATGTTGGAATAATATGTGTTTGAAATGATTTTGAGCTATGAACCGCTGCAGTGGCTATGAGGACTTTAAATGTTAACTACCATGTGGAGTCACAGCTGTGCTGCTCTTCCCCTGGGCTTCTGTCACAGGGTACTGGCCTTGAGAGCGGGCGGCAGCTGGCGTCCTGATTGGACTGTACTCGTCCTCACTGTCTGAGTCAGACAGCACCACCGACTGCTTCTTCACTGTGGTTTGAACTCCGCTAGGGCCTAAATTAAATCATAAAAGAGAAGGCAATAAATAAATAAAAATATTATTGGTTAATTGTTAAATGTAACCTATCTGTTAAAATTATTTACAGGGTTTCTTCAGACCTGCTTGTTCCTCATCCTGTTCAAGCGAAGGATTAGTAGTCTGGCGGGAACCCTGGGTCTCTTCCTCTTGATTGACGGCCACAAGAACCGGCTCAGGCTCCATGTTGTCTGCCACCATGCCCTCCACATTGGGAATCTCTGATTAAAGACAGAAAAGTCAATTCAAACCTTTCAACAAGCAAAAAACACTAGAGGTTCAAAAGTTTGCAGTCAGTAAGATTTTTACAATATTTTTGAAAGAAGTCTCTTACACTCAATAAGGCAGCATTAATTTGATGAAGAATACAGAAAAAAAAATAGTGACTTTGTGAAATATTAAAACAAATTTTTCTATTTGAACATTTTAAAATGTAATTTATTTTTGTGATGGCAAAACAACATTTTCAGCATCATTACTCCAGTCTTCAGTCACATGATCCTTCAGAAATCATTCTAAAATGCTGATTTGGTGCCGTAACATTTCTTCTTATTATTATGAATGTTGAAAACAGTTGGCTGCTAAATATTTTTGAGGAAACCATTAAACATTTTTGTCAGGATTCTTTGATGAATAGAAAGTTAAAAAGAACCGCATTTATTTGGAAATAGAGTTCTTTGTAACATTATAAATGTCTTTACTGTCAATTATAGTAAACTTAATGCATCCCAGCTGAATGAAAGTATTCATTTCTGTATAAAAAACAAAAAACGTTCAGACCCCAACATTTTTTGAACGGTATACATACCCTCTGGGCCACGGTGGTTTTGCTGAGGCACATCTTCACCCTGGTGGTTGTTGTTATTTGGTGGAATGTTTGCATCATTATTGTTCTGGTGATTGTTGTTGTTATTGTTGTCATTATCATTGTTAGAATTCTGATTGCTGACCAGGGCAGATGATACCCCGATACCCGTGCCCGCACTGAGCCCCACACGGGCACAGCCCTGCAGTAAACAAATTACATGAATATGACTCACAACATTTCAACTCCTATAGCACAGTCGATATTATATTATAGCCATTTTCATTCACATTGCAATTTCTTTACCGTTCAAAAGTACACGTATTGTGATCAGCTGAGGTTCATATCGGTGGAAAGACCTTGAACTGTCTGTTTACCACAAATGGTAATGATATCCAAATGATAGTATATCAAAGCATATCACCGTCAACTCGGTTTTCATGGGATCCTATGCTCACCTTGGGAGGTTCACGAAACATCTGATCCAGAGAGATGAATTCCAGGCTGGGAAGCATTTCAATGAACTGACTGAACGACTCCAGCTTGATAGCATGACAGCGCACCAGAGTGATGTCCACCAACCGACTCCAGCGCGAGTGGTCTTTAACAAAGAGCGGCTTAACAGTCAGATTAATAAACGAATAGTGAAATATGCTTAAAATCAACTGTAAAGTTGAGGACTTTCTAGGTATTGTTGATAGAAATGGTACATTTTAAATAAAATAGTTTCTGAGTTCCATCATTAGCTCAGGAAATACATAAGTAAATGATGGTGAATTCATTACCTGTGATCCAGTTGTGTGGGTTGTGTAGATGTGGACAGTTATAAATGACCAAATACTTGATGGAGGTGAACACTTCATTAACAGCCTTCATTCCAATGTCTGTGATGATTCCTGGATTTTCAATCACATCAGCAAGACCGTATTTGACTAACTCAGCATGGCTCATGTTACCTGTGTGAAACATGTTTCATTGGAGGTAACTGAAGGGTTAGTTCCCACAAAAATGAAAATTCTGGTATTATTTACTTTGTCATTCCAAATCCATAAGACTTTCATCATTTTCGAAATACATATCAAGATATTTTTAATGAAACCTGACATATTTCTCTCCCTCTTTTTGAAACATCAATGTCTTGGGGAAATGAAGACATAAAATTAATCCATATGAATCGAGCAGTTTAATCCAATTCTTCTGAAGAGACATGATCACTTTATATGATAAACAGATTTCATTTAGGCATGCATCATTTCATTTGAGGCATTGATAAACAAATACACAGAACACATCAAATATGGTCAACAGATACTTAAGCATGCTTGCTTGACAATTTTATGATGTCTTTAAGAACTTTTTGATGCTTGAAGGTTTTGGTCGAATGGTCTTTCAATGGAGGAACATACAGAATATCTCAGGTTTCCTTTAAAAATATTTATTTGTGTTTTGAAAGTGAATGAAAGTCTTGCGAGGTTGGAACGACATGAGGGTTTGATGACAGAATGCACATTTTGGGCTGAAATACCCCTTTAAAGATGGCAACAGATAACTTCAAAGTAATATAATCCAATAATTATAATTATACAGAACCGTAGGAAGGGTTTTATAATCACTAAGGTCCCAAATTTGATTAGTTAGGGGGGTTAGTTTTACATATGTGTATTTCAAGACGTTTAAAGGCCAAAAAATTGGATAACAATAGCTTTAAAACCATGCCAGTGGGCAGTAGATTATTTGTCAATACCTGATCTCTCCTAATCTCCATCACTTTTTTTCTCTCAAGTCTCCTTATCTTGCCCTGTCTCTTCCCCTCCTAAAGCTGAGCTTTGACTGATAGTCTTTTCATTTTAGTCTGTGTCAGTGAAGAAAGTAAACATAGGGTTAACTGATATCTATGTTTTAGGAATCATTTTCTTAGAAAAGTTATTTTACTGAAGGCTACCAGGAAAGCTAGGTAACTAAGATTATTAAATTCATTCAAAATATGTACACATTCATTATTACTCTTATGCCTAAATATGATGAAAACTGCTTTGTTAATGTTTCTTGTCCCCTCACATTTACAGTTCACATTTTTTTTTTTACATTAAATGACTCTTAGGCTTATTTTCAATTAAAAAAATGGCGAAATTAGACAAAAGTTTATTAGTTTGCCTCGGTGAACTCATAGCTGGCTACGGCCATGCTTATAAAGACATAAGCTAAACGCAACACTTTGACAATTTTACATCCAAACTGTTTACAGTAACATCTGCATCCATGATGCTCCTGACAGCAAGATGTGATCATTCACATTATATAACAATGACTTACATTGCAATAGAAATTCATCAACATATCCAAGGTGCAAAGTCTCAAACTGGGGGAACTCCAGTTCTGCCATCTTCAGTGCAGAGAACACCCCATCTTTGGTTAAAGAAGGCTGGATTCGAACTTCATGCAACCTGTACAACCAAAGTCGATTCTGTCAATGTCTCTAATGCTATACAGAAGTCAGTGTAAGTTTATAATGTTCTTAAAACATTATAGATTTACCTGCGAGCAGCAGTAATGATGAGGTAGCCCAGATCCACCTCAAGTGCATTTTTACAGGCACCAAAAACAATTGTGTGCAAATTACGAAACCCTCCTAGAAGAGATGTACGTTAGACAATATGGCAGACATTGAACGTTCTTTTAGTAGTGGACACTGCATACTCATTTCTTGCTCAAAATATGTAGACAAAACAATACTGGTATTTCCTACATATGGACAATGAGAAATATTTTACAATACAACAATATATTATTCAGTAATTTTAATATGCCTCCTATTTATAAGGAGCTGGCAAAATTGTGTGGTTACCTGACCTCCAGCTATCCTCCACCACATGCTGAATCAGTCCCCCTAAGAAGGGCACCCTCACCAGCTCCAGCTGCTCCAAGTTGCGGGCGGAGGCCAGACCAGTGACAAGAGGCACATACTTAAGAGAATTGGTGGGACCGGCGCAGTTCCTCATGACAAACGTACGCAAGTTCACACAGAGAAAGTCTTTGAAGGGCTGAGGCTTAGTGAGGCGCACCCACTTCAGGTACAGATGTCTGAGCATGGATAGACAGGGGATCTCTGGCACATTGACACCTATAAGAAAGTTCAAACAGAAAGGTTTGAGACAAAATTTGACCAAGCTGACACATGATGGGAAAAAGGTTTGCACAATGGGGGCAATCTGAAACTCACCAACAAGATGGAGGGTCTGGATTTTAGCAGCAGCTGGAATGGTAAGTTTGTTCTCTGAAGGAATAGGAAAGGCCCCGTTTCGGTTCCTAAACTTCCCTAAAATGTGAACCTGAGGCATGTAGTTCCATACGGCCTCCACCAGCTCCAAATGGGATGTCTCAACTCCCTATAAGTACAGATATTGTTATCATTTTCTACTGTAGTAGAAAACAGACACTTCCATTTCCATAAACTGAAATGACAATTATCTCTAACATGAACTCACTATAAGGTTGGGACAGGCCTGTAGAGCCTCCAAAACACCAGGAATACTGAAGGCCTCATAACCTCTGACCCGCCTTCTCTCTAGGTAACGTGGATGAAGACCATACAGCTGCTCCAAGTCAGGCATCTTCTTCATCAGCATGAGGAAACTGGAGTCTGTGAAACCTAAGTTACAGACACATGACAGTTCAAACAATAGCAATTAGGAATGACAATGAAATGACAATAAGTATTACATTTCATGGCTTTAGGACTAGTAAACTTCTTTAGGACTTGTACTAATCTGAGTAGGTACTACATTTGAATTTACTTCACTATCGTTAAAAAAGTACGCTCTGTATAGTATGAATATGGGTAGTATGAATGACATTCGGATGTACTTCATCCACCATGTTGTTACTGTCAAATGACCAACCACCGTGGTCGCGGTGATGGCGACCCAACCCTCAGTGATGGCGCAGTGGATAAGACACATGCCTTTGGTGTGAGAGACCTGGGTTCGAATCCACTGTGAGACACCAATGTGTCCCTGAGCAAGACACTTAACCCCTAGTTGCTCCAGACATATATAGCAATTGTAAGTCGCTTTGGATAAAAGCGTCAGCTAAATGAATAAATGTAAATGTAAAATTCATAAATCTTCATGGGACAGTAAAGTGTCCATCGAATGCACACTTCTCGACGGAAGCAGTAGGTTGGGACTTTTCACCTACTTTTTCAAATACTTTGTATTCAGACAAACTAATCTTTTGCCGTACTGTTTTTCGCATACTATATAGTAGGGAAGTATTTGATTTCGGACGCAGCGTTGGACTACCATTCAAAACAAGGAAGCTTTAAATAATACATATAGCAAAAGACCAATATATCTGCCAGGTCTATTAATTGGCCAACCTGAACCAATCATGTCTGGCATTGGCTGATAATCAATCTGACTAACATAAGTTTCTCATTATATACGGTAGATACCAAAACTCAATATTTACTCAATTTTAGTGAACTGAATAAATGTTGTAATGTTATATTAAAATTATTTATTTTAAACATCTAATTTGTAGTTTGGGGTCAGAATTTTTTTTAATTAAATTAATACTTTTATTCAGCAATGGACATTCAATTTATTTAAAAAATGTCAGTAAATACATTTAAAATGTTTCAAAATATTTATATTATTTCAAATGAATGCTGCTCTGTAGAAATTTATATTCACCAAAGAATTATGAATAAATAAATAATAATCACGGTTTTCAGAAACCTATTAAGTAGCACAACTGTATTCAACATTGCTAATAATAAGAAATATTGCATGAGCACCAAATCAGCATATTACAATTATTTCATCTTTGCAATCACAGGAATAAATTATATATTTAAATATTTTAAAATAGCTATCAGTTATTTTAAATTGTAATAATAGTTCCCCAATATCACTGTTTTACTGTATTTTTGATCAACAATGCAGAGCATAAGAGTCTTCTTACGGAGCACAAACCTTTGAACGATAGGGTATTTTATTATTTTGGCATTACATCAGCCATTGACCATCTAGCTCTCTAGATATCAACATCAACGATTCAACCACTAAATTTAAGAGGGCTATGGTAAATCATGTTAAACTGAGCTGATAGTACACTAAAAGCCTAAAAAAACTTTTAATGCATAAACATGCAGGGTAGAGGGATGTGAAATCTTTCAATTCTGCCAGAAACCTGCTGAGTAGATCAGTGTTTGTACAGGAGTTTGATACTTAATTATGGACTACACATTTATTCCAGGTTTAGTTATAACCAGATCTCACTAGTGAAATTTGACACAGAGCAGGAGCATCAAGAGTACCATCTACCTGAGGGCATGTACTCCCACCACCGGCTGGCACAAAGGTCCACCACCTTCACCACCCGCAAGTACAGAGTCACCGCTTCCCGCAGTTTCCGTGAAAGACACTCCATACACATTATGTCCTGCATGGGTAAGTATCTGAGGGGAGATAAACTTAAGCATCATAATTAGCAGTTAGGAGAACAGATGGATGGATGGTAATAGCATTGCTAATACGGTAGAGCTAACTATTGTACTAACTAGTGGTGGGGTGTTGGGGTGCTGTACTGACCGGAATATGTGGCAAAGCACCTCATGTGAAAGCTCATTGATGTAGTCTTTGGGTTCCTCATGCCCAAGAGAGCTAAAAGTTCCTCCCCCCAAACTATGAGTCCTGGTGACCTTACGCCGTGGGCCCATCATGTCCAGAACAGTGAGATATCCACCAAGGGAAGGTAATAAGCTCACTCCCTCTGTCCTGATCCTCTTTTTTGAGGCATCAACACACAATCATCACTACTCCTGTGTAAAGAATAAATAACTTACAGCAGTAAACATCTATGAGACAAAGAACGAGGGTGTCACTTTCACTTACATGTAAATCCATATAAACTATCATAAACAAAACAGAACAACAGCTCAAGGAGGTACAAACAGAAGAAAAGATCCATGAACACCTCAAACAATGGGCAATCTACAACAGACTGGCTGTAACACTCACAGGAGACTAGCAGGAGCTATGCTATGTTCTTAACAGCGGTTGTTGAGAGGCATCATGGCCCAAATGGAGAAGAGTTGAGCCGTTCAGTGATCAGCAGCATGTGGAGAGATAGTGATGCTGCTGTTTGAGGTTATGATCACCAGCTCTAGCTAGCAATCAGCTGTTAGCAAACTCACCACTGTTTTATAAGGATGTAGACCTAACAGTGCTGCAACAAGACTTTTAAGGCGAAGCGTTCAGCAGAAACTGGTCTATTTATCTCCTCTTATTTTCAGCCAAGCTCATAAGTGCGATTTGTGGCCAGTTTGAGGGTGAGCAGCCAGCAGCAGCTGTCTGTCTGATTCCGCGTTCAATATCGATGTGAAGCCAGCGTTAGCCTTCCAAATACAAACAGGAAGTTCAGTATAATTTTTTTTTTACAAAATAAAAGACGCAAATAATTGGTAAATGGATTTAATATACAGGTGAAACTCGAAAAATTAGAATATCATGCAAAAGTTAATTTATTCCAGTAATTCAACTTAAAAGGTTAAACTAATATATTATATAGACTCATTACATGCAAAGTGAGATATTTCAAGCCTTTATTTGTTATAATTTTGATGATTATGGCTTACAGCTTATGAAATCCCCAAATTCAAAATCTCAGAAAATTTGAATATTACATGAAATCAATCATAAAAAGAAGGATTTTAAATACAGAAATGTCAGCCCCTTTGAAAAGTATAATCATGCATATGAACTCAGTACTTAGTTTGGGCCCCTTTTGCATGAATTACTGCCTCAATGCTGCGTGGCATGAATGCGATCAGCCTGTGGCACTGCTGAGGTGTTATGGAAGATCAGGATGCTTCAATAGTGGCCTTTAGCTCTTCTGCATTGTTCGGTCTCATGTCTCTCATCTCTCTCTTGGCAATGCCCCATATTATCTATGGGGTTCAGGTCAAGTGAGTTTGCTGGCCAATCAAGCACAGTAATCCCATGGTCATTGAACCAGGTTTTGGTACTTTTGGCAGTGTGGGCAGGTGCCAAGTCCTGCTGGAAAATGAAGTCAGCATCTCCATAAAGCTTGTCTACTGAAGGAAGCATGAAAAGTATTCTAAAATGTCCTGGTAGACGGCTACGTTGACTCTGGACTTAATAAAGGACAGTGGACCAACACCAGCCAATGACATGGCACCCCAAATCAACACAGACTGTGGAAACTTCGCACTGGACTTCAAGCATGTTGGATTGTGTGCCTCTCCATTCTTCCTCCAGACTCTGGGACCTTGGTTTCCAAATGAGATGCAAAATTTGCTCTCATCAGAAAAGAGGACTTTGGACCACTGAGCAACAGACCAGTTCTTTTTTTCTTTAGCCCATGTAAGATGCTTCTGACGTTTGTTGTTCAGAAGCGGCTTGACAAGAGGAATACGACATTTGAAGCCCATGTCCAGGACCCGTCTGTGTGTGGTAGCTCTTGATGCAGTAACTCCAGCCTCAGTCCACTCCTTGTGAAGCTCCCCCACACATTTGAATAGTCTTCTCCTGACAATCCTCTCCAGGCTGCGGTCATCCCTGCTACTTGTGCACCTTTTTCTTCCACACTTTTCCCTTCCACTTAACTTTCTATTAATGTGCTTTAATACAGCACTTTGAGAACATCCAACTTCTTTTGCAATTACCTTTTGAGGCTTTCCCTCCTTGTGGGGGGTGTCAATGATGGTTTTCTGTACAACTGTCAGGTTGTGAATTCTACTGACCAGACTGAGAGACCATTTAACGGCTCAGGAACCCTTTGCAGGCGTTTTGGATTAATTAGCTGATTAGAGTGTGACTTTGAGCCTACAATACTGAACCTTTTCACAATATTCTAACTTTCTGAGATTTCGAATTTGGGGATTTCATAAGCTGTAAGCCATAATCATCAAAATTATAACAAATAAAGGCTTGAAATATCTCACTTTACATGTAATGAGTCGGTAACACTTTACTTGAAGGGGTGTGCATAAGACTAACATGACGCCTTCATAATCATGACATGACACATGTTATGAATATGAAGGAAGTTTTATGCATGTTTATGACAACTGTCATTAAGTGTCATTCGCTCAGTTATGACATTTTTAATGCAAATATGACATTGTTTGAAATGTCTTTGTTATGACACCTTGACATAAGCAAATACATCATAACCTGTCAGTGTCTTTGTCATGACAACTTGACATTACTAAGACAACACAACCTGTCATAAAAATGACATAGCAGATTAATTATAAAACTTAAGAAACCACTTAGCTTTATTGGTTAAAATTACATTAAACTGTCAGGTGGTTGGCTTTGACATTGGCTGTCATGAAGCCATTATAACTTTTTAATGACAAATTCAATTTGTACCACTGTAGTTGAGGTCACGAAAAATATTCATGACACAGTTATAATGGCCTCATGACAGCCAATGTCAAAACCAACCACATGACAGTTTAATTTAATTTAATGTCAAGTTGTCATGACAAAGACACTGACAGGTTATGATGTTATGGTTTATGTCAAGATGTCATAACAAAGACATCTTAAACAATGTCATATTTGCATTCAAAATGTCATTATTGAGCGAAAGACACTTAATGTCAGTTGTCATAAACATTCACAAACCCTACTTCATATTCATGACATATGTCATGTCATGGTTATGAAGGTGTCATGTCAGTCTTATGCACACCCCTTCAAGTAAAGTGTTACCAATGAGTCTATATGATACATTAGTTTCACCTTTTAAGTTGAATTACTGAAATAAATGAACTTTTGCACGATATTCTAATTTTTCGAGTTTCACCTGTATAATTATACTAACGAAACGGAAAGTTAACCCTTGTGCATTGTTCAAATTCACTACCCTTTCGTTATGTTCGTGGCTGAAAACAGCCACTACTTTAAACTGTTGTAAAAATGTATCAGATAAATATTTTTTTCAATTTTTTTTTGTGCATAAATCTATTAATCAACCTCAGTCCTGATCAAAACTATTAAATGTTTTTAAAAAATTCATGATTTTAACTCTTTAATTGCCAAATTCATAAACGATGAAACTGATTTGGGGGAAAAAAACACACAAAATGACTTATTTTCAATATAAAATGTGATTGTGGACTGTTTTTTTTTTTTTTACCTTTTATCACAGTATTGGACATGTCAAAGATTAGAAACAACAATGGTTTTGATGCATTGTTAGTTTTTGTGCAGCATCAGATTTTAACCTTTTCTCCCTCATTTACTGTTCGTGGCTGTTTTTGCCCCATTGACTTCCATTATAACCACATTTTTTGTATTGCAAAGCCATGACACTATATAATCATGCATTTTTGATTGTTGGTGGTTTTCCCTGTTGGGAAGAGGTAAAATTTGTCATTTTTACTGTTGATAACCAGGTGGCACCATTAACCCTTTAGATAGGGCTGTGCAAAAAAAAAGAGCTTAGTTTCTGGCTTTTACATGGAGTTATATGGAGTATATTAAAGCAGCACTAGGTTACTTTTCAACCTTCATAATATATTTCCAAGTCTCTTGTGATGGTACATCGACTTACAATAGGTTGAATGACACGTCTGCCATAGCCTGACGGGGTCTGTAGCGTTTTTAATCGTACTTTTAAACTTCGGGTTTCGGGTAGTAACCGGCGAACAAAGAGAACTACAAAATTCGACTGCTTTACGGCATATACGTCACTTCCACCACCACCCCCACTTCCTTAAAATCGGACGTGCGAGCCAAATGTTATAGTCATGGCCGAAGCAGCACAGAAAAACAAGAAAGCAAAGGTTTTATCGGAGCAAAGCAAAAAGAGAAAGTGATCGCGTTAAAGGCAGAACGAGGATCAACATTGGGCCAGCATTTTCTCGCTGGCATGAGCTGAAGGAGGAGGAGGGGTGCCCGACCGATGCAGACTTGGCAAAAAAAAATCAAAAATCAAATGAAAGCCTGTGTCTAAACGGCGTGCACAAGTTTGGTAGGGGCTACATTCTTGCAAGTAAATATATAAGATGTACAAAATCATATTTTAGGATACCTAACATGTCTGTGATATTTGTTTATTTGTCTTGCCTCAAGCTATATTGCAAATCGATTTGTAAAATTTGCAGATTCATTTATGGTAGCTTGATAATATTGACGATATATGGTTATTATCAACCACTCAAACATTGCATTGAAGTATCATATAGATTCAGTAAAACGGTAACCAATAGACTAGGCTACTATAATGACGCTGATCATCGCGATCATTTGTCGTTAGAAAAAAAATAAAACCCATGAAATTATATTCATATGACATGCTGAAATATATGCCACTGTACCTGGGATGAAGACATTTCACACGCGACGCAAGCAGAACACCTGCATGTGACCTCCTCCTACAGTGTTCAGGGCTATCATGGTTGTCAACAATTGCACGTGCATGTAGGATGACAGAGTTTACGACAGTAGTAGAGGTCTAGAGGACAATACTGTTTCCCAACTGTAGGGGGACCCCACCCCGAGAGCAAAAGTTCCCTGGTGTTACTTTAAAGTGTAAGTGTGTGTGTGTGTGTGTGTGTGTGTGTGTGAGAGAGAGAGAGAGAGAGAGAGAGAGAGAGAGAGAGAGAGAGAGAGAGAGAGAGAGAGAGAGAGAGAGAGAGAGAGAGAGAGAGAGAGAGAGAGAGAGAGAGAGAGAGAGAGAACTCACCTTGATGCGTCTGAGGAAATCAAAATATGCACCTCAGCTCTCAGAACTACATGGAGTAAACAAAAACAAAGTAAGTGTATTTATGCATCTGCTGCCTTTTGATGGTGAGAAATGCAGACTAAACAAAAACAAAGCAAGTGGCACCATATAATCATGAATTTTTGATTGTTGGTGGTTTTCCCTGTTGGGAAGAGGTAAAATTGGTAATTTTTACTGTTGATAACCAGGTGGCACCATTAACCCTTTAGATAGGACTGTGCAAAAAAAAAGCTTAGTTTCTGGCTTTTACATGGAGTTATATAGAGTATAATAGCATATTAAAGTGTGTGTGTGTGTGTGTGTGTCTTTTACATGGAGTTATATGTAGTATAATAGCATATTAAAGTGTGTGTGTGTGTGTGTGTGAGAGAGAGAGAGAGAGAGAGAGAGAGAGAGAGAGAGAGAGTGTGTGAGAACTCACCTTGATGCGTCTTAGAAAATCAAAATATGCACCTCAGCTCTCAGAACTACATGGAGTAAACAAAAACTAAGTAAGTGTATTATGCATCTGCTGCCTTTTGATGGTGAGAAATGCAGACTAAACAAAAACAAAGCAAGTGGATTTAAACACTTGTCATTTGATGGTGAGAAGAGCAGCAAGCAACATGAGAAAGGGCTTTAGTAGTGAAGTTTTAGAGATGATTATGCAGCCTGACCCCTCCAGCAAGCAGCAGAATGTATTGTCTTCTCCCTCTGACACCACAGACTCAGGAGAGTCAGATCCTGATTTGGTTGTGGCACCCTCATCATCCTCTCTAGCTTCCAGGTGAGGAGGATTCGGAGGATCCTGGATCTGGGTGGATTGGGAGAATCTTGAGAGGGACATGGTGGCTCTAAAAAATCGCACGACCACTGTGATCATCCCACAGGCAACGTGTGGACTCCCCTCTGGACCTGTAGACGCCGGCCAAAATCAATAGCCCCATGTAGGCACGGAGATCTGTGGCACCATTTTATTTCATGTCACTCGTGAACATTATTGCAACTAACAGAATTATCTGATTGTGAGTTTGATTATTTATTGGGTCATGGTTAAACATACAGCTTGACATTTCTACAATGACACCTTCTTGATAGTGTAGGCCACCCGCCTTCACATGCCAAGACAATGTGCCACCTCTGTAATTTGGCCGTCTTCCGGCCCCCACTTCTTAATGTACACGTAACCACAGGAAATCAATTTTCGCTAATACACAAATGACTCTGTTTTCAGGGAGTCAAGTTCCACCCCCAGTACAAACTGCTCTTAACTTCCATTTGCCAGTATGAAGGTGTTGACTGTTTTGCGCGATCTCTGATCTCCGTGTGCTAGTGAAATGTGTACTGTATGTGTGTGTGTGTGTGTGTGTGCACGCTTCAATGAAATCAGCGCATTAATATAGAACGGTGATTAAACTGACGGGAACTACCTGTGCATGAAATGGTTTTAATGCACACCATCCAGCCAATATAATATATAATATATATTTAAATCTAGTACATTACAATACAGCATGTAGGCTACATGCTTTTGAGACCCACTACTACATTCACTCAGTATTTTGAACATTATTGATATAGGCCACCTTTCTAGCAAGGAAGAAATACCTGTGTAAAAAAGAAAATTTGCTGATTAAAATGGGCTAACACTAACCGAAAGTCACATGTTGTTGGGCATCTGTAGTTTTCCAAGGCCTTTTTCAGGATCTGTGATTTTCGGAGGTGCAGAGTCCAGGCATTAGCTCTAAATATTTGCAATGCCAGGTAGTCTGTCTGTGGCACAGCTTCAAAACAAGTGACTGTATAGCCTGACACTGGCATAAACATGTTAAGAATTTAAAGTTTAATTTAATAAAAAAATAATATGTATTTAATAATAAAATAATAAGCAAAGATAACATCTTTTTAGATCCAGTTTGCATATTTTCGGTTACCCCTCTGCACCAGTGTACATGTATTGAGGGCATTTGTTTTTGGTTGTCATAGAAAAGTGGATGACAAGGGATAAATACAATCCAACATGATTAAGATATAAATCTCATTTTAATGTATGCATGTTAGTGGCAAGCAAAAGGGAAGACTTCACTTGAGATGACCAAAGTAGGGTTTATACATAAACACGTATATGTACAGATACTAGGAATATGAAGAGAAAAAAAAAAATCAATATATGATACACTGATACATAGAATTCTCTCTAACACATGGGATGTCAAATTGGGAAATCTTCCTACATTATGATTTGATTAAATGGCATGTTTGTGGTACTTCAATCTGTTTGAAAATGGCGATCCCCTAAAATCTAGAGTATGATGAAAACTGAGTGAAATCTTGTGTAAAAGCATGGAGGCTGTACCTGGGAGTTTTTCATAAATTGTCTCAGTGCTGCTCAGTGCTTTGAACAACTTATCTCAGACATGAAGCACATAGCTGGGCCTCTGATAAAACAGCCCACTACAAATGTGGAGACACACACTGCACACACCCTGAGGAGATGTCACCTCATAACATTAATAATAACATTGGCAATTGCTACTTCATGTCAGTAGGTATAATATATATCATATAAGTATAAGCAACACCTTTAAAGATTAATGCTATCGAAGAATGATCATCCTCAGGCACACTGGTAATTTAGTTCTTTGTTCTTCTTTTTCCATATTTTATTGTACTGCCACGAAACAGGAAAATAAGTTAACCTGGGAGAAAATTGCGTTTGGACTTTTTTATAATTGATATTATAAATTCAGTAGGCTTTAAACTTCTAAAAAAATCTATGTATCTCATGTGCCATTTTTAAATGTATAATTGTCAAAGATAAGTTCAAATACATCAATTTTATGGTTTATGTAATGCAAGTAACAAAAATGGAACTGACTGCAAATAATAATAATAATAATTAATTTAAAATAACTACTGTGAATTGGTAGTGTAGTTATAGCCACAAGATAGTATAACCTAGGAGTATCAGCTCCCTATTACATTAGTTTTTTAAAATAAAATAAATAAATAAATAATTAAAATCAATCAATAAATTATCATAGTACATAATAACCTTGATAAGCTGGTTGCTGGTCAAAGTGGTTGCCTCCACAGGTTAGACGATTCAACTTCTTTACCTGAAGTTTTTTTTAAAGGATTTAGAGAATGAAATAAAGGTAAATGAGATTCTCCTGTCTGGGACCAAATCAAGTCTCACAGCAAATTTATTTACAGATTGAGAAACGTGATTGAAACTCTGCTCAAATAATCATCCTGAGAAATAGGAACACATTTCTCTCACTTGTGAAGACTTCAATCCACAGCTCAAGTCAGAAATAATTAATTATGCCATTACTGCATCTGCCAATGAACATCATGTAAATGTAGCATCAATCTGCATGCTCAGACAAGACCGTTTTCACCATCTCACAAGACATCCAGTCAGCCTGTTGAAATGTAACCTCTCGCTCGATTTGAGCAACTGCTTAAAACCAATTATAAATGAAAGCCAGTGATGTCTGGGTCTGAATGCGGAGACGAGATCCATTTGATGAGAACGAGAGGAGACGATGAGGAGTGGCAGCTGTGGGATTTTGGCCTGGTGACACAGTAAGGCGTACGGGTTGAGACAAATTATTCAGAATCCCCTGAGACAAACAAAATGAAGCACAAGATGAGATTCATTCCCTTGGCTTTCCTCTCTGTGACGGGGGGCTTGACATCAACCCTTCAGGAAGGGCATAACACAAACTTGAGATTACTGGTTATTTCTCGAAAATAAGAGTGCCTTCGTTATTGCGTACTTTTTAAGAAATAACACAGGTAAGAAAAATATACGACGCATTTAAGAAATAAGATATAAAAGCAAACCACCTAAAAATAAAATAATAGAACAGTTGATTTAGGCAGTGTATTTTCAAACTTTTAGATGTCATGGACCCCAAATAAGATCATCCTCATCTGAGTGACCCACCCAAGACTTAAAACTAAGGCTATATATGTAAAGACCCAAACATTAACCCTCTGGGGTCTGAGGTGTTTTTGGGGCCCTTGAGATGTTTTGACATGTCCTGACATTTGTGCTTATTTCAGCTACTTAAAACATACCATTTGTCAACATATAAATTTGCTGTATTCAGCACAAACTCTGCTACAATAATATGTGAGCAAAATGGATGTACATGTTTGCATTTTATAGAAAAAAAATAGTATGCGTGGTTAGTATGTTTTGGGGGAAAAAATGTCACCGCAATAATGCCATTTAACAAATACTGAATAGTTGTCCACAAGACTTTTGAGTTACTATTCTTGTAGGCTAGAATTTTTACTTCAAAATGAAGTGAAAATCATTCTGACCACTCTTTCACAAACAACAATATAATGATTTAAATTTCTTACGTCAGTTTTTGGTCAGCACTGCTGTATGCGTGGGAGTGTGAATGGCCATGAATATTAATGTGATTTACACCTGGGTGGGAAGACTAAAGACACTCCCCCAATGGCCCATCAAGGTGCTGTGAGGCAGCCTGAACTAAGAATGATTCACTGATGAATAACAAGTTAAAAAGAACAGCATTTATTCAAAATAGAAATCTTTCCTAAGAACGTAAAGACTTAAAGTCATTACTATCACTTAACACATCCTTTAAAAAAAAAAAAACATAAAAAGACCAAACTTGTTTTTTTATATATATAAAAAAGTGGACTGCCTGTTGCTTGCCTGCTTGTTTGCCTTGGCTCTCTTCGGAACTGGTGGATGGACGTGTTCATTGTCACATCTGTTATAAAAAAGAAAAAAGCATGATAACACAATCAAATAAACTGTATTATTATCATTATCAATCACTAATTGCCATGGATATATATATATATTTTTGTAATTTCACACAAGAATAGGTAGCCTACTTTTACATTATGACGATGTAAACACAATTAGGCTAAATTTCATCTGTAAAATATTACGTCTGTGCACTTACTCAGTATGATTCTCGATCGCACTGAGAACTGAACGGCACCTGCGTGTCCCTCTGCGAGGTGCTGGCGAAGGAGAGCATGATGCAGACACATTCCTAAAAAAAACAACAACAACAATAAAACTGTTAGCATACATTATCCAAAGTAAACTGATGGACAATTAATGGGTATGGATGCACAATGTATGTATATATATCTGTTGATGGGCCATGGGACGGAGAAATATCTGTTGATGGGCCATATGGTCTATATGGCCCATCAACGCATTTAGTGATAGGACTACACGCAATGAACGGATCGTTCGCGAACGACACATCACTACATTTCAAACATTTACACCTGTATTCAGTTATTTACGCATGATATAGTGTCATAGGCTAACCAAAACTGAACATTTAATTATATAAAAAATATATTGTATTTAGACCTCTTTTACCGGAGCCTGAAATATATTTCTCGTTATATAACCTAAGCAGTTATTCGCAAACAAAATAGGCTACATTACGCATAAGGCACTATTTTAGCATAAGTAGTGTCATAGGCTAACCAAAACTCAACATTTTTATATAAAAAATATATTATATTTAGACAGTATCACATATTTTACCGGAGGCTGAAATATATTTCACTAAAACAATAGGCTATACCCAGTGCTTTAAGTGGCCCAAAAGAGGTGGCGGTACTCTATTATTATTTATTTATTTTTTGCTGACTCCCCTCCTCCCCTGAGGTAACAACAACTATATTGAAGGGGTTTTATATAAACAGCAGTCAACAGACGACCTTATAAAAAATAATAAATCCTTTTATTAGTGTGTGGATTTGCTTTAGCTAGAAAGAGCTCCTGAACATAAATAAAATGTGCAAAATGGTATTGAAAAAATACCCTTAAAAAGAGCTACAGTAGAAAGAGCTACTGAACATAAATAAAATGTACAAAATGTGGATATGAATCCAACTGGAAAAACTTGTGAAAAGATATATTTTGATTAGTCAAATAGCAAATAGCATATAGTGAAGCTCTATAGCCATCTAGTGGTTAAAGTGATTTTTATTTTATTTTAAAACTGCATTTTCCAAAAAATGGCCAAAAATCTTACATTAAACCATGTAAAATTATCCATGTTATCTCCATGAATGAAAGTTAGAAATCTGGGTCTTTTATAAAGTGAATTTGACACAAAATGCTGTTTTTTTTTGTAAATGTAGGCTGTAAATATTTATTTATCATAAATCCTCCAAAAACTGCACAAATGTTGAGTAAAAACATTAATAAACAAAGTAAAATTACATTTGTAAAAAAAACAAAAAACACCTTTATTCTGTTACAAATTTAAATGTTATTGTCTGTGGTATAGAGGGGTTTCACGACGCGTCATCAATCCGGAAGTCGGCCATTTTGGAGGCACAGAACGTAAATAATGCCACTGAACTGAATGGACTCGCAAATTTGGCTGATTATTGCTGCTGAAAAATGGTCGAGTTTTTGATGGTTTTTGTCTGTACCAATCGGTCACATCGGGAAAAAACATGTCGAGTGCTATAGACTGTCAAAAGTTAAAGAGAAGAGTGCAAAAAACTGATGAAAGTTTGTGGTTAAGAGAGGTACAGCATCAGACACGTGTAAATGAAGCGTTGACTATGGCTAAAATGTCGACGTAGTTAACTATGGCTACATTCACACTGTCAGTCCAAATCCGATTATCTTTGTATCAAATTGGAATCTGATCTAAAATGATGTCCACACTGTGTATCGCAACTGTTCAGATCCGACGTGTGTGTCCATGCATGTTATTTGGTAATATGGCAATGACTTTGCGTTGATGGAGGGGTTGCATTTGCAATATAATGTTAGATGTTGTCTTTTTTAAATGTTACAACATGGAAATGTGTATAGCCGCCGCGCTGGACTACTACGGCAGAACTGTAGGAGGCTGGTATGTAACGTTACATACGTCTGCGCCGGTTTCAGAAATAATACTTTTCTGCTCGTCCGGCACTTTGCAACAACACAGCATTGTTTCGGCAGTGACTTTCAGCATGTTTCCTATAAATGACGTTTGCATTTTAAGACATACCACGCGAAATCCGATCGTTCAGACTGAGGCTGATGTCCTGATATGTGATTTGAATAGGATTTCAAACCACATATGGATGTAACTTGAAACGAATTTCATGTGCTTTTTTGGACTGACAATCTGAACGTATCTTATTTCGGGATAATAAATAGATGGAAGAATTGCAGTAATGTTACGTGCTAGAGAAGCTAACTCGTTCGGATCTTTAGCAGCTACCACATAATGTGACCACATAAAACATATTAACTTTAGTTTGTCAAAATGTTGCGCTCTCTCCTGCTTCCCAAGTCCTTCTCTATATGATTTCGCACCTACCACGTGTTTTTTCCGTGGTTTATTAGTGTAACAATGTGTTCAGTAGTACATGAACAGTGCAATCCATGCTGTTGTTTACATCCGAGTGCCTCCATAATGGCCGCGCATCCGGGTTACCGCCCAGAACGTGACGTTGGTGAAACCCCTCTATAGAGCATCACAGTCCCGCCCACAGCCCGAGAGAGCTTCGGTGCCGGAAGTAAATTTCCCATTCATTTATCCCATTGACGTTTTGGAAAAACCGTCTCTAAAGAGTTTTAGAGCATGTCTGAGGATAACCAGCAACGGCTGAACTCATAAGCATACAACATATCATTTCGAGTGAAAAAACGAAGAGAAAATCCAAATAAAATCAAAGGTACAAGACTGTGTACATATTTTCATTTCCGAGCGAAGGAACTACTCATCCCACAAACCACCGCGCCTCACTGAAGTCGACTGAAGCTCCAAATCTGACGACGGCCACGCGAACTTTTTCCTCCAGTGAATTTGATATTGTGAATGTGCAGGGAAACTCCTTTTCTGATTTAATGAAGCTTATATGTAAAACACATTGAGCATCTGGCTCGCTCATAGGCTGTACTGCGGCAACTGCACATCCAATGGCGCGGGCGCCTCTGACGTGCGACCAATGAGCTAGCCCTACATCATTACACGATCTTCAGTCTTCACGGACCTTCGCGGGGTTTAACCATAGGTTGAACCAGACAGTTACACGGCACGCACTGTGATGCTCTATTTGTATTTTATTTTAACCGAGCAGCTAACACTGACAGCGGCAAAAGCGACGCATGCGCTTTTCACTTGTAAAACTCAAGGGTGTATGGGTATTGGGTAATGTAGTCATGAAAAATGATAAAAAAAAAGCACTGGCATGCAGTTATTCGCAAACAAAATACATAACGCATAAGGCAGTATTTTAGCATGATAATCAGTGTCATAAGCTAATCAAAACTATATATTTAATATACAAATATGTTTAGAGAGTAATATCACATTTAAAAAGTTTACACGAGCGAATGTTAGGGATATTGTGAGGCAATCTTTTCTGTAAGATGTCAAAAGCTAGGCAAAATATAGTCTAAAAAATTCATTTGAGCTCTATACGATCAGAAAAGAAATTATAAAACACTAAACAACTTACTCCGAACTTGTATCCTCGGCGCGGGATCAATTCCTTCTTCAAAATGCAGCCGTTCCTCGTCCGAGTTATAGGCTAATCTTCCTCTGAGGAAAAGTGAATTCTTCCTCGCTGTCCAGAATCATCTGAAGGGCCTCTTTGTCAGCGTACCATGCCATCCTCAAAACGCAATGAATCTATCAGTGAAGGAACTTCGTGTTTTTATGCCATTGATCGCTGGGCGTGTGCTTTGCATAACGTTAGATCACCTATTTACCATGTGAAAAGCGCTGGGGGCGTGGCGGCCTCAGCTAATTAAAGATAATGAACTGAGAACGAAAAAACTGTACCTCTCATTGGTTTCAAACGGATTACATAAACTGGAAATATTTATTTTTTTAATAAATTACTTCATTTAAAAGAAGAGAATACAAGCTTTAAAAAGACACGTCTTGTGTCTCCGTGGCAAGTATTGACTTAGTTACAGTTCATTTTTCGGACGCGTTTCAGAATGGACTTCACTGACAGAGAGAACGCAGAACGCGCATCATGTTTATTTTTCTTTATTAGGCGAAAAGCACAACACTTTGTTTTTATTGTGAGGTTCCACAAAAAAAATACAAACTTAACAGGATCGAATGATGTGTAAGATCAAAATCAACAGAGTAATTTGAGTTCCCTTTCGAGAGGTTCCTCCTATTGCGTAAGCTTACGCTATGGGAAAACTCCTTTTCTCGAGAAATATTGAAGTCTTTATGTAAAACGCATTGCAGCTGCACAGCATACAGCAATGAGCGAGGCAGCTCGGTCATTGGCTGTGCTGCGGCAACTTGCACGAACCAATGACGGGGCGACTCTGAACCCGCTTCCAATGAGCGTGCTTCGCGCCCACGCGCGTCAGAGCCCGCCAAGATGGGCGTGGCCAAGGGCTATATATTGGGCGCCCCGTCGTCTGAGTTCTTTAGATTTAATCTCCTTCAGCAAAGAACCTTCTCTTCGCTGGATCCTCCGGATTTGTTGGAGTCTTTTCGCCGCCGCCGTCGACAAGCCTACAGCAGGACTGCTTCGAGGACGCCGGCGCCTTCAGCCGCCTTCGATCCCTTCTGCTAAGCCATCCGGCGCGCGTCATCTATATCCTTTCAAAGCTTTCAGTGTTCGCCCCCGCGACACTTTTCTAAAAGAGCAAATTTAACTAGGCGTTGTTTCAAATGCCTTCCTGCGCCTCGTGTCGAGGCCCTCTTCAGGACGGGGATCGTCACATCATCTGTGCCCGCTGCCTGGGACCGGACCACGCAGAGGCTGCCCTCACTCGAGGCGGATGTCCCGAGTGTGACGCCCTGGGCCTCACCGAGCTGCGCGCTCGCTTCGCAGTTTTCACCGCGAAAGAGCCCACATCTTCCGTGCTGCCGTCTCCTCTAGTCGAGCCGCGAAAGAAAAAACGCCGCTCACAGAGGCCGCCGGAGCACGCGGTTTGCAGTGATGTCACACCGGGCCAATCCCCGCGTGCTTCACCACCACCCGAAGACTCCCCGCCGCCAGTCCAGTTCACACAGGCGGACCAGCACCCATCCAGCGGAGCGATGGGGCTCGTCTCGTTTGGCGCGTCAGGGGATGACGATGATAAGGATGACCGTTTTTCCTGTGATGCTGCATCCGACGACTGGCCGGGCTCGGCCTTCGACCCCGCTCCATCGACATCAGCGGGCACGAGCGCGGGCTCCAGCATGGACTCGGAGATCGTCCGCATTCTCTCTAAGGCCGTGGAAGACCTCGGGCTCGATTGGTCTTCCCCGGAAGAACCCGCCCGCAGCCGACTGGACGAGTGGTTCCTGCAGGGGCGCCGACAGGCCCCTCGACAAAGACCCTCCCCCTTCTTCCCGGAAGTTCACGACGAACTCACGAAGTCGTGGAAAGCCCCGGACTCCGCTCGCCTGAAGCCTTCTTTTTCTTTGTCGCTCTCCTCTGTGGACGGCGCGAAAGAAAGAGGCTATGAGGGGACTCCGCCCCTCGAGGAGGCTGTGGCCAATCATCTGTGTCCACCCTCCAACGCTGGATGGAAGGCTAAAGCTTCTCATCCCTCGAAGCCTTGCCGGTCTACTTCAGCTCTCGCCGGTCGCGCATACGCCGCCGCCGGCCAAGCTGCATCAGCGCTTCACTCTATGGCTGTCCTCCAGGTGTTTCAAGCCAAACTTCTCCGCAGTATGGACGAGTCTGGACCCGATCCTGAGGCGTTTCAGGATCTACGCAGCGCCACTGACATAGCGCTGCGAGCTACAAAAGCCACCGCCCAATCCATCGGCCGTGCTATGGCTAACCTGACTGTCCTTGAGCGCCATCTGTGGCTGACGCTAACGGAAATGAAGGATGCAGATAAGGCGTCATTTCTCGACGCGCCTATCTCCCAAAGCGGCCTGTTTGGACCAGCGGTGAAGGAGTTCGCCGAGCGCTTCACCGAAGCCCGTAAGGACTCACAGGCTATGCGTCACTTCCTGCCCAAGCGATCTAGCTCATCGCAGAGCCGCCAACGGCCGCCTCAGCAGCAGCGAGCTAAGACGGCGCCCCCCGTCTCTCAGCCCAAACCTGAAACGGATTTTCGACGCCGCTCGCGCTCTGCCAACAGGAAACAACCGCCCGAGCGACGGGGACCTCGGCCCAGGATTGTGCTGAACCCAGAGCCTCGTAAGTCCTCTTAGCTACAGGGAGGAAAAGGGAGAGCGCGTGTCTCGCAAGAGCCGGACCGTTCTCTCCAAAACGTTTAAAGCATTACCCAGTCCCCTTACAGGCGGCTGGAAATGTCTATACAGCAGCCAATGTGCCAGCCACACAGCTCGCCCACCTGCAAACAAACGCCGTTTTTACGGCGACACACAGAAATCACATAAAGAGCTATTTTCTGCCTGTGTCATTAAAGGGTCACGTGTCCACACCAAAGTGCGCATTCTCACATATCAAAACTGTCAACGCAGTGCCAAATGTTTTCCCAGCTCAGGCTGGACGCCCCATAAATGTAGATTGTGTGCCAACTGTCACGTATGCACCACTACACGCAAGCACTGTTCCCACAGTTATAAACACTTCCCCAGTAAAAGCGGGAAGTTGTATAAGAGTAGCGCGTGTGCCCGCTGTTATGCACGCACCCCAACTCACAAACACTGTTTATATGGCCAAAAACCTCCCGCCACGAGCGGGAAGTTTTATGAAAGTGGCGCGCGTGCCTACCACAGTCTATGCACCCCCACCCATAAGCACTACACACACAGTGTTAAACATTTCCCCATCTCACTCTGTGAGCATTACAGCGAGCGTGCCTGTGATCTCACACGCACCCCTGCACTCGGCATTCAACAGAGCTGCTCAGTGCGCGCCCGCGCCGCTGAGAGCTGTAAGCTCGGCATTAACACAGAACGATTCGCTGGCGGGAGCCATACGTCACTGCGACACGCCCCCGGCCAGCATTCAGCCCATATCTGTGCGAGCGAAAGCTTTGGAAAATATCCCCGACATGCCGAAATGGGTTTTGAACATAATAAAACACGGTTACTCGCTTCAATTCGCTCGCAGACCACCCCGCTTCACAGCAGTGGTAGAGACGAAAGTGAGAAAAGATGTTTCACATGTTCTACGCACCGAGATGCTCAAACTGATAGAGAAAGGCGCTATAGAGACAGTCCCTCCCTCTATGAGCGAGGCAGGTTTTTACAGCCGCTATTTTCTCGTCCCGAAAAAGGATGGCGGTCTCCGCCCCATTCTAGATCTCAGACATCTGAACAAAGCTTTAATGATTCGCTTGTTCAGAATGTTAACAACCAAGCATATCCTCGCGCAAGTTCGCCCGGGGGATTGGTTTCTGTCAGTGGATCTGAAAGACGCTTACTTTCACATTCCAATAGCGCCTCATCACAGGCCATTTCTGAGATTCGCTTTCGAGGGACAGTCATACCAGTACACAGTACTACCATTCGGCCTGTCACTGGCACCCCGTACATTTACGAAATGTATGGATGCAGCACTTTCCCCCCTGAGACAGCGGGGAGTGCGAATACTAAATTATCTCGACGATTGGCTAATCCTAGCACAATCAGAGAGCCAGTTAGTGACACACAGGTCTTGGATTATCAGTCATCTAGAGTGCCTGGGTCTAAAAATCAATTTTGCGAAGAGCATGCTATCCCCCAGCCAAAATATTTCTTTTCTGGGAATAGTGCTAGACTCAGTGCAGATGACGGCGAGCCTCTCATCAGAGCGCGCGCTCACTATCCGGCGCCTTGCAACATCGTTCAGAGCGGGTGCGCGCGCCCCCGTCAAGCGATTTCAGAGGATGCTCGGTCTCATGGCCTCAGCATCAGCTGTACTCCAGCTAGGATTGTTGCACATGCGTCCTCTCCAACGCTGGCTCAAAAGCCGTGTCCCCACTCACGCGTGGCGCTCGGGCCACTTTTTAATCAGAGCAAATCACGGCTGCATAAAAGCTCTGACGCCCTGGAAAGCTGTCGACTGGTATCAGTCCGGTGTGAGTTTGGGCGTGAACACAAGGAGAAAAATGATCACGACAGATGCCTCCAAAATAGGCTGGGGGGCCCTTTACGAGGGCAGGCCTGTCTCCGGCTTGTGGTCAAACCCGGAGAAGCGCCTACATATAAACTGTCTGGAATTGAAAGCGGTCGCTTTGGCTCTCAGAGCCCTGCTCCCGTACCTGAAGGACGAGCACGTCCTAGTCCGAACGGACAACATGACGGTAGTCTCGCATATAAATCGTCAGGGTGGACTCAGATCGAGCTCCCTGCACTCGATGGCCAGGGAGCTCCTCCTATGGTCCCAGCGCAACCTGCGCTCGCTGAGAGCAGCGCATGTGCCAGGTGTTCTGAACCAGGGAGCGGACATGCTGTCCAGAGACAAAGTTCTCCCAGGAGAATGGTCTCTCCACCCCCTGACGATTCAGTGGTTATGGCAAACCTTTGGCAGAGCAGAGGTCGACCTCTTTGCCTCCAAGGAAAATGCGCACTGCCCTCTCTTCTTTTCAAAGAGCACAGACGCGCTCGCCCAAGTCTGGCCGAGCCGCCCGCTGTATGCCTTCCCCCCGGTCGCGATGCTACCTCAGGTCATCAGTCGGATCAGGGAGGAGAAATGTGCAGTGCTCCTGGTAGCCCCACTCTGGAAGAACCAGACGTGGTTTCCAGAACTGATGCAGATGATGCAATCTGCCCCATGGCCGATTCCACTGAGGCTAGATCTCCTCAGGCAGGCCAACGGGATGATCCTCCATCCCCGCCCCGATCTGTGGGCCCTCCATGCGTGGCCCCTCAACGGATTCCCGGGAACCTCCCCAGTGGAGTGTTGAGAACCATCACTGAGGCGCGAGCGCCCTCTACGAGGCGCTTATATGCCCAGAAATGGAAGGTGTTCAGTGACTGGTGTAAATCCAGGAACCTGAATCCTGAGACATGCGAAGTACCGAGTGTGCTCGTTTTCTTACAAGAGCTGTTGGAGGCAGGCCGCACTCCCTCCACGCTCAAAGTATATGTGGCTGCCATAGCGGCATCACATGAACCGGTCGAAGGACGCACACTAGGGAAAAACTACCTAGTTGTTCGTTTTCTGAGGGGCGCCAGGAGGATAAATCCCCCACGCCCCCCCTCGGTGCCGATTTGGGACCTGGCCACGGTCCTGGACGCACTTAAGCGTGCCCCGTTCGAACCCCTCCGAACTGTGCACCTTAAACAGCTCTCGCTCAAAACTGCTCTCTTGCTGGCTCTCGCCTCGGTCAAGAGAGTGGGCGACCTGCACGCGCTGTCATCAAGCGCTACCTGCCTGGAGTTTGGACCTAATGACAGCAGGGTTGTCCTCAGGCCAAAACACGGGTATATTCCTAAGGTGCTCTCTACTCCTTTCAGAGCACAGGTGATATCTTTGGCCGTGCTATCGTCCCCAGCAGACGAAAGTGACGCTAATTTACTCTGCCCGGTCAGGGCACTCAGAGTATATTTGGAACGCTCTGCCCTGTTCAGACAGACAGAGCAGTTGTTCGTATGCTTTGGCGGCCGCACTAAAGGTCTGGCTGTGTCAAAGCAAAGAATATCGCGCTGGATAGTTGATGCTATAGCGCTGGCTTATGAAGCCAAGGGCCTTCAGTGCCCCTTGGGCATCAGAGCTCACTCTACGAGAAGCATGGCCTCCTCGTGGGCGTGGTCGAGTGGGATACCCATTCAAGATATTTGTGCGGCTGCAGGCTGGGCCTCACCGTCCACATTTATCAGGTTTTATAACCTACAGGTCCCCTCATTGCACTCTAACATACTGTCGGTCTAACTATGCATAGGCTGGGGTGTGTACATGCTGAGCATTGTCTCCTCCCTCATAGAATCACATCTTTGAAGCTGATGTGGAGGATTTTTCATACATGACAGTACATGAAAATGTGCTTGTGTGTGTCTCTGGACGCCCATCGGGCCGTTCCACGTTGTCCTTTTATAAAGCCCGCCTTCGGCTGGCTCGTTGGATAATTACTTCGCTCAAAGGCTCAGGCACCGGCCTCCGGCTTAATAGAAGCGAAGTCAGCACGCACGGCGTTTTACATGGCGTTCCCATAGCGTAAGCTTACGCAATAGGAGGAACCTCTCGAAAGGGAACGACTCGGTTACTAACGTAACCTCGGTTCCCTGAGAGGAGGGAACGAGTATTGCGTAATCTGCCGTGCTTGTGCTTGGTCAGTTTGCTTCAGTCGATTGAACCTAAAGAACTCAGACGACGGGGCGCCCAATATATAGCCCTTGGCCACGCCCATCTTGGCGGGCTCTGACGCGCGTGGGCGCGAAGCACGCTCATTGGAAGCGGGTTCAGAGTCGCCCCGTCATTGGTTCGTGCAAGTTGCCGCAGCACAGCCAATGACCGAGCTGCCTCGCTCATTGCTGTATGCTGTGCAGCTGCAATGCGTTTTACATAAAGACTTCAATATTTCTCGAGAAAAGGAGTTTTCCCATAGCGTAAGCTTACGCAATACTCGTTCCCTCCTCTCAGGGAACCAAGGTTACGTTAGTAACCGAGTCGTCTCTTTTGCACTGATAAGGAAAAAAGTGAGCTGGTATCGCCGGCGATACCGCCGACCCCAGAGGGTTAATATTATAAATGTATAAAAAAGAAGTTTGAAATATGTGAGCACTGAGCAGTCATATACTGTTAGCAAACATCCGACGAGACCCACACTGATGGACATGTTAATATGTGCTGTGTGCTTCCCTTTCAATAACAAAATGAGTATACAACAAAAATGACAGCGATGAGAAAACAGTAAAGAAAGCATCTGATCATAGCGATGTGGATGTTTGCACGAGCTCTGCAATTCAGCACTCCAGTAAAGTCACGTCATGTTTATTTGTATACCACTTTACACAATATTGTTTAGAAGCAAACAGCTTTACAGTATTAAACATGAAAAAACAGTGTCAGTAGCCAAGTTTCCATCCACTTGTCAATCGAATTATCTGAAGCTCGGTAAAAAAAAAACTCATGCGAATAAAGGTGGTGAAAGTGTGTTTCCATCCAACGGCTTTAAAGAGAATAAAAACCTGTGCGTAATGACACGCTGTTTTGCGATCAAATTGGTATATTGAATTGATTTGAGACATTTTAAGGTGTTTCCATTCATTTTCGCACTGAATTGCACAACATTCAAGCAAACACTTGCGAACAAAGTTTTGCTAGACAAAATAGATCGCGCCATCTACCAACAAATGATCAATATTGAACAAGTTGTAGCCTAATAGTGCTTAATATGCAGCTGATAGCGACATACGGGATAATGTATAGCGAGGCGGTTGTTAGCCTGAAGGGGTTGTATTTGCTATAACAACCGCCTACCAAATAAATCAATAATTTGACACAAAATATTGATTTAAAAAGGAGTTTATTGAGTTTATTGATAAGTAAACGATAATACAAACGATTGTATTGGTTCCGCTAAAGAAAATAGTCCGTTCCGGGGCGTTGTTAGACCCCTTTTACTGGGGCACGTGCCCCAGTATAATCTGCTGTGCCCCAGTAAATCTGAAGTTTGAGTTTAACAATTTATTTTATTTGTCAGTGTATGTAATAGAAATTATATTATAGGGTAATAGAAATTATCTTATTTCCATTGATTTACGGCAAAAGAATAACATTTGAACTTGACACACAACGTAATGACGAACGCAGTTGCCCAGCCCTGTGTGTTTGAACTGAGAGAGGCGTCAAAGCTTACGCTACTCCTACATCTATGTCATACATTTTTAAGTGTTACTCTTGTGGCGTAGTTTTAAATATGGGCATTTTTCTTACAAGAACGCGTCGCTTCACTTCAGAAGGCCGTTATTAACCCCTCTGATCTGTTTTGGACACTTTTATGATGGATAGATGCACTTGTATGGACTTAAAAAAAATGGGGCCCATTCACTGACATTAGTTTGGAAGAGCCAGGACATTTTTTAATATAACTCTGATTGAATTCGTCTGAAAGAAGAATGTCATATACACCTAGGATGGCTTCGGGGTGAATAAATCATGGGCAAATTTTGGTGAACTATCCCTTTAATTGTACTGTACCTTTATGTTCCTTTTGGAGCTTGAAGGTTTGGTCCCCATTCAACTTCCATTGTTTGAGCAAACAAACAGACATAATTTCTCCTCGACAATATCTTAATTTTTCCTCCAAGAGAAAGAGACAACATAAGGTTAAGTAAATGATGAGAGAACTACCATTTTTAGGTGAACAATTACTATTCAGGTGTTCATAGAACAAACAATAGGCAAACTTACAGTTTCTTGAAGAAGCAGTCATTGCTTCTCTACAAAGTAAGCCTTCATGAGTTGAACTACAATGACAAGAAAAACATAATGTAAAGAAGAGATACATAAAAAATAAATAAACAAAATAAAGTCTCAATAAAAAAGAAAAATCTGAAAATCGACATTCCGTCCATCCGTCTGTTATGCTGCTATTTCTGCAGCGGTTTGAACACGCACGTTCACAGTACACAAGAATTATGAATTTTTATCATACCTCACGTATATTTTGCTAAGATAAAGATTGGGACATGTGTCCGTTGCATATGCATAAAGTGTGCATGTGACGGTAGCAAACCAAATGCAGTCTGAGAATGCTAACGAGCTCACAAACAAGCTATCATATTTTACTCGGTTACTTTTTCCATGATTAAAACATGCTATATCATGTCATCTTACACTTAGCTGGATCATTTTTATACTGTATGTTAATATTTAGAGGTAGCCTACTTGGTAACTTAGGCTACAGATCAAATCAAATACGTAGTTGCAAATAACAGTAGCAGCCCACACAGGGTTTCTGCAGGGTTTAGTCAGTCAAATTTAAGACCTTTTAAGACCTTTTTATGACCAATATGATTTAAATTTATGACCTACTCGAATTACGAAAAATAACTTCCTTTCAAAAGTCTTTTTTTTATTGACTTTCATTAAAAGTAATAAGTTTAATTATTTAAAGGTTCCATTTTCTTAAGAGTAACAAACTGAAGGCTCCCTTTTCCTAAGTATCAATAACACAGGAACAACACAACACTTATCACGATAATATATCAGTCAATATCGATAATTATGACGATAAATGTCAATTCTTTATTTCTTTGAACTTTGAAGGCAGATTTTTGTTCCCAACTGAAAGTTGTAGAAACCAGAGCGTTAATTGTGGTTTTAAACTACTCTTTATTGTCAAAACATATCATGACAAACACTTGCCAAACAGGTGAACATTTCACAAATCTGAGGTAGAACATTCAAACATTTGTATTTTTTCCTTAACAAAAATAATATCTTTATTTCAAAATTAATTTCTTAGTTTCTGCATGTGCTAATGGGGGATATTGTTTCAAGTCTTGAAAGAGGTTTGTGTTGCCTGACTTTGATGGCACGTATCTTTATGAAATGTATGAAAAACAGTAGGCTATAGCCTAAATACATAAATACTGTAATTATATTCCATTAGTCCTTTAATACATTGTCTACATTAATAATATAATACAATTCAATATGTATCCCACATTTCATGGAGCAGTTAATATTACTAGGCTAACGTTACAGTAAAACCATGGTAAAGGATGTAAATGTGTAGATGGAAAAGCTTTCTGACTGTATAGTTGCGCACAGTGTTTCTCCTGTTCGTCAGCGCTGTTTCATCTGCCTTTAAACTGGTTTAAATCACTGAGACATTTGTGTTCTTCGCTGAATTCAAGTGCTTCTCACTGGATCTCGTGATCGAGACTGATCAAAGTTAACCATAGACAGTAAAAGAACGCGTCTGCTCTAGTGAGCTTGATCGCGCTACGCTGCCGTTTGGACTTTGAGCCGAGCGGATAAACGCTCCGTGAGGCGCGCGCGGTTCAAATGAGTTTCGTTCCGCTTTTGGCGCATAAACATGATCTAACATTTATCGAACTCTTGATATCGTTTTATAGAGAAAACATTATATCGCGATAATGAATGAATGAGCATATCAATTTAAGACGTGGCTAAATGTAATTTATGACCTTGTATGGAAAAGCCGGACGTTTTTATGACTTTTTATGGCCTAAAATTCTTATTATTAAATTTAAGACGTTTTATGACTTTTTATGACCCCGCGGAAACCCTGCCACATGGAAAGAACCTATATAAACATATATGTTTTAATATAGGTTTTGATATAGGATTTCAATATATGTGACATATATAAAATTGGCCGTTTTCCTATATTATATGTACATATATGCACATACATGTACATATATGTGTGCATATATTTGTACATATATACGTCCATATATGTACTTATATAGGTGCATATATGTGTGCATATATGTACATATATAGGTGCATATATGTGTGCATATATGTGTGCATATATGTACCTATATAGGTGCATATATGTACCTATATAGGTGCATATATACGTGCATATATGAACCTATATAGGTGCATATATACGTGCATATATGTACCTATATAGGTGCATATATGTACCTATATATGTGCATATATATGTGCACATATATGTGCACATATGTACCTATATAGGTACATATATGCACGTATATATCCAGCTATATGTTTACCTATATATTAGTATAATTATTAAAATCCATAGCTACTAGGCAACATAAATAATAGCCCAAAATGTAAAAATTTAAATTATTTATTTACTCAAGAACAATCAAATAGTACAAGAACAAAAATAAGACAAAAAACTGTACAGAAAAAACAAACAATTTATCTTGTTGATCTTCTCAGCTCCGTGAGCTTCGAATTGATAGATGTGCCTATCTGCCCTCGGCTGGCTGCCGGCCACTTCTTCAATGTAGCATCTAGAGAAGACAAAAATAATAAGACAGTATAATAATAATAATAACAATATATTGCTTCATCAGGAACCCAAAGTGCTTACAGTACAGCTGCGATTGGACACACATTTTGGATAAAGGGCTGGTCAAATAAAAAAATTCGTCATGTAAACACGTCAATTGGAAGATTCTGATTGGATTCTGCTAAATCTGAAAGAAATTCTGATTGGAAACATCATCCCCCTTTTTTTTTTAGCGGCATCGTTCTTTCATATGCACATGTCCGTCATGGGGACTGCATTGTTAACAGTCACACAGTCAATCATGTGCATCCAAAGCAGAGAAAATTCATGGATAGAAAAATTTCAGAAATGTGGCTTTAGAAGAGGAAAGGTAGCATCAAGAAGTGAGTAAGCAATGAATTAGTATTATAGGTTCCAAGCAGATACAGTAACAATAATGGGTACCCTACATTATACAGTCTCCATTGATGCCTAATAAACATTGATACAAGTAGCCTATGGTTAAAGTGGTGAACTTATAAAGTCTTAAAAGTTTTGTTTTCCCTTCTCAACGCATTATGCATTTACTCACCAATAATGGCTGCCTTTTTAATTTGGTCAAGGGCGACCAGCTGCTCCCCATCCCCTCTGGTTGGCTTCCCACCTTAAAGTAATATTTCAAAATTATTATGAAAGGGGGGTAAAATGAAGGTGGTGAAAACAAGAGATTTTTTATATACACATCACATTTTCTTGAGGTGCAAGGAAATACAAAAATGGCAAGTAAAAAAGCGATGGTATGCCCGCACACAAACATAATTTATTCCACAGAATATGACTGACTTGTTTTTTTGAAGGACAGAAGAGATTAGGAACATGTTGTTTAGTACCATTCAGGTTGCTTTTCAGCAAAGTATCCAAATCAAAGGTGCCCAGCAGCAGATTCGGTACCATGGCAGTGGCAGAGGTGGCAAGGCGGGCTGCTTTCCACGCTTCTGCCTGGCAAAACACCCCAGAGGCCTTTATAACTTCAATCTGAAAAATAATTTCACATCAATTTCATATTAATTTATTGGCAACTTTTAGAAACTTTTTCATGTTTCATATTGATTATTATGCTTAGCTTCCCAAAAGTTAATAGGTTATGATGTATAAATGCAGATTAATGATAAAGATATGAAACAAATTAATCATTGCCCTAAACGTTATTAAAGGAGAGAAGGAGGAGGTCTGATGGAGAGTAGGGAAGGAGAAAAGACAGTGGGTGGAGAGGAGTGAAGGTGGGCAGGAGAAAAGGATGATTGTCTCTTATAACACTAATTGGCTCCTACAAAGCACACAGTTTATACCCATCCTTACTACATATGCCTTAAGTAAAATAAGTACAGAAAAATCTGAGGTATATAAGCGTTACACACACCTGTGGTGTCTCTCGAAAGCACTCAGTCACCATGGGACTCTCTTTAAAGGGCTCGGTCTCCTCTCTGGAGTCTTAGAGAAGAAAGAAACTTAGTAAAACTCTACAACAATTTTTATTCATCCAAGCAAGCCACTATAGATTCTTATTTACAGGGGGGGCTTAGAAAACATTAAACATGTCAATAAATTCATAGGCAAACATAAAAAATAAAAATAAATCAGCCAAACATCATAAAAATCCATATAGCTCTGTTTGAGTAACAAGTTAACTAAATAAATAAATAAATACAAATGCAAGGGGGTTACTCACCGGTTGCACTTCTCCAAAAGTCGAGGAGACATCTAGATCCTCCACAGGACTCCTTCCAGTCTTGTTCATAGAACAAAAATATAGTCATTCTCTTCAATAAATTAAAGTGCAAATACATCAAATAATTAACACTATCAATCAGCCCAACATCACAAGTCTCTACAGCTCTGCTTGAGAAACAATTTTAAAAAGCAATGAAAATCAGTGGAACTTACCTTTTGAGCAATAATGGCGAGGTCACTTTTCATTTGAGGGATTTCTAGCAAGAAGTTATATAGCCTAAAGAAAAAACAATTACAATCACTAAAACAGAATAGCACCCAGCAACTCAGTGCCCTAACGTTAACGTTACTCTTCGAAAGACATTTCCTGCAGCTGTGAACGCAAGCTACAACCCTCCAAAGCCCATTGATAAGGCTCTGGAGAGGAAACCTGGTTGTGAACGCAATTAAAAAAAATGTCTTTCTCCAATTTCTTCCAAATTCAAATTCCCCAGGGTTTTTTTCTGGAGCCGATTGACTTCTTGAGCCGTTGAAGGCAGAGAAGCATCATTTATTCTCATGGACTGTATGTTCTCTAGGCCATGACTTTTGTTAACCCTCTACTAATTCCTCTAGAAAGAGACACATAAATATAATTCTAATTTGAATCTTATCAACGGCTACGTTATATGAGCACCCACAATAACTTTACCTCAGTTAACAACATAGCATGTATTTTGCCAAACACGTGTTAAACTTTCAGCCCATACTATTTCTAAGTTTATACTTCTCTGCCACCGCAATATCCATCTCCAGAAAAAACCCTGCTAATAAATATTAGAATTAGGAATACTTACGATTGATGATAAGTAGGACATAGCGGATCTCCAACGCTGATATCGCCATTTTCACTCCCAGCCGATATCTTTCGGCGCAAATCGTCAAACGTCAGGCGGATGACGTCATCAACTACGCGGCGCTGTAGCCATGGTAGCAGCAGAGTGGAGAATTTTTTTTTTTTTTTTTTTTCTCAAAATTACAGAGTTTGATATCAAGTTCTTGACACATTTCTTTTACAGATTTTCACATTTGATAAGTATAAGTTGAAACAACAATTTAGGAAAAAAAAAAAAAAAAAAAAAAAAAAAAAGATAAAGGCCACCTCAAACATATAAGATTCATTTAGCAGAGATACAGATCTTTGGGCTTTTCGATTTTTTAAAAACTCAGACTCAAAATGCTTGTCTTCAAAATCATTAACCATAGTGAAATGCTCAGATAGATGGGATGATGATGATGATGATAATGATGAAGAAGATGATTACTTCAATGTATGTTCTGTTCTTTTTTTTTTCTTTTTTTTTGTTGCTACATTTAGACTGTAATGACCTTTCAGCCATATTCATATAGAAACTGCATTAAGACAATACAGAAAACATTGCATTTTGCATTGCATTTGGTGGAACGGTGAATGTGTGGATGTGTATGAGCTGTAATGTAAATCTGGAAGTGACTTGAAATTGGAAAAAGGGCTTGATTGACAAAATAAAAAAACAACAAACCATTTTGTTATTTCCTTCTTTTCCACTATCTTCATACAAGAAAGAATTGACCTTGTAATAGCTTTCCATCTCCTCTCACTTAATTGCCATAGTTAAATTCCATAACATGCCAATTACATGTGATACCAATTTCACATGTTCGCACATATACAGTTCTTGCATAATTTCTTTTTTTAGTTAGTTCTAGTTATTGCCTCGATAATAGAAAATATGAGCTATAGGCATCATGTATGACAGTTGCCAAAGTGAGGTACTGTATAATGACCAGATCCTGCCATGAGCTATATAGGAGTCATGTATGCACATATAGGGCTTATATGTGGATAAAAAGAAGCAATACAGGATACCTATATGCATAGGTATATGCACATATGCACCTCAGTTTTGCCTATATGTGCAATATTATACGCATATATGCAGCATATATATTATCATATATGTGCATATATGCTGTATATATGAAGCATATATGTGCATATAAACTGCATATATGTTTCATATATGCGCATATATCCTCATATAGGTTCTTTCCATGTGGGAGATAATGAACAGTTTGAATCTCACTTTAAAATTGTAACCACACAAGAAGAAGAAAAAACATTTCACACTAATTTTATACTCAGATAAATTTTAGGAAAATGTGCAAGTTGGATGAACGTTTCTTACCCGTTTGAATGTGATGTGATGACAGTCTGTAGCCTACAATGGGATCACGTTCCTGTGGTATCTCGTGGATTAAAACAGTCTCTTCATCCGATTGAAATCACAAAAACATCACTGGATGTTTAAAATGTAATATTTAAAAGTAATAGTTTACAAATAAATTAATAACAGGCAGAGCTGCAAAATGACCTCATGCAGAAAGTAAAATGTCTTTTCACATGTACATGGGAAAATATGATACTGTTAAATAACAGTGTCATACTGTTGCTGGTCAAGACTAAATTTGAAGCGACCAAGTTCTCCCATAATGCATTGCAAAAAAACAGTAACTTACAGTTATTACATGAAAACAGCATTTTGCTGCTAAATTTCCATGTAAATTTCCAGGAATTTTTTACAGTGTAGATATAGAGAGTAGAGACCACACTCGTTATGCCCTACTGTTGCTCTCACGGAACAGATAGGCTTATTTAACTTTTTAGTGTTAAATAAAAAGTACCGTCAGATGAAATCCTGCAGCTGTCAGTGCTTTCTCTCCGTCCATGCAGTAACTTAGGGTGTATTCACACCAGGAAAGTCCGATAGTTCACTTGCTCTGGTCCGGACCAAATAATCTTTTTTTTTTTTTTTTTTACGGTTCGCTTTCACACTGCTCTTTTTGCAAGTGAACCAAAATGTGTAAACAAAACCACACGTGTGCTAAGGTCGTCCATTCATTGGACAAGGATTCTCAAGTAGGGAAATCAGGAAGTGCAAAAAAGGCTCAGCATGGAGATATTTCGTACTGCAATATTTGTTATTTGACTAATTTTGTGTTATATTCTGTACAAACGCAATATGAAGAAACTGCGCAGAAGACGGATAAGGTATACAGTTTTGATTCATAGAGAGGGGCTATGTTCACACATTCAAATAATGAGATTCTTATTGTATATACTGCTAACAAGTGCTGTCAATGTTAACGCTTGCGATTTAAGTTTGTCCAGTTTAACGCAGCGTCATCCTTGTAACTATTATATGAACTGCAAAAGCTTTTTTTTGCATCTATGCGCGATTAGACTAAAGAGAACGCGCTGTATGTGAATGTCCTGATGCACACACTCATTCATTGATTCATTCCATTCCAATGATGCACACACACGACGCGCAACAGTATCGTGTGGCCAGACAGCGCGCCGGAATGGAATTCTCTTTCGCACTTGAACAACAATAACACAAACCATTATGCCAAAATCTCCGACTACGGAAGCCTTTTAACTCAAAGGCACAGTGCTTTCTTGCAATTGGGTCGGTTCATGTTCACACCGTAAACGAACCATACCAGAGTTCGTTTGGAAGCGTACCGAGACCACCTCTTCAGCTGGGTCTCGGTTCGTTTGTTTGGTCCACACCAGAGTTCGATTGCTGTATTCACACCTGCCCAAAAGGTCCGCACCAAGGGGGGAAACGAACTAGAGTTCGATTCAATCGAACCAAACAAGGCAGGTGTGAATACACCCTTAGATGCACACCCTGAGCGCGGATTTCAAGTGCATTTACTTGAACTTCGAGGTAATATCTTTGGTTTAACCCATTTGAGAAATTGAGAGGCGGCCAAAATCAGATTTTAAAATGGACTGAATAAAGCTCTTTACGAACTTGACATGCGATGCCATGCTGACTGACATGTATGTGGATCATCCACATACATGTCAGTCACCATGGCATCGCATGTCAAGTTCGTAAAGAGCTTGTGGATGAATCACTGTCACACGCACAAGCTCAGAGCAATATTGTAAGTTACTGCATGATAATACATTTTTATAGCAGAATAATAATGCATCACGATACACAGTCTCACTTTTAGTTACGTCTTTTACCTATTATAATATTTTCGAAGGGCAAAAACATGAACTTTAACTATTGGCTTTACTTCTTCAATCAGCTGTCACTTCAGCGCGAGGCCAGTAGCATATAGCATTAGCACCTCAACTCCACCCACGTCCCACCTCTTTGCTCATTTTATTTTATCCGGGAGTGACGAGAGGTGACCCGCTGCCAAGATGGCAACAGCCGGCCCCGCCCACTTTAGGCTTCAAAAACGCTCTTCAGAAACCTACGGGTGACGTCACGGACACTATGTCCATAATTTTTTACAGTCTATGGTCGTCACTCGTCAGTTATTCCTCCTCGGTGACCACAGCTCAAGGCATTGTACAGATGTTGTATTTCAAGACATTTGTCAGGTTTTTGAGTAACCGAAAACAGAAGCTGACCCGCGCGACAGAAATCCATGTCTGCGCGCGTCTGTTTCCTAGCAACTGCTGCGCGCGCACACATCTGAGCTCACTGAAGTCCGGTGTTGGCACGCGTATTGACGTAGGCTATGAAAACACGACGAAATAAAAGTTTGTAAATAATACAAATAATCTTATTTTTATTCATTATTGGCTTCTGTAGATGGACTTCTCTACATGCCAAACTCATTTACTGACGACCTACACCAGTGATTATGTGTGAAAACACTTATACATAAATTGATCACATAGAAATCAACTTAGTTTGGAGAAAGAAATTAATTTTACCCCCTTGAATTTCTGTTTATAGTGCATATATATATATATATATATAGTCGATATATATATATATATATATATATATATATATATATATATGTGGGCTAATCATTTTATGTTTGTGTGTGGATGAGTTAAAATAGTTTTGAATGTTGACAATACACATTAACATTTTGTAGTATGGATCATTCATTGCAGCATTTATTCTCATTCTTATGTTTAAGAATCTGTTATCTGCTTGACAAATCATGTATGCTTTGCTGCCCACTAACATGCTTTTAAAGCTATTGTTGTCCAATTTGTTGGCCTTCAAACACCTTAAAATGCACATATGTAGGTCCAAAAAATCCAAATTTTCCCCTGAATTTCACCCCTGCCTGCAGCACTGTCTTTGATTGTGTGTGATAACAATGACTCATTCTTTCGGATATGAAATTTATATTTAATTGACCTATCGGTAAGCTCCACCCTCCTTAGTTACTGTTGCTATCTCTGACAAAGAATGGGGGACCTGTGCCCAAGGGGGTAATCCACCAGCCGGAAACTGAAGCATCGCTAGGGAGCCGCCATTGTAGAAGACTATCACCTGCTGTTGGCATCCCATTGACTCCCATTCATTTTGGCGTCACTTTGACAGCGAATAACTTTACATCTGAGGCGTCCAAAGACTCCATTTGCCCATTATTTATTTCTTAAGAAACAGGACAATGGATAAAAGGCTCCATTACTTTGTATCTTACGTTATGGCCCCGTAGAAGCCGTTTTTGTAAAAATAGTCATAACCACGGGACTCTGTCGCACATAAATTACCGTATAGACAGAAGGAGAAGCTCGTAGGCAATTGTTACGTTCCCTCCTTCTAGTCTAGGGGAAAAGAGGGACTAACAATAAATGAAAGATGTAACAATAAAAAAAAGAAAGTGAGAAATCTCCTTTTCGTCTATCCCAGCTCTATCTGTATTTCACTTTTATATCTAACAGATTTACACAACACCCTTTGAGTTTGACCTGATCATAAAAGGAACTTGAGGGAGATTGATTAAGTAGTTCTTTATTTATTTTAGGCCAACAAAGGCTTGCTCAACATATTTACAAAATAAGCAAGAGTCAGTAACAGATAAATAAGTTTAAATAATAACCAAATCGTCAGGAGAGGGCGAGGCCAAAATAACAAACAAAATGGAGACTTCCTAAGGTTTAAACCCAATTAACTTTCCTAACAAAAAGAAGATGAAATCAAAGACAATTATCTTACCTCTCTCCCTGACTAACAAAGAATAAACAGGAGAAAAAGTTTAGGAGTAGATACTCCAAACAAATTGGCACCCGTCTCCCTACACGGTTGAACAACTTAAACTCACACAGTCTAAGAGCTCGTGGTACTCAAACACAGATCACACAGATCACACAGATCTCACAGATAAAGTTTTAACAACAAGTAACACCACAACGTCTGGGATAGACGAAAAGGGATCTCTCTCGAACACTGTGTCTTTGGTGTTTTATATCCACTCCTGTTAATCAGCACCAGCTGCAGGTGATTTGGGGCGCTGCCTGGCAGAGAGAGAGAGAGAGAGAGAGAGAGAGACAGAAGGAGGGGAGAAAACATCGCCAGCACCCATAAACTCTAAATATTACGTCATGGGACGTAACACAATCTTTTACTGTCTATGAGGCAATTGGTGGACGTGGAGCCATAAAGTCAAGGGAGAAGCCCATAGATAGAGAGTTCATAAAAGCAACGGGACAAAATATTTCAACAACAGATTTGTTTCAGATTTCAATTCAGATTTGTCTCGGCACAGCTACTAGAAGGTCAGAACGGTTGCTCACGTCACATCTACGTCGTCAAGCTCAGTTTGAGCCTGCGCAGTACGCTTGGCTATCAGGAAGTGAGTGCTTCTAATGGGCTTCAACTTTCTCCGTTGAAATCTATGGGGTCGCTGTGTCCATTTCTTTTACTGCCTGTGCCCCATAGAGCTTTATGTCTAGCACCGCCCTGTCTAGCAACGCGTCTGTTTTTCATGGCAACGGTGTGTTATACTTAGCAGCGGTCTGTTATCAAGAAATAACAGACCGCATTCTACATTAGAATTCAACCAAGCCATGCAATAACAAGTAGTGATATATGTCTCGAGACCACTTTTACGTGGTCTCGGTCTTGTCACGGCCTTGACGGTCTTTTGTCTTGGTCTTGTCTTGGTCTCGGACCTCTCGGTCTTGTCTAGGTCTCGCTGTCTCAGACCGAGACAGTGGTCGGGGGATTTAGCAATACAACAATATCCACGGCGATATCCACAACTGATTGAAGCGCACGTCCGAGTGAAGACAAGTGCGGTGTGCGCGAGCCACACGAGAAAACACTGTATCCGCGCCACTGATCGCAGCGGCAACGAGCACTTTGATCACTTGATTTAAAAAAACACATTGGCCTATCATGTACAGTTTTTGATGTATTAATATTTAGTAAAACACATATCAGTGACATGATGGGTTTTAACTTCATTCAGGAGATTTTGGGTAACTGCACAGCACAACTCACAGATGACATTGAGCGCACCGCCAACGGTGTGTGTGTGTGTGTGTAACCATAGCGACAAAACGACCAACTTTCGGATCCTGCACTTAAGCCTATAATTTCGTTTTTAAAAATATAATTATGTATTTAAAAGTTGCAAAATGGATTCATTTGGAGACTTCGAAATCAGCAGAGATAGGCAGGCAATGCAAAACAAAATCTTACAAGTTATTACTTAGCTTCAACACTAGTCTGTTTTTTTCCCTCCGGTCTCGACTTGGTCTCGACTTGGTCTGTCTTGGTCTTGGTCTTGTCTTGGTCTTGGTCTCGATACCCTCTGGTCTTGGTAGTGTCTTGGTCTCGGTTTAGGCGGTCTTGACTACAAGTCTAATAACAAGCTATAATAAGAAAACAACGACGCTATCAACACATTGCTATGATGATGCAGATGCACGTAAATGCCCGACGACAACGGAGGCGGCCTGTGGTGTGGGAACGACAGCGCTCCAAACAGTTCTGGGAGATCGTGGTTCAGAGACACTTCATGGAAACCCTTTGGTTGAAGCATTTTTTTGCTTTGTCCACTTACATCTGTCTTTGTTGACACCCGCCATGTGTGCGCAAACAAAGCGGAAATACTGGGCGGAAATTAACTAAAACTTCTTCTTTTAGATGTTTTGTGGCGTGTTGCAACCATAAAATGACCTAGGCTAAAACTTAATCGCAATTCATTATTTATTCGGCAAATAACGTTTCCATCAGCTTTTATCGCATAAGCCGTATATCGATCAGGATAAAATCCGATGAGACCGAACGTATTTCATTTGAGTCGATATTCATGAAATTCAATCTAATTTTACTGTTTCCATAAGGCATTTTTCATTTGATATCACTTAATTCGGATTAAAACGTATGGCTGGAAACATAGCTAGTATCTCTCTCAATTAGATTTCTCAACTTAATTTTCTACTATGAAGCAGCTCTCCAGTGTGTTCATGTTTTTACTTGCGGATGTCTGACCTTGAGGGACTGAACAGAAGAAATTAACCAGAGAAGATTTCAACGTCAAAGAAGTCAGAGCCTCAGATCTCCAAGTAGGGCTCACTGCATCCTGCACTGGACATCCAACCAGGAGAACAGGACAGGTGTCTTGGTGAGAGAGACCAGTGTTAGCTTATAGATATATATACACGTTCGATATCGATATACACTGTGCTCACAATATTGTACAGATTATTACCATCATATATCAGGCCAGCAGACAGTATGTTTAGGGTATATTTATTAAATATATAACAACTATACTTGAGTATATTTCTGTTGTACTAAAAACATACTCAAGTAAATTTTTAATACATATTTTTCACCTGGGTTATAACATTAACAGAAAATGAAAGATTTATAGTAATTTTGTTTTTCAATTACAAGTTGGCTCTATTTAGGGCATGACTACCTATATCACACTATTTGATGCCATTGGTACAGTATACGACGATCAATATTCTTGTTTTGGCATCCCATGTTAAACTCCATCATATCGCCAGGATGATAATCCTCCGATCTGAAGTGAACGCTACACACGACTGTGATTCTCGAAGCCGATGCGGAAGAGAAATCCCGTCTCTTCACCTGCACAAACCGCACCAGGCACGACAGATATATAGCACAGTCCCTTTTCTTGTTATAGAAACCTGTGGACTCGATGTCCTGACAGGCCGGAGTTTTTGCAACCTCCACAAACACAATAATTTACCATGACGATGATAAATTAAAATTCAAAAACTACCGAAAACACACTGACTCAAGACCGCTCTCACTGAATACCAGCCTACTCTGCACTGAGCCGAGGCTGAGGCTCCCTGGCCTGATGTAAAATGCTCTTTAAGTCTTCTCGATGCTACTTCCTGTTTCAAAGTTAATGAGGAAGTGTGATTTCCCCCCAAAAACCACTTCACCAGAAATCCCGCCCTGCAGCTAATTTAATTGGTCGAGGTTACATTAGGCTTGTTTGAGATGCGCCTTGCCTCGCCTGAAATGTAATCGAGAGTAGGCGGCTGCAGTGAGGGGAGTAGTGAAAAAAGCACAGGCAGGCCGGATAGATCTCGCTTCTCGCACATGTTCTCGCAGTGGATCAGACACCTGTGAGATCAAAGGCGGATATCGTGGGATTCACGCCCGTGCACGGTGTTGCTAATAAACTGCATGTAATTTAAGTTTTGTTGCTTTTATATGAAAAAATATATAATGAACAAGACACACAAAGTACTTATTTAATTCCATTTTAAATAGGCCTACGTGTTTATCAATATTTTTTCTGTAATACAGATGTGTTTTTAATAAAAAAATAATTATATCACATAGATCGCACTGTCCGAGAGTTTGGGAATATCCACACATAATTTATACACATAAAACATGATATCAGAGTTTTAAAATCATGATTTTAAAATAGAACATCACGGTTGTTTAAACAAATGAGCATTAAGCTGTGTCGTCAGCAAGTCGTTTCCCATCGTGCTTTTGATCAGCGCAGTCGGTGGAGAGCAACTGCGCGCGACTGCAGAATCCAACACGTGCGCCTTTTCAGTCGCGAGAGTTTTTTGATATAGCCTACATCGGCATGACATCAGAGCAAGGCGGATCGCACTCGGATACATTTCTAACCGACATGCATCTCGTGGTGATCAACGGTGATCGGTTCTGCGCAGATTTTGCTCATCTCAAATAAGCCTATTATGACGCTAATGAGAATGTGACGTATTTGGACATGGGCGTGGCTTCTGATGTCTCACTTGGATGTGGGCCGGGTTGTTCAACTAGCTTCATGCAATATGCCTCAGGGGCCGTATTCACAAAGAATTTTAAGGCTAAAAGTAGCTCCTAACTGGCGAATTTAGGAGCAACTCCTAAAAATAATGGGCGTGTCACTCCTAACTTTAGGACTCCTAATTTTATTCACTAAGAGTAATTCACGAAGCATTTTAGCCCTAAAAGTAGCACCTAAGTCTGGGACAGCTTAAAAGAAGTTGAGAGGACTCCTAACTCACTAAGACCTATTCACAAAGGATTGTAGCGCATACCACCGCCTCTCGCAGTCGTCCGGCGTCCGCGACACAAGCGGGAATGCTGCATTGACCTGCAAACAAATCCTCTCCCATGTCTCACGCTTAGTTTTGCTTGATATCCCAGTGCCGAATTTCACTTTTATTATGTTTTTTTTTCTAGCACTAACTGGGCCAGCAGCAGTTACTGATCCTGCGTCCAGTTGGGCTTTCTTTTCCGTTTTGGCGAGTTCTTAATCCACCGTCATTCAAAGTTACATTACTTCGAGCAACATTTCCTTGTTTTAAGTTTATTTTTCTATTTAGGCTAATATGATGTCAATTAACCAAGCAAGTGTTAATGCAAGTGTCGTTTTTCATTATTAGGCAAGTGACGGTTTTCATTGGGGTATTAGGCTACATTGATTTAATTGAATTCACGACTTTTCTCTCTCTCTCTCTGCCTTTTTAGAATTACACTTCACTGGGGCCTGCACAAACATGTCATTATATATGCATTTCGATGACATTACTACTATTATTTTGTGTAGGACACAGACATATTTAGATGTCGTAATTCCATGATTTGTTGCGTCTGTGTTATGTTCCGCATGATGGCCCTGTCATCTAACAACCAATCACCGTGATCATTGCGAGGAAGCTCGTGCATGAGAATGGACGTCATCTATAGCAACGATGACTCACTCTTAGTTTAGGAGTTGTCATTTTTCCTTACTAAGAGTAGGTCTGAAAGGCGTTGTGAATAACTTTTAAGAGAAAACTCCTAGCTAAAATATTTTAGTGCGATTTAGGAGTACTCCTAGTGGTAAGATAAAATTCTTTGTGAATACGGCCCCTGGTCTCGGACAATTCACTGTTATTATTGGTGGGGATTTTTTAGTTATACTTTCAGCAGGTTACATCGCCACGCTAGTAGATGGCGAAAAGTGACTGTCACTGACTACGTTTACATGCAGCCAATAACCCGTTCAAAACCGGGATATTAGCAAAAACCCGGTCGCGCACGGCCATGTAAACACCTGCAAAAACCCGAATATGCTTATATCCCGGATTTTAAAAACCGGGATATGATACCTTTGGTACCCCTTTTCTAACCCGAATTTTTGGTCATGTAAACGCGCATCGGCATATCCCCATAGTGATTTGTGTTCTGCGCATGTTCTATTCACTAGAAATCTTGGTCTTTTGAGTAGAGGAACTTCTCAGCGCATACAAAAACCCGCGTGCAGTATACCAGAAGTAAACATGGCGAGACGCAGCACAGCATACTTTTGGAGCGAGGTCAGTACCAGCACCAAAGTGCAAACAAAGGCGATCGCTATCTGCCCCAAACTGTTCATTATCCACGTGCTGCTGCTATTGTTGTTGTCTTTGGATACAGGAAGAAGAATCGTAAATGACGCATAGTGCGTCTTAAGGTTGTCCGTACGTCTAGACGCTAACCGTGCGTCGCCATTTACATCGGGATATTGCAATTCCATGTATATAGGAGAAACACTCTCTGCTCACGCATGTAAACGGGTTATTCCTAATGTTTCAGAAACCCGAATAGTGACCTTAACCCGACCATAACCCGAAAATTGGCTGCATGTAAACGTAGTCACTGAATCATTCCTTCAACCGATTTGTGCAAAACCACTGATTGATTCAGAAAAGAAGTGAGTGGCTAAATTTGGAAAAGCACACTACCATACAACTCTTACTTTTCTGACATACTTTACATGGCAGAAATAATAAAAATACCATGACACCTATGCCATTCCAAATTCAGCCACTTACTTAAAGTGAGTCACATCATTCCCTTAAATGATTTGTTCAAAAACACTGAGTCATCCAGGAACTAATCACTGCTACTGTGTTTTGATGGGGCAAAAATAGACAAGTAATTGGCTATATTGGCCCTCATTTATCATTCTTGCAAAGAAACGGGCGTATACGTTGGCGTAAGATTATGCTTACACTCCTCTCTCACCGCCTGATTTATGAAGCTGTGCGTACCTTTGAAATCCAGGTGTACGCAATACCTGCCCTAAATGCCGCGGCTGAAAACGATATCGTCATTAGAATAACACGCCTCTATATATTCAAGTCTCCGCTTCCCCCACGCCCTCATTTTAGGCCATGGACACACGGAAGACGGCAAAGAAGAGAAACTTCTCCGACGTGGAGCCGAAATGACTAACACAGTCTCATCCCAAGACGTCATATGACTGACGCTTTTGACCATACGTCAACATCCGACGTTTTAGGGTACCCTTTAACCTCTTAAAGGCCATGGTGCAGGTTTTTTTTTTTTTTCTTTTTTGGTAATTTTCTAGTTGGTAATAAACATTTAAACAGTTATCCATTGTATTTGATGTTGTAGGGTACTCAAAAATTAAAATATAATACGGCAAAGTAGGTGATATGTTAGCATTTAGCTACAGCTTAGCGCTGATTCTTATTTCTCCCACAATGCAATCCATGACGTCACATGAGGTACTCGCTGACTGTTGGACGACAGACGAAAGCCCGCGGCCCGCCTTACCATTGAGGGAGAGTGATACGAGGAGTAGCTAGCTAGTGAAAGAGTGACAGTGACAGATTTATAAGTAAAGAAAGATAGATAACGATAGATAGGTAGATAGATAGATAGATAGATAGATAGATAGATAGATAGATAGATAGATAGATAGATAGATAGATAGATAGATAGGCATAGCATATATAGTGAGAGATAGCATAGCATAACAGATAGCTTAGAGATAGATAAAGAGTAGATCATAAATAAGTCAAAATGGTTTATTACTGTGTTTGTGGCGGGTGCAAGAACTCCAGCAAAACTGGACATAGGGTCCATTCCTTCCCCAAGGACAAAGCGATCTTCCGAAGCTGGGTGCAGTTTGTGAAGATTAGGCGGGCAGATTTTTCAGCGAGCTCTGTCACCGCCTACTCGAGAATATGTAGCGCGCATTTCAAAGAGGAGGATTACAATTCAGGGGATGCCAAGATGGTCTCACTTGGTCTAAAGAGTGAGAGAAGTGCTAAATTACTTCCTACCGCCGTGCCGTCTGTGAACGCAAACCTCTCTGCTTGCCCTGTCCCGAGGTCGAGAGACACCGCCTGCCGCAAGCGACAAATTGCCACGGTAAGCATCATGCTAACGTTAATGTTTACAAGCTGCGTGTTAGCTAGCTCTGTGTGTATTTTGTATACCGTGCTCCCTTTGACACAGCCTCCACTAATTTACAAGCACGATCACTCTGACATTAGAAGAGCATATTTCGTGATTCGCGAATAAAAATTAGAATAATAACAAAATTGCCCTGAGGTAAAAGTCCATATAATCATGAGTGTTTGGATCAGATCAAGCGGCTTTCGCAATGGTGTGTTCGCGTTTTGTTTTTTGACTGCTACGGTTCTCTTTCACATATATTTGACCGTGACCGTGTCGCCAGGGCTGTAGTGAAGGCTAAACGCAAGTAAAACATTTAGTATCGCATATCTGGGTCCACTGTACTGTAATCTAAGTCAGTGGTTCCCAAACTTTTTTCTCTTGTGTAGCCTCTTAGCATTTTTCTCACCCACTCGCACTGTTTTGATTTTGGTACGGCTGTGCCATAGGTTATTGTTTCAACTGGGACACTAACGTTAGTTGTAGCACACACGTCCCATTTTATCGATGGACTTATGAAATGACTGGGAATATTTACTTATCTTCTTGGAATTTCAAAGATAAGTAAATAATTCTCAGTACTTCCAAGTTGAAAATAAATGATTAAATGTTTAATGTGCTCCTGCAATGTGCTTGTGCACCCAATGTGCTTGCGAATCACTTCTAAGTATTCATAGTATACCCACCTCTTATTTCACCACTACACCCTTGCATTTTGCTGACCCTTTTTCATATTTGTTTTTGCAAGATGTTGATAGACGCCTCACAGCAGGAGACTGTGGGCAGTGTAGACATTGTGGAGAGTGTCGATACTGGGGATCAGCCCTTGCCCTCCTCCACTTCTGACTCTGGGACACAGTGTTCTTTGAAGCCCCCCCGATGGTCTCACGGTAAAACTTGGGTATTTTGAAGGGGTAGATATTATCATATAGTCTAAAACATTGCCAGTATCTATGCAATCAGAACATTTCCATACACATTGATTAAATTAATACATAGCCTACACCAAAAAACATAGCCGTTTAGATTTGCCATGATTGTCACATGTTTGGGTGTTTACTGCCTCTCCACAGCTGTGCAGGTTAACCTGAAGCCCAAGATGGTCAGTGTGGGCACACAGACATCATTCTGCCCACAAACCTCCACTCCCCTCGCTAGTCCTGAACAGACAGATGAAGATGATGATAATGCCTCTGTCATCAGTGACTTATCATGGGTGCCCGAAGAGCCGATGCATGAGGAGGACTTGTTTGATGAGCCACCTTACACGTGTGACCCCCACCACAAGTGAGATCATTTAAAACCAACATAGACTATTTTGAATGCTCATTTTTGTGTACTGTAGCTTTGGTAGTTTGAATGACCCCCCCAACCATTTTGTTGTTGTTGTAGTGGCATTGACAAATTCATTGTTTGCCAAGAGGAGCTGATGTGCCTTTTTGACATCTGTCCGGTCTGTTGTGAGAGGTCAGATAGGAGCATCGTGCAGCAGGAAGGAACTTTTCTAAAGATCAAGCAGGTATGGTTTTGTTTACGCAGCAGGCCATCTGATTAGAAAATCAGAATATCTAATTACAATCTGATAGCTCTGACTGTTTTGCCAGTTAATTTACAATGTATGTACGAGGCTGGCTTTAGTCTATTGGTTTGTGATGGCATCATATTTGAGTGTTATACTGTATTGGTCATGTGTGTTTCATTGAAAACATGAAATCTTTGACCAGTAATGTACAGTACTTAATCTATATTGAATCCTGATATACTGTTGATTACTCTTTTTTTTTTTTTTTTGACATATCCAGGTCTGTGCATCATGTGGCTACCACCGATTCTGGCAAAACCAGCCAATGCTCCACAGGAACATGCCAACCTGCAACCTCCTGTTAAGCGGGGCCATTCATTTCACTGGATGTTTGGCCACCCAGACATTAAGAATGTTGACTCTGTTTGGCCTACAGTGCATCAGTGCGAGCAGTTACTTTCGCCATCAGCGCCGCTACACCATCCCAGTAATCGTTCAGGCCTGGCAAAACGATCAAGCGAAGAATTTTAGTGACCTACGGGCAATGGATGGTGGGCTAGTTCTTGCTGGTGACTGCAGGTAAACCAGTGTGAGAGCTCATAGACCAGTTGCACATTTTGATTTTGTTATTTGTTATCCTGTAGGGTGGCTTTATTTGGCATTTGCAGATGACATGGTGGATGGTCTTTACAGACCTTGGTTATTAAAAACTTGAAACCTAATTCAAATTTGTAATTAATTACAGGTCAGATTCTCCTGGGCACTGCGCAAAGTATGGATCCTACTCTCTGATCGAGGACAGAGTGAACAAGGTGGTGGATGTTCAGCTTGTTCAGGTAAACCTGATGTTATTAGACAAAGAAATGAACTCTGCAATTTAGTAAACTGATTGTATATTAATATAACATCTTTCCACTAGTACAACGATGCTTAGAGCTTTGTGTATTGCCTAACTAGAGTACAGTGTATTGTAATGCTTGGACCAGCAACGCGTCGGTTCATTCACGCCTCCTTCAACAACAGCAGCATTCTACACTTACACTGTTATGTCATGTTGCAGAGCTCAGAGGTCCCCAACAGCTCATGGTGTGAGCTTGAAGGGCTCAAGCGCAGTGTTGGCCTGCTGAGGGGAAAGGACCTGCATTTGGCAACGCTGATCACGGACCGTCATCGCCAGGTATTTACAATAAAATTGCAGTATAGAATGTAAATATCTGAATTGCACTGAAGCTGGATGTTTGTGGTTTGGTGATGCACTGAGGGCCACACAGGTCAATCATCCACAAAAGCTTTTTTATTTCTCCTTAGGTTGCCAAATGGGTGAGAGAGGAGCTGTGCCCTGAAGGGACACAGCATTATTTTGATGTGTGGCACATTGCCAAAAGTATGTATCCATTGTTGGAACCTTGAAGCAGTTTTTGTTAGTGCATATCAATTAATACCATTTGTTCTAAAACAGGTCTGGGGAAGGCCTTGGATGCAGCTTCAAAAGAGTGTGACCAACTACAGCTGTGGAGGCCTGCTATAGTGAATCACCTCTATTGGACTGCAGCCTCAACCCCAGACGGCAACCCAGCAGTCATGGAGGCTAAATGGAAAAGTTTAGTCAACCACATCCAGGACATCCATGACCATGACACCCCTGCCTTCTCCAGTTGTGCCCATGGCCCTCTAGACGGGGATCAGCGCAACAAAGAGTGGCTGGACCCAGGTACAGCACACACAGCATGTGGTATTATGTACGCTCTAAAGTTTTGTTGTATTTGATGTCTGAGTGCTTTGACGTGACCTATGATAATTAAATTATTATTTCATTCCCTGGCAATCTCATAACATTCTGTTTACTGTTTATGTTTGCTATAATTCATATGCAGGACCATTTCATGTGTTTCCATTAAAAAAATGTTTTTTTTTGTCTGAATCTATCTTCTTGTCTATTTATACGTTTTCCATCTGTGTGTGTGTCTGTCTGTCTGCCTCCCTGCCTACCTGTCTTGGTCTTTGCAGGCTCATTGGCAGCAGTAAAGTTGGAGAACATAATCGCGAGGACAGCCTTACTGAAAGATGTTCGACAGCTGTCTCCACAGCACCAGACCTTCTCCCTTGAGGCTTACCACTCCCTCATCTTGCACTTCGCGCCCAAGCACACAGGGTTTTCATACCTTGGGATGTATAGCAGGTCAGTGCTATCCAATGGAATAATACAGCCAATTATTATGCCTTTTATAGTAATAATAGTACCTATTATCATGCCTAGTATTTTGTCATACATAAACCAAGTTTCAAAATATTTCTCAAATGTGTTATTTTGTAGGCTTCTCTTAGCGGCGCTGCATTATAATCACAATGCCAACCGGGAGACAGCACGGAGAAGTGATGGGACGGAGAAGTACTGCGTGCGGTATCCGCGCTTCAGAAAAGGTGCCCATGTGGTGCGTCCCATCAAAGAGGCAGCCTCATACGGTAAGCAGTGTCATGCAGTTCTATCATATTTTGAGATGGCTCACGAGACATCTGTGATCACTGGCAATGATCTTTATTAAGTATTATTATTATTATTATGTCTGGAGGTTATGCAACATCATTGATGAAGGCCCTTCAGGAAAGCTACACCCATTCACCTGCAGCTCTTCGAGAGGTTAGCGCTAATTTGTCCTCCGATGCACCCGCCCCCATCGCCAAATCCTTTGAACAGGTTCCTAAGGAAGAGGCCGTCAGCCTCTTCCTAGCCCGGCAGTCACGCTACAAGAGAACCTAAATTCACATTATTATTTTTTTTTTTTCACAGACAATTCCAATGATTTAGTTGTAAGTATTTATTTTAGTAAGTATTTATTTAGTTATCTTCTTTCCTTCTGTCCCTGTCATCTCATTTGGTGGTGGTTTCCTGTATTCTGCATGTTTTGTTTTTTCTTTGTGTGCTGTTGCTTTGGTTTTACTTTGCACTAAATCATTACATTTTTTTCGTCTTTGTAAGTGGCATTAATTGTCGCTGTACCCCATTCACGGGGTCCTGCATGCTGCATGTCTGCTCCTCTGTCTGTTATTTGCATGAAATGTGTTGTATGTAATTCAAAATAATTTACCAATCATTTTACCTGTGCCTTGTCAACATCTGTGTGCGGTGTTGTCTGGGCTCACTGTGTGTCAGCTTGATGTGCTTTTGCATGTATCACTGCATATGCATTCATGAAAGAGTGTGTGTGTGTGTGTGACTGTGTGTGTGCGCGTGCGTGTGTGTAAGTGAGTGTGAGTGAGTACGAGAACCATCAGTTGACCCTCAGGTAAGACCACACTTTTGCAGGCATCTGAGAAATATAGCCAAGATTCGACCATTTGTGTCTTTGTTCAGTAATCTTTGTCCTTGTTCAATAAATGTTTAGTAACCCTTACAAGCAATGCCAATAAACTGTTATTACTTATTAAAATTCATGTGTTCTGTGTACTTTATAAAATTTTAAGGGCAATTGGGCGATCACAACAGAATATTTATTTATTAATATTTCTTTACAGAATTATTTTTATTCATTCTCATTCAAACGAGGCCATTGAAAGCCCTGATAGGTCTGGTCACCACTCTGGAAGTTTTGCCTTATGGTTGAAACCACACAAGAGGGTAGAGGCTTCCTTATACTCCTCCCTAAAACTCCATAAGCCCAGCGTATAGCCTGCCTGTACGCAGTGTACCGGTATTGCCTAGGGATAAGTAGGAAATATTCGTAAGTTTTAAACTCTGTAAGTAGATTGGAAACGTCATTTGAAGCCTGTCTCTTATGCATGTTTGTGCATGCAACACATCTCTTGTCACCTATAGCTGTTGTTCAAAGGACTCCCTGTAAAAAGATTGGTAAAGTAAACATAAACCATGAACATACTCGTGCGTGCTGGCTTGAAGGGGACCATTATCCTGCCTGAAGTGTGAATATGCTATTTGTAGCACAAACGGATTCAGGCAGCATGCCTCAAATCCAGGATGTTGCGTTAGGCACGTTACATCTGCTGGCCGCGGGGTGAGGTCCTCGACCAGCGACCAAAACGCGTTCACCTCCCTACAACACAAGCTCTCCACCACAGTTTCCATGGGACGACACCGCCCACACAGACACCTGCCAAACACAGCGACACAGACGCTTACAACTCACTCCCTCTCCCGGTAAGCCTGACTGTGTCAATGACAATCAATCGCGAGGAAAACGAGTTGGCACTATCAACAATAATCACACTGAAGACATGACCAGCCTACTCGGCGTCGGCTACGGTGAAACAACATTTTCACCGGAGAAAGAGGTAAAAGTTTAGAAATAAACACTCACAGGTGGGTCTGTCAAGCTTGCATTATATACATATTATATTATGCAAACTCTATTTATAGATCTTCTGACTAAGTTTAGGGTAACGTTACTTTTCTGAGCCAACGACATAATCAATGTCACTGGATAAAAAGAAAACGTTGACTTTCACTCGATGCTATTCACTGACAGTAAAAAAAAAAAAATGTTATTGTATGCACTGCTGTTCATTGACTACCTACTAGCTCCAGCGGTCATTGCTGCGTTTCTAAATGGTAGCAACTCACCAGGACACTACACCAACTCTCCATTCATTCTCCTCTGACCATGCATTTATTTGTCTTTGACGTCCATCAGCTCTCGGTATTTCCTCATTCACCCTCTCACGTCTAAACGGTTCGAAATTGTATGGCTGTGGGCCATCATAAATGTTAACTGTGGGTCTTGCCACCTCTTCCTCATCCCAGTTAGACGCCATAGTAGTCAGTGCCAGTCTGCTAGAATTAGTTCAAGTAGCGGAGAACGGCTGAGGCTACATTCCACTGCGTCTACCTCATGTGACGTCATCGCCGAGTCGCGTAAAAAAATAACCGTTACTAACCAAAAACTTCAAAAACTGGACTTTAACACCATTTTGGAGACATTTCTAACTTTATATACATATCTTAACTGCTTTATGTACCCATTAATCGACAGTGGTGTTTAACCTGCACCATGGCCTTTAACCTTCTCCAGAGCGTCGGCGCACTGAAGCGTTTTTTTATTTATTTAGTTCAAATATACTATCAGATTTAATGTTATACCTTGACAAACTATACATCATTAAAAAGATATAAGACTCAAGATTCAGTATTTGACCACTATTGTATTCTGAGAAACTTATAGTGACAGTTATGTCTTAATTTGTGTCAGGAGTTATGAAATGAAAAAAACGAGTCGATACCTTTAATATGAATTATGAGCGTCAGCTGGTCCATTCATAAAAAACACTCCGTGCTGTCCTCATGATAGCGATTCACAAAACAACGTCCCTGAGGGGTTTTAGCTCAACAATGTGCAGATGTGGAGAAATATTGATATATTCTCATAGATTCACATCATATTTCTATAGACCGGAATAATATTTATTGAATTTATACCCAAATGCGTCGATGTAATCATAATGATCGCTTCTTCCTGAGATGTGCTGTGTTTTCCATTCATACCAATAGCATGGGGGCGCTATTATGTCCAATAAAAGTCCATATATGGATCATGAAGAAGACCCATAGTCATGTGACATTCCAGGACGTCACTGAGTGATACAGAAAGTACAGAGATCGCTGTAACATGCAGATAAAGATGTTTTGAAGACAATAAACATGATTGCAATGATATTTGAGTTACCTGTGTTCTTCAAGCCATGCCAGGTATTTCATAATAATAGATTATATTTATAATGTAATGCTAATCGATATAGATTTCATCATCGTTCAGAACACTAAATAATACATTTTCTGTCTGATTTTTTTTTTATCTGAAGCCAAGTTAGATCACAGAAGATTATTTAAAACACTAGACTTGCGTTACATAGTGAGTTTGGAGCGCAAACATAGTTTTAATCTCATAAATGGTCGTGTATTGATGGTGTGCTAAGCTAACATGCTAGCGAGCCCAGGCGCACCTGCCACGAGCAGTTATTGTTTTATGATTTTTTTCTAAATAGGAATGCTTACTGAAATGTTTCAGTGCATTTGATACCAGTTTCAAATATTTAGTGAGAACTTTGATAAAAGAAATTAGGGTTTGAAACCCTATGAATAGCTTGTGAATAGCCAGTCGTTAGTAGCTATAATGCAGACAAAAGAAATGCATATTTAGAGCCATAATAACCAGTCTGGAGAGGTGTAAATGTGTGCAGGGGAGACTGAGACTGAATGGGGCACCACAAAACAATAGAGACAATAGACTGAATAGATGACTCAGAAGATGACTAAACATCAGTTTGCTAATAGAGTCTAATCAAAATAAAGTAATTTGACATGATCTTGAAAAACATTTAACTAAATACAGAGCTTTATACTTAATCATTTTCAGATTTTAAATATAAAATGGTCAGACATGTGGCTTTAGCTGCAGTGCATTTCTAGATTGCTCCAGGGCCAACTTCAATTTTATTTTCATGAAGATGTTTCATAAAAATAAATTTCTAATAACTTTACAAAACTTTGAAGCTATTTAAAATGGTTTTTTTCATTATGACAATAATTAATTCTACATTTACAATAAACAACCAAGTGTCAGCTTTCAAATGAGATCATACTTGTGCTTTTAGTGCAAAGGGTTCATGAACTGTATCTGTTTTAGTTTGGGTATGTCATTTCTGGGGATTTTTCAATAGTGGGCTTGAAGCTTAACAGGTTAACGTCAGTTAGATGACGATCGGCGTCATCTATCTGACGCTTTACCTTTAGTGTCAGCTGGATGACGCGGGTAGGTTTAGGTCTGGGGTAGGGTTAGGATTAGATAGCGTCATCTAACTGACGTTAAAGGGTACCCTAAAACGTCGGATGTTGACGTATGGTCAAAAGCGTCAGTCATATGACTGCTTGGGATGAGACTGGGCTGAAATGACCTATCACATTGCATTTTTTTACAGCACGTGTTTTCAAACAATTAGCATTTAATTTCGTATCACGTCACATGTAGGCTATTGGGGTGTACAATAGTGATGATGATGATGTGATGTGGAGTACCATTCATTCACATTAATAATTGCATGACAATTTGTAATATTCTTCTTGTTATTATTATGATTTTTATTATTAATGACGCTTATTGTTATTTAGAAGAAGAATGTCGTTATTATTATTATTATTAATAATATTTAAAAGAAGAAGAATGTCATTTTTATTATTTTGTCAGTCTGAATTATTTTTTGGTCATTGAAAGCCTTTCATTACTGAACCCAGTCCGTGCGCACCTGCCGGGCCTAACCATGAAACGTCAGGTAAAGCGCACAAGCTCGCAACTGAAGGAATACATATGCCTACAAATCAAATGCTTTGGTAAAGTCACACAAATTAAACATTGAAGTCCATGTTGCACAAAAATAAACACTGAAGTTTATAATTACTATGTTGTTGTTTTTTTACAGTGGGTCATAATATATCATATCTTTTAGTTTGTCAGTGCGTTTTGTGGTGTTAGGAATAGTTTTTCTGCGCATTTCCACACTAACTCAAAACGTGCGTACATGTACACCACCTCCTGAGCTGGCGTAGGATTTGAGCGTGCCGTACGCCAACGTCCATATTGATAAATCTCAAAGTCACCGTGGTTTTGGGTGTACGCTGGAAATTTGGTGTACGCACTTTTGATAAATGAGGGCCATTGTCTCTATAATTTGTAAGTTACTTAATATTATTCAACAATATCACACTCGTAATTGTTTTATCTGGAAAAAAACATGGGTGTACTGTACTTAACTTTTTTAAGGTTATAGTCCCCGCTTTATTATAGACAACCCCATTTGTTCCGTATTTTGCAATTTTTGATTTTGAACAACTACAGAGAAGTAACATGTTTGAGGTCTTCTTGAGGAGTTTGGTGAGAAGTAGTGGCCAAATTGGTCCCAGTCAGTGATCTATCACCTGCTTTTTTTCCCTTTTTTTTTGAGTAAATCTCCTCAGTGCTTGGTAGATGCTAGCAGGTGACTTTCTCAGCTAAACTGATAACTTGCTGCAACCTGGTTTTGGATCAGGCGGAGAGTAAGGGGAACCAAACTATGATTGAGGAAGTGAGGATGCATTCTATGCTCTGTAGGATTTGACCACTTGATAAGTGAGATATGTAGAGTTAAGTTCTCCTTGTTTTAATTAAGAATGTCCCAAAGACTTTTTCCACCTGAGAAAAAGTAAATAAAATAGTAAGACAATATTAGACATACACACCCCTTTTTTTCTGGTTGCTCAACCTCAGATGCAAAGGAGAATATGTGAAGTCAAAAATAATTAGCAGTTAATTATCAACAAATCATATGCAAAGCGTTGGCATTTATCAGTCTGAATTTATCTTTCTGACCAAGAATTACACATCAATGCACAGGCCCTGTCCCAGAGCTTTGCCTTTATTTGTTTTTATTTGCGCTCCCTTTAAACTGTAATTCTGTAGTCTTTGTGGCTCGTATTGTCTCACCAACAAAGGGGCATAAGCTCGGTCCCTGTGGAGGGACAGTGAAAAAGTGGAGAAAGAAAAGAGGGAAGATATATGCAGCTTTTGTTTGAGTATTTGTTCGCTCAGGCACACTATTCCCACAAGACTAAAGCCCTAGCAGTGTGTTCTGTAATGTACACATCAATAAATAATGCAATGCAATGTTTGCACAAGCTCTGTTTAGTTCTTACTACAGCCTCACACTGGAGTCATTGGCAATTAATTCTGTAATCCTATAAACACCTTGGCTCTTTGAGATAATTATTACAATATCATTTTAATATGCACAAACTTTTTTTTTTTACTCTGTTCCAAAGTATTTGCTTTCAACCTTATTTGTGCACATTCAAATTTAAAAGGAAATAAAAGGTTATTTTACATTTCAGAGAAACTAAAAAACTTTCAATGCTCAAAACAAAAGATGCGTTTTAATAACTATTTCGATTTTGCCAGATTTACATATATTAGTTATATAAGGTTTTAACTTTTATACTACTAATATATATATATATATATATATATATATATATATATATATATATATATATATATATATATATATATATACATAAACATATATATATATATATATATATATGTAGTAGTATATAAGTCAAAACCGTATATAAAAATAAAACTATATTTTAAACATGTTTATATATATATATATATATATATATATATGAAAGAGTGGCTAGGTTAAAGCCAAACAAACCCAGCATCCATTATATAGTGACATCTTTATATTGACCATCTCCTTAAGTATGGAAGATTGCTTTTTTGCCTGTCATTTTTATTATAAAAGATATTTAGCGGGTGACTAAATGTCTTGAATCCTCCTCATATAGGACCCAACAAGGAACAAAATATTGAATATAAGGTAATTTGATCTAATATCCGACATTATATAAAAGGCATGTTAATGATTTTGAAATGCACTGAACATTTGCATACATTTGGGGACCAGAAATGTCACATTTCCACTTAGCCACCATCCTCTGCACTACACATCCCAGCATCCCTACTGGTCCCCACATCATCTCCAATCACACACACCTGCACCTCATCACTGCCACTACAAAGGCACACTCCTCACCACAGTTCATTGTCCTGACCTTGTTTGTTGTATGTGGACTCTTTTGTCTCCAGGGTCTTCCTTCCCTCTGTGTCTCCACAGATCAATAAATCACTGTTCACCATCCATCTTCCTCTCCCATGTCTACATTTCAGTAACAAGAAAAGTCACATTTTTCTTCAAGGGAGATTTTATACCGGTTATGTTTATGTACTCTACCTATAATGTAACAATACAAAAAGTACCACATAAAAAGAACAACCGCAAGGGGCATTTTTAACAGGTATTGAATCAGGCTCTTTGCTCTATTACTACCATCTGCATCAACTAGAGGGCAGTAAATATTTCCACATCAGGTGGTCTATTGACTACCATTTTCCTATCTGCGTAGGTTAACACTCTGCACAGATCATTTTTATTTAGGCATAATGTCATTTGAGTTGTGAATGTATAAAAATAAATATTCAATTGGTTTTATGTTCGTCTCTCTGTCAAAAGGGCATTTTAGAGTGGGAGAGATGAAAGGCATCCGCTTCTCGAAATAATGCGCCGCCAACAACATTTAGAGGAGGCAGCTGAAGCTAACATCCCTGAACCGAAGAAACTGAGCTAAGAGAAAGTGATAGAAGGAATGAGAGAGCTAGACACAAGAGAGCATACACTAAACGGCTGGCAGCCGGAGGAAAGGGGAGGCTCAAAGCCTGAGGAGACGTCTTTTGCATAATGACATGTTACCTCTCGTTTTGCGCTTCCATGGCCCAGTCCTCATAAGTGCTGCATCTGTTTACAAGCACACCACTTTTCCAAGTAGCACCCATCTATTCGACATTCATGAGATATCTCTTAAGAGTCCCCAGCTGGAAAAATTAAGACAAGCAAACAAAAAAACCCTAATCCATCTTTGCAGATTTATTTCATATTATGGTTTCAGATTTGATTGAGAGCCAAAAAAAATAAAAAAAAATAAAATTTAACATCAACAACAGCTTCCAGTGCTGACAGAAATAGAGCTGTATTCTGAACATGACATCTGCTTTTGGTTTTGGTATTGTTGCTTGAGTGGTCCGGTCTCTGTCACTTGAATGCTTAATTTTCTTTGCTTCTTGTTATATGCCCAAGGCTCAGCTGTTCTCCAGACCAATCCATGACAATGCTAAGCTAAAAAAGAGGCAGTGTGGGCAGCTGTTTAGGCTGTAGTCATCTGATCCATGAGTCACATTGTCATTTCAACAAGCCTGTTCATCATGACCAGGGTAAGGTGTTCTCTACAAACTCTCTGTCATGGACTTTATGTTATCTACATTATGAAGCAAAACCAATTAAACAACACTCATTATAAAGATTCATTCTTTCAAACATTTGTTTGGGGCCAATGGATAGAGAGATAGAGTAGAGACACCCGTTCCATATTTTTCATAGTATTGGCTTAAAATAATATACTATTAGAAGGATATTAATGTATTTACATAGTTTCATATTATGCTTATGATACTAAGTCATACAAAATACTGAATACTGATGTACACATTCAAAAGTTTGGGGATGGTAAGATTTTTTTAAATGTCTTTGAAATAAGTCTCTTAAGCTCACCAAGGTTGTATTTATTTGATAAGAAATACAGTAAAAACAGTAATGTTACAAAAAATAATTATAATGTAAAATAATTGTTTTCTTTTTCAATACATTTTAAAATGCAATTTATTGCTGTGATGACAAAGCTGAACTTTTTGCATTAATCCAGTCTTTAGTGTTACATAATGCTTCAGAAATTATTCTGAAACAGTTGTGCTGCTTAATATTTTTGTGGAAACCATGATACTTTTTTTTTGTATAATGTATCAATTCTTCGATGAAAAGAAGGTTCAAAAGAATGCCTCAGTTACTATTGTAACTCGTTCCCTGAAGAAGACATAGGAGATACTACGTCGATGACTGACGTTATGGGGTCTCACTTGGGAGCCCAATCACCTTCGGGTAGTAAGAAAATGGGTCAATGAAGATTGGCGAGTGAGAATCGCATGGCAAGCCACTCCCCCGGACATACGGGTATATAAGCTGGCCGGCAACGCACTCATTCGGGTTTGTGCTGAGGAGACGATACGGGATCCTGGCATTCAGCAGGTAGTACAGGGTTGTGACAGGTAGGATGCAACGTCTCCGTTCCCTCCTTCAGGGAAAGAGGGTTGCAATAGTAACAGAGAAGTTCCCTTTCAGTCAGTCACGTTCAACGTTACGTCAATGACTGACGTTATGGGGTCCCTATGGAAAGCACCACAACAGCCGACCCTTCCCAGCACCCCATGTAAGTTGAACAGTCCTCCGTACCTGGTGGGATGGAAGGACATAACTTTGATAGGGAAGGTCAATAGCTGCTGTTCCTTTCTGATTTAGCCACGACTGATTGAATAACACTGGGGAAGCATGCCAAGTCCAGATGAAAAGGGACGCTACGGAGGCCACATACTACCCATAAGGAGGAATCACAACATATGAACATCTAGCCCAGTACAGGGGCTGGCTGACTGACTGGGCATGCGTCTCGAGTACTGGGCCTGGCGTCTGATGCCTCTGCCGTGTCTGACTGCCGATAGAAGGTTGGAGGAAACTCTATCTAGGGTTCGCCAACAGGGGAACTCACCTGGAGAGTCTTGAAGGCACTCCTATCCCCCCATTAGAGGGGAATGTTGCTGCAAGAGAGACACTGAGCCAGTTTTCCCGCCACTTACTCAGGCAGTTTAACACCGACTTGGCGGGCTCGTTTGTGAGACACGCCGTCATTTTGACCGAATCCAACTCCATACCAAGAAAAGAGATACTCTGCACAGGTGAGAGTTTGCTCTTTTCCAAGTTGTCCTGAAGTCCCAGATGGCTGAGCACCAGGTCCCTGTGTTTGCACAACAGATCTCGAGGGTGAGCTAGAATGAGGCAGTCTTCAAGATAGTTGAGTATTCGAATAGTTGAGCCTCTACGACCTTTGTGAAGACGCGGGAAACAGGGACACCCCGAAGGGGAGTATGATTTGCCCGACCCTCGAAAGCAAACCGTAGGAATGGTCTGTGTCAAGGCAAAATCAAAACATGGGCAAAATCAAAACTCTAGGCAAAACATGCCCTCTTGAACTGGAGCTTGTGAAGGGCCCGGTTCAAGACACGCACATCCAAGATCGGCCGTAACCCACCGCCTATCTTGGGTACAATGAAGAAGAGTTTGTACTTCATCTTTTTGTACCCACCGCCTCTATTGCGTCCTTAACCGAAGTGGTTCACTGCGGTGCAGAGAGACCAGAACGGGGAATAACTGAGGGGACTCTTTTTCAGGGTAGTGGAGTGTCCTGTTTTAACATCGTGATGGTCATGTTCTTCCGCAGTGAGAACATGAACCATCAACGAACGCTGCCCCAGCCTGCCTACGGCCCAGACACGTGAGGCAGTGATCGTGGCTGTCAGATAGGGCCAGGAAGCGACTGCATCTAGAAACACACGGGTGGAATACCATATTGAAAAAGACGCAACGTCACCAGTGTTTTGCTCTTTTTTGGGAAACTGCTTTTTTGTGTTGAAGTGCCCAGGGGTGAAATTGCTACACTTACAGTATCTATGCAATTGTGGGGCAAAAACACTACTGAATGCGCCTCTTCTCCAACTGTAGAAGAAGCGCTGTAAATTAACCCCTCGGCTCTGAAGCAAGAAGCTGAATGAGTGAGTTGCCGGCCAGCTTATATACCCGTATGTCCGGGGGAGTGGCTTGCCATGCAAATCTCCCTCGCCAATCTTCATTGGCCCATTTTATTACTACCCGAAGGTGATTGGGCTCCCAAGTGAGACCCCATAACTTCAGTCATCGACGTAACGTTGAAGGAGACTGACAGGAAAGGGAATGGCGTTAATTTGAAATCGACATTTTTTGTAACATTATAAATGTTTTCTTTACTGTTTCTTTTGATCAATCCTTGTTGAATAAAGTTTTATAACATTTCACTGACTCCAAACATTTGAATGTATTTTAATGTGGGAGAAACACGTAAACATTTAACTAAACTTTAGCTTCTTAAATTTAGCTTTGGTTGAACATAATATTGTTTTATAAACACAGATTTTAATTTTTATTTAAAGTGCCCCTATTATGGTTTTTAAAATATTACCTTTCATGCAGTGAGTAACATAGCTGTCTGTGAATGTAAACGGTCTGCAAAGTTATTGTCTCCCAAAAGAAAGAATCGACTCTGAACCGCCTAAACGAGTCGTCTTTAATTCGAATCCCACTGCGTTAAGCCCAATTTATACTTCTGCGTCGAACTGACGGCGTAGCTACGTTGTAGGCTGTGTGTAGCGCGCGTACCCTTCGGCGTACCCTGACGTGCACCTCTCCAAAAATGTAACAACGCGTCAATTCTACGTGGACGCAAGCGCTGTGATTGGTCTGCTAGAACCGCTCCCCGGGTTTCACATGCTCCCTCTGCATGTGTAATTGCCCGTCAACGCGGACAACGACGCAGAAGTATAAATGAAAACCAACGCGTAGTCTATAGCGTGAGGCTCCGGCGTAGGTCCGACACAGAAGTATAAATCAGCCTTTAGGGACCGTTCGGTATTTATGGAAAGGGCCACCGGAGGAAAATAGGGGAAGTCTTTTTATTCTTTGTTGAGGGGAGGGTCATCCAACTTTTTTAGTCTATAGGGGAGGGTCACCCAACTTTTGTATTAATCAAAACAGCTACATTTCAAAGTGGCTTGTTTGGTGCATATTTTTTCCATGTAGCTTTATGTAGCTCTCTCGGTCTCGGCCCCCCCATCGCTATCTATGGTCTGACCCAACAAAAAATCCAGTTTGGCGCTGTCTGACAGTGCGCGCGCGCTTCAGTACGCTCAGAAAAAGTGTATTAGAACAGAACGCCAAAGTAATGTTTACCCGGCAAAGCTTTAAAGCACGAGCAAATAATTAACTTTTGTGATTGCGAATAAGTGCAGTGTCCTGTGAGTGTTAGTCTACCGCTTTATTAACATGTGATGTGAATGTACGTCGAGTTTTACTGTATTGGGACTGAGGCGCCAGAACTGCAGCTGATATAATGTGCGCTGTAGCACGATACTACCATATTTCAGTTTCCATTCTTATTGTGTTTCCACAACAATGTTAGTGAGTAAATCTACTGAAATTGCCCCCATAACAGTGGAGTGTGTGTTGGACATAGGGCTACCACATTTTTAAATTACTATTAGTATTATTTGAAGTTAACATAATAAAATAGACCTACACCAAAAAAACTATAGTTGAGGATAAATTCTTTAAAATTGGGCAATTCCAGCGTTATGGATGTCACATTTGCTGTCAAAACATGAAATATAAATTCTCAGAAAATGCATTTAATACTGAAACGCCTGTTTATATATTCATACTCCAAGGCGGGCTTACACGGTGCGTTTTTTTGTTGTTGCTGTTTTACGAGCTCGCAGATGATTTTTTTCACTCGGGAGAAATCGCGTGGAAATCGGCTGTGCTCGCATGTTGCGGCTCGTGTCGTCTAGGAAGATACGAGCTGAGCCGAACCTCTCGACCTCACGATAATTTTTAAACATGTCTAAAAAGTTCGGGAGCTGTAGGCTTGAATTCGTGAGGTATTCGTGAGGTGTGTGCGCTGTGCGGTTGAATGAGCCGATGTGTCGATCTATCTGAATTTGACCAACCAGGAGCTGAAGAAATCCACAGAAGAAAGACGAAAATGGCAGCGCCACCGCGAATTTGGACTATTGAAAGGGAAGCCTACTACTTTATTATGATTTTAGTATCATAATGATTAATAAATGCATGCACAATTATCAGTGAACTTGATAAATGTTGCAGATATGTTTTAATATGCACAAACAAATGCCTTACAACTTGTGTGCAAAATTCAGAATTTAATAAATGTGCAGCAATTTGTACAAATAGACTCTGTATATGTGTTGTAGCCATAATAAGCGCATTTTCATATTTATTATAATGTTTTTTTTCCATCTATGTTAATTATGAAAAGTATAGCCTACGCAATATATCGGGAGACATGGCCAGACATGATTTTGACCACTTCATTAAGTGTTGTTTTGTAGAAAGCCTTTCTTTAAAGTGAATTTCGTTTTGTATAAATTGTATCTTAATTTTAATCAATTTTTCATCAACCAATTTCCTGGATTTAATTAATAAGAAGTAAATAGCTGGATGGATTTACAAATGCACATCTTGATTGTTGCATGCACACATATGTTGAAATAACGACATAACCACAACAACCATCTAATTGTCCTGGTTTGAGGCTGTTAATACACATAACAAAATATTATTTTAATTTTTTTGGTGGTATTTATAAGGGAAAAAAAAATGTTACGGACGTGACAGTTCTCCGTTACGGACATATGACCGCTCTGAAAGTGACATTAAAACTTTTACAGATACCTCAAACAGAAAGCACAAAGACTTTCTTTAAAGTGAATTTCGTTTTTTATTAATTGTATCTTAATTTTAATCAATGTTTCATCAACCAATTGCCTGGATTTAATATATAAGAAGTAAATAGTAGAAAATCATCATGACACGGGGCGCATGAACTGGACTCTTGTCTAATAAATTAACCGAAACATCGTATTAGGCTGTAGTATGCTACTTGCCTCACAGACCTGATAAATATATAGAAAGCTTGACATGTCTACTTTTTAACCGAACAATTCAAAACGAAAGAAAACGTCTCGGTTACTGATGTAACCCTCGTTCCCCGAAGGAGGGAACGGGAGACGTGACGTCGACGTGACGACGTTAGGGGATCACTTCAGGGAGCCCTATCAACTTGGAGTATCTAAGAACAAGCGAATGAACGTTGGCGTGCGTGAACGCGTCACGCGCCCCCGCCCCGCAGCGCGGGTATAAAACAGGAAGTGGGCGCGAGCACCCACCGTTTTTCACTGAGGAGTCGAGTTTAATGACGGCCGGACAGCGATGGTCAGCAACTGTGGCGGCGGGACGTCACGTCTCCCGTTCCCTCCTTCGGGGAACGAGGGTTACATCAGTAACCGAGACGTTCCACTTCAGTCGCTCACGTTCGACGTGACGTCGACGTGACGACGTTAGGGGATCCCATGGAAAACGCCACCGGTTGCTGCCACATCCAGTGCCCTACGCAAGACTCTCAGACCCCCAAGCTGGGGCGGAAGACCTGCGTAGAGGGAGAACCTGCTGTTCCACATACCCACCTGGTCCCTAAGGGAGTGGTAGGAACCTTGGGCACGTATCCGGGCCGGGGTCTCAGGATCACGTGAGAGTTATCCGGGCCGAATTCCAGGCACGATTCGTCGACCGAAAATGCATGTAGGTCCCCTACCCTCTTGATAGAGGCCAATGCAACCAGGAGAACTGTCTTACAGGACAAGATTTTTAACTCCGCTGATTGCAGAGGCTCAAAGGGTGGTCCCTGAAGTGCCGAAAGGACCAGAGACAAATCCCAAGAGGGTATAGAGAGTGGGCGAGGAGGATTCAGTCTCCTCGCTCCCCTCAGGAACCTAACGATCAGGTCGTGCTTCCCCAAGGACTTACCATCAACAGCATCGTGATGTGCGGCAATAGCGGCAACATACACTTTAAGGGTGGAGGGAGACAGCCTTCGCTCCAACCCATCTTGCAGGAAGGAAAGCACGGCTCTGATCGAGCATGATCGGGGGTTCTCCTCGTGAGAAGAACACCATTCAACGAATAGGTTCCACAAGTGATGGTGTCAACTACCGCTGGGGGTAGGTCACCTAGAACCTCCGCGTCCCGTCCAGGGACCAGACATGGAGCTTCCAGAGGTCTGGACGCGGGTGCCACAGGGTGCCCCGTCTCTGAGAGAGCAGGTCCTCTCTCAGAGGGATGGGCCAGGGAGGGGCTGTCGCGAGGAGCACTAGTTCCGGAAACCAGGTCCGGTTGGGCCAATACGGCGCAACTAACAAGACCTGCTCCTCGTCCTCCCTGACTTTGCACAAGGTCTGTGCCAGAAGGCTCACTGGGGGAAACGCATACTTGCGAAGACCCCGGGGCCAGCTGTGTGCCAGAGCATCCATGCCGAGGGTCCCCTCGGTCAGGGAATAGAACAACTGGCAGTGAGACGTGTCCGGGGCGGCAAACAGATCTATCTGTGTGGTCCCGAAGCGCCTGAAAATCAGCTGGACCACCTGGGGATGGAGTCGCCATTCTCCCGGTAGCACCTGCTGCCGTGAGAGCTCGTCGGCTGCACGGTTGAGCAGGCCCGGAATGTAAACGGCACGAAGCGACCTCAGATGCTTCTGACTCCAAAGAAGGAAATGGCGGGCGAGTTGTGACATGCGGCGGGAGCGTAGACCACCCTGACGGTTGATGTACGCAACGGTCGCAGTGTTGTCCGTACGGACCAGTACATGCTTGCCTAGTAACGACGTTTTGAAGCGGCCCAGCGCAAGATGTACTGCTAACAACTCGAGGCAGTTGATGTGCCAATGCAGTTGAGGCCCCGTCCACAGACCTGAAGCTGCATGCCTGTTGTACGTGGCCCCCCAGCCGGTGATAGAGGCATCCGTGGAGACCACAGAGTGCCTGGACACTTGTTCTAGGGGAACACCTGCCCGCAGGAACGAAGGGTCCGACCACAAGCTGAGAGTTTGGCGACAGTGCGGGGTTACTGGAACCCGGCACGAGCCGCTCTGCCACGCCCATCTCGGGACTCGATCGTGAAGCCAGTGTTGGAGCGGTCTCATATGAAGCAATCCGAGCGGCGTTACCGCGGCTGCAGATCCCATATGCCCCAGGAGCCTCTGAAACAGTTTCAGTGGTGCCGCTGTTCTGCGTCTGAGCGTACTCACGCAGTTCAACACTGACTGGACGCGGGCCTCGGTGAGACGCGCTGTCATGTTGATCGAGTCCAACTCCATACCGAGAAAAGAGATCCTCTGCCCGGGGGTGAGTTTGCTCTTCTCCCAGTTGACCCGAAGCCCTAGGTGGCTGAGGTGACTGAGCACCAAATCCCTGTGTTCGCACAACTGCTCTCTCGACTGGGCGAGAATAAGCCAGTCGTCGAGATAGTTGAGAATGCGAACACCACGCTCGCACATGGGAGCAATGGCCGCCTCCGCAACTTTCGTGAAGACGCGGGGCGACAGGGCCAGCCCGAAGGGTAAGACTTTGTACTGATATGCCCGTCCCTCGAACGCAAAGCGAAGAAACGGTCTGTGTCGAGGGAGAATCGAGACATGAAAGTACGCGTCCTTCAGGTCGATCGCTGCAAACCAATCTTGGGGACGGATGCATTTGAAAATGCGTTTCTGCGTAAGCATCTTGAATGGTAGCCTGTGAAGGGACCGATTCAGGACGCGCTGGTCCAAGATTGGCCGTAACCCACCTCCTTTCTTGGGTACAATGAAGTACGGGCTGTAGAAGCCAGTCTTCATATCGGCTGGAGGGACCGGCTCGATTGCATCCTTCGCCAGTAGGACTGCAATCTCCGCTCTGAGAACAGGGGCACTGTCCGCCAGAACACGGGTGAACAGGATGCCCCTGAAAACAGGGGGGCGCCGGGCAAACTGAATCGCATAGCCGAGTCTGACAGTACGGATGAGCCAGCGAGACGGACTGGGAAGCGTTAGCCAAGCTCCCAGAGACCGAGCAAGCGGGACCAACGGCACCACAGACGTACCCGGAGTGGGGCAGCGTGACGGAATGCAGGGACCCGACTCGGGCGGCATAGCGGCCCGGAGTGGGGTCTGAACGTGTGGTGCGAGACGTACCTGCTTCCGCCGGAGGGCAGAGTGAGTGTGCGGAGGCGACAGTGCGTCCAGGACACAGCCACTGCTGCCGGCTGGCGATGGAAGAGGGGCTCGGGAGTGACAAGGCATAGCGTCGTCGACTGCCAAGCGCACCCTCTTGGGGCCCAGAGGTTTCAGAAATTGCTCTTTCTTTGAAAAGGCGGAACAAAAAGAAAAGGAAACAAAGGATTCTCCACCCGGCCCTCCACCGGGGGAAGGAGTGGCACGTCCGCCATCTCCTGAAGAGCAACTTGATCCACCTCTGGGCCGCCCGTCTCAGGGACGTTTGCACCGGCGCTTGCCTCCTGGCTTGGCAGCGGCCTGGACGGGCGGGGTCGACTTCCTGCGGCTTGCTCCACGCCGAGGCCTGGATGATGGCTGCTGCTGGGGCTCAGCGGGAGCGGAGGACACCGCAGGAGGCCGACCTCGGCGACGAGTAGACGGAGGAGCTGCGGCCGGCGGGTGGGTGGGAGCAGCAGCGGTCCGCCGGGGCAGGATGTGTCGGATGGCCTCCGTCTGCTTCTGTGCGGCCGAGAACTGCTGGGCAAAGCTCTCGACCGCGTCGCCGAACAACCCAACCTGGGAGAGAGGGGCATCCAGGAACCGGTACTTATCGGTGTCCCTCATGTCCGCCAGGTTGAGCCAAAGGTGGCGCTCCTGGACCACCAAGGTGGACATCGCCTGACCGACTGAACGTGCGGTTTCCTTCGTCGCCCGGAGGGCGAGGTCGGTTGCCACACGGAGCTCCCGGAGGAGCTCTGGGTCAGAACCACCCTCGTTCATGTCCATGAGCGCCTGGGCCTGGTGGACCTGCAAGAGCGCCATGGCATGAAGAGCGGAAGCAGCCTGTCCACAGGCCTTGTACGCCCTCGCCGTTAGACCGGACGAGAACTTACAGGCCTTGGACGGGAGGCGTGGGTCACCCCGCCAGGAGGAGGCGGATGCCGGACACAACTGCATCGCGACAGCCCGCTCCACTGGGGGGATCCCCACGTACCCCTTAGCTGCCCCGCCGTCGAGGGTGGCGAGGGGAGAGGAGCCACTAGGACGGCTTCGGGCACTATACGGTGCCTTCCACGTCCTAGAAAGCTCCTCATGCACCTCCGGAAAGAAAGGTACCGGGGCGGCGCACTGAGAACCAGCACGGCCCGCCCCGAGAAACCAATCGTCCAGCCGAGAAGGTTCGGGACGTGGTGGAGGATTCCACGCAAGCCCGACCTTCTCGGCGGCCCGGGAGAGCATAGCGGCCCATTCTGGATCCGGCTCGGACAACGCTACACACCCCGAAGGGGGCAACGCAGCCGAGTCGTCATCTCCAGATGACCGCTCCCCCTCCGATGCTGCGATCGACATCTGATCGTCAGCTGGTGCCCCAAAGGAAACGACTGGTCGTTCCGGAGAAGGACCGAGCCGTTCGCCAAGGGGCGCCGATGGCAACAGCACATGAGAGGCGTGAGGGGCCCGCGGAGATTGCCTCGGCGGGGAAGCCCTCACGGTAATCCTCAGATCACCCTGGTCATGCGCCGAAGTAGGCCTATTCTGCGGGGCAGAATAAGCACTAGATCGGGGCATAGGCGAGGGGACTGCACCTCCCTTGAGGTAAGCGAGTCTCGATCTAAGTGCTGTGATAGTCATATTCCCGCAATGGGAACATGAGCTATCCACAAAAGCTGCTTCAGCGTGCCGAACGCCCAAACACGAGATGCAGCTATTGTGGCCATCTGCTGGCGCCAGGGAACGACTGCATCCAGAAACGCACAAGCGGAATGACATCTTGAAAAAGACGCAGGGTCCTTGTTGTTGCTCTTTTAGTAAAATAAAAAAAGGAAATTGCTCTCACAGTGCTGAGGCGCCCAGGGGTAGCCACTGTGTGGACACACACACACACAAACAATAGTGCTGTGAGAACAGCAGTTGAGAGCTGCACTGCTCGCGGCCACCGCTGATCGCGCCGTCACACCAACACTGGAACAGAGAGATCTTCCTTGAAGTCTTCAAAGGCGTTGAATCTTAGACATCAGTCACAGGAAACTTGCGCTCCGAAATGAAAGACGGTGGGTGCTCGCGCCCGCTTCCTGTTTTATACCCGCGCTGCGGGGCGGGGGCGCGTGACGCGTTCACGCACGCCAACGTTCATTGGCTTGTTCTTAGATACTCGAAGTTGATAGGGCTCCCTGAAGTGATCCCCTAACGTCGTCACGTCGACGTCACGTCGAACGTGAGCGACTGAAGGGGAACAGACAGACTGCTCTCTGCTTATGTAATCTGAAATGTGCATTTCTCTCTGGCGCTTTCACTATTGCGAAGATCGCGAGTCAGCATCGTCACCTTTATATTTGCAACCGACACTGACAAAGACTTGTTTATTAATAAACAATTAAAATGTCCCCTTGCTATATTATTCATAATCGTTACTTTTGCTGGTTCTTTGTGGCAGCTTTAAGATACTTTATTGGCAGCGCCACCCTTACATTTTACATGAACGCGTCACCACTGCATCAGCATCGAAAACATGATTTTTTTTTCCAAATCAAAAATTGTGATACGAACCGAATTGTAGGTTTGGTCTATCATTACAGCAAGATGAGAAAGCAGGAGTTTAGTCGTTTATCATGGAATGGCTATCTGAACATCTTTGCCAAGCGCAAACCAGAAAAGTAGCCTAATCAATAAATTATCGGGGAGGGACATGCCTTTTTTCACAATCATTTTGGAGGGTCATATAAAAAATTATTGCTGGCGAAGGGACGGTCAAGTCTTTTTTGACTACAGATCTCAAATCTCCTCCGGTGGAACCCTTAAATAAATAACGAACAGTCCCTTACGGTTCTACATCACAAGATAATACATTTGCATAATGCCCGCCTATAGGCCAATTTATACTTCTGCGTCGAGTGTACGCCGTAGTGTACGGCGTAGGCTACGCACGTAGGCGACGCCGTCATGAGCATTTATACTTCTGCGTTTAGGTCTGCGTTGCTCTGCAGTACAGCGCCGAAACGCTAGTTGGCGGCGGAGGGTTTTAATGTTCCACTGTGTTTAGATTCCTCGCGGCAAGAAGAGGAAGATTCCTCGCGGCTGTTTTAAGTTTAGGTCACTACAAGCAATGGCGACTGAAAGAGAGCAGATCATGTTGGAGTTGGAGCTTATCGAGGTGGAAAAGGTAAATTTTTTTTTTTTTTTACAGTTTCGCTGTACTTAGAATTTAAAAATGGCGGGCGGTGCAGAAGAACATGCCGGAAATGCATAGGAGGAAACGCGATGCTACCAAGCCGACCAATCACAGATCTTGCGGTCCGCGTCGTCGCGACGTGTAGTTACATTTTTGAGGAGGTGCGCGTCAGGTTACGGCGAAGGGTACGGCGTATGGTACGCGTCTGTGCGTATGCTACGCCGTACCTACTGCGCGCACCCGACGCAGAAGTATAAATTGGCCTTGTGTTGTACATTATCCGCTCGCTTCACGAACAGCTTGACCCGCCCTTCAATGTGGCATTTACAAAATGCTTTCTCTTGAAACATGGGTCAGTACCTAGTATATTTAGACCAGCTTGCTCCTCAGAATCAATTCCTATAAGTATGATTGATTAATTATTGATGTATATATTTTCTACTGAGTGTTTCAAATAGTTTTGTGTGTTATATTGTGTATGTCTCTGGGTAACCGGCCAACTCTCGTTCTTACTGTCTTACTGAAATACGTCTGCTAATCAGCTGTGGGCCCACTATTACCTAAAATTGTGTCTATGGGCCCTATTTTAACGATCTGAAACGCAAGTGTCAAAGCGCAAAGCGCAAGTAACTTTGTGGGCGGATCCCGGCGCTGTTGCTATTTTCCCGGCGGGATAAATGCCTCTTGCGCCAGGCGCAAATCTAAAAGGGGTTGGTCTGAAGTAGCTTCATTATTCATAGGTGTGGTTTGGGCGTAACGTGAAATAAACCAATCAGAGCGTCATCTCACATTCCCTTTAAGAGCAGGCGCGCTTGTTCTAAAGCGGATTCCTATTATAACGGTGGATTTGCCAGGAGCGGTTCACAGCCGAGGAGAGCAACGTTCTCGTCAGGGCCGTAAAACACAGAGAAGTGACATTGGGGATGGAGAAACCCACCCAATTTAACTTCTGTTAAACAGGCGTATGATAATTTGGGTAAATGTGTAAGCTACATGTATGCTTTTATAATAAATTGTCTATCTATCTATCTATCTATCTATCTATCTATCTATCTATCTATCTATCTATCTATCTATCTATCTATCTATCTATCTATCTATCTATCTATCTATCGTAATAATGTATGATTTGCAAAAATGAAAACTGCTGCTTAGATGAGAGAATCAAAGTATATGCGCGTTGTGCACACGCTACATTGATTATGGTCAAGCATGCGCCCAGCGCCCTTAAAATAGCATAATGAACAACGCGCAACGCGCCACTGACTTTAGACTAGGTTTTTTTCTGGTCAGTGGCGCAATTGTTTTATAGAACAGCAAAATAGCATGAGGGAACACGCCGGAACACGCCTCCTCTTTGCGCTGAACCGCCCCAGGGAGCGCAAGTGTATTTCTTAGTTAACCGACGTGTGTCTGTGGAGGGAAAAGTCCGCTTTGCGCGGGTGCAAAATAGGAATGATACATGCGTCAGTGTACAAAGTCATTTGCGCCGAGTGCAAGATAGGGCCCTATATATTAATGCAGATTGTCTGTCGTTCTTACTACTTTGAGTAATGAAAAAGCATTGAGCAAGATTTTTCATATGTGCAATCATATGTGCTGTTATTGATACAGTTAATGATGCAGTTCCACATGAGCACCGCAATAAATTAGAAATGTACACATCGGTTTGTTGATAGACATACACTTGTTAATGCTGATGGTGAGGAATTACAGCTGCAACATCTCATAATGTACGTCAAACTAAATAGCATATCTCTGAGAAACGTCTTGCTCAAGTCGAGAATCATTCAAAAATGTGGTGATGTGCAATGTATGTTATGATAAAATTAAAGTCTTTTTTGACCTTTGATGCATGTAAACCTGTTGTAGGAGACCTCCAAAACAAAATTAGGAACCTTTAAAATAGCACTAAAATATTAAAGAACAATAATTGGCAGACCAGCGGTATACTGACATGGATCTCCTGTTGAAGACCTTTGCTTTAAGTCATATTCATTTAATTACTAAAATTATGTTGACAGGTATCCAAACATACATTTCAGGATCCCCCCCCAGCTAATCTGCACGTAAAATAACACTCGAAGCAGCACCCTGTGACTCACATTCATCAGTTCTCCATATTCCTAGAGATCAGATTACCATTTTATGAGTTTCTCTGACTATTCTGACAGTTATGAGTTTAGCGTGATTCATTACGGCTAGAAACAACACACACACACACATTCACACTGATGAGGTAGCCTGAATCCAACCCTGATATAGCTCTGTTTTACCAAGGAAAAGATGGAGTGTTGCCCAGGAACGAGACGTTAGCTTTGAGGGCCTGGGCTTGAAAGACGAATTATTGTTTTTGCAGGATGATGGAGGAGACAGGAAAAAACAAAGGAGGAGGGTTAGAGGGGATAGCTAAGTGACTAATCGTGTCAAATAGCTCATCGGAAACAAACCCACATCTTTAGACGCACACGTTATGGTTTTAATGAGGTAAAATGACATCGGCAGATACCAAACAGACCACTTGATGGCAGCCAAGCACAAGCTATGGGAAACAAAACTCTAGCATGTGATGGATCGTGCCACATTTGTCAACTAAACTGACAGACTGAGTGGAGGAACAGCTTTACAGGGCATCCATAATGTATGTGATTGCTCATGCCATTACAATTGCTTTCCTTTGAGATTGACCATATAGACCAAGTTACTCACTGTTGCAAAGGAAGTCAGGAAGATACAATGAGCTTTGAAAATGTTATTAGGGGCTCATCAACCTTCAAAATGTTCATCAAATGACATTCAGTAACATGATTTTCCATAATTGTGTCTTTGCAACATTTATATGTAGTCACTGGCAGTTGGCGAAGAGACTCTACATCCTTTCCTGTCCCTCCCAAAAGCAATGTGAGTCTTCACAATACTCTTTTTTATGTTTTTTGCATAATGTATGATTAGGCTTTTTGATTTTCATATTTAATATTGGCGACACGACTACATCTATCATGCTTTTTTCTCTTTCCCTCATTCTTTATGCAATTTTACCCTCTCTCTTCAGAAATACAGTAGCTTTGCACACGTTTCAGAGAAAAGAACAGCTTATCTTACAATGGAGCTTAGAGGAAATATGTCTGGAAAGATTTCTGCATATTTTCCTCTTCCGTTTTCATCTCTGTACAAGCTGATTGTTACCTCTCTATCTACCTATTGAGTCAGGTTTATCATTTGCTCCCGTGTATTCGGTCCCTTTCACTGTGTCATCAATTTGTTATTCGGAGTATAGTATACCTGTATACAGTACTATACGGTAATATACTATATTTTTGGAGAACTTGTACCTGTTTAAGTGAGAGTGACATGACCACTCGAAAGGTAAGCCCACAATTTAAAACAAAGCCACCATGTACTGTCACAAATATTAAGTGCCACATTGTAAAAAAAAAAAATCTTTTATTTTTTTTGTAACTAAGATTTTTACTGGAAAACAAGACAAAAATACTAATTACATTTTTTTTGCAGTGCAACAAAAAGGCTGACTTGCCAATTCTCATCTTATTGTGAGAAGAAACATGACTTAAAATAAAATAAACCATCTCCCTGAGACATACCCCCTTGTCTCCTCATTAGCCTGCTGTGGAAGAACACCACATCCCTTCCTTGGAAACAATGCTTGGGCCTGTGGTCACCCCAATGGTTGCCTTAATTTGCTGTGGCCGGGGATAGGATGGCCTCTGTGGTCAAGTTGAAAGACAGTAGCTGAAAGGAGAGGACAGGGGTTTGGGTCTGTTAGATTGCACTGTCCTTTTGTGCTTGCTTTTCACTTTCCTTATGATTGGTTTTGCTGCTATATGATGACTGGTGAAGTTGGGTAAGTCAAAACACAATAGTTGTGGATGTTGAACTGAAATGCAACAGATGACATGGAATATGCACTTTTTTACATTGCTCATGAAGGTAAAACTTTGTCATGTTTGTACAACACCACAAAAATTAAATAAAATATATGGAAAAAAATAAACAAGATAATACTTGAGTATATAGTAACTTTAAACAGTTTCAAACTATATATAAATGTTAATATTGCTATGCAAAGTTTTCTTTTTTAGATCTGAGAAAGACTAGTATTTCTTCATAGTGTAGTCTACATGACAACAAACTGAGAGGTGTGTAATTTTTTTGTATGTAAGTGTTGTTGGATTCATAATTATAGATTTAACATTTAAAGTGTAACAATAAAACAGTTGTGAAACCAGAAAGTTCATTTCAGGCAAATATGAGAAAGTTTTATTTGGTTGAACTTTTAACTTGTTTGATGTTTGCACCTGCTGTGTAATTTTCACAGGTCTGTGCTTTTTTTTATCTGAAAACCTGTTCAAGCACTCTTGAAGGCTACTCTTAATAACATCTGATTAAAACCTGTTATTGTCTGCACTCTTGAACCCTTGAATAGTACTGGAAAGTTTGATGTTTCATTTTTTTTCTTTTTTCTGCAAACAGATGGAACTAACAAAAATAATCCAATGCGAGTCTGGTGATGAGCACTTTGGAAAAACATCACGTCGCATCATTCCCTATCAATCAAGGTGTAAAGAAAGTTTAAGTAACTGATTCCTCCTCAGGCAACAGTGTGCTATCTGGAGCAGCGTGTTTGTGTAGCTCTACCGTGCTAAATGTTCTGCTCTACCTTCTTATCAAAGAGATGTGAGAACATCTCCACACCCCTGCGCACCACAGCTCAGCAGCTATCTGTGGCAGGGATGAAAAAAGAGAGGTGTATTACAACTGAGGATTGACCCCAATGAACCCTGGGCGGAAGTGAGACAAATCGAAAGAAATGGAGTGTGACTGAAGTTGTTTTACTCTACTCCTGTGAGTGCACTGAGCTCTCGATATGAGTGACAAGGGCTGGCATCCTGCTGGAATGTCTGTGAATCGAAATGCCACTCACACGCAGATTACACCCAATAACCCGCTCCATTGTTATCTACTCTTTATTTCCCAACTCTCTGTCCGAAGCTACTCAGTGGCTCCTCATAATCCTTGCGTCTTATTTTCTCTTCTCTGACAGGCCCGTGTCCGATTCCATTCGCTCCCTCTTTTGGCTTCTGACCGGTGGCAGGCCAAAAATATTCCCGAGGCCGGGGGATCAAAGCTTACTGAAATGTGTATGACCTCCAGATAAGTCTCTTTCGGCATCAGGTCTACTTTCTCCTCAACAGCCTGTTGCAATTACTCATCAACAGGGCCGCACAAAAAGATCCAGATTTCCACGAATTGTTAACCTTGTCAATTGTCAAAAAGTTCTACACATGCTACACGGCTCTCAAGAAAACTGTGATTGGTTAGTCATGGCCTTCTGAATATAGCAGTCAGCCATATTCTTAAAACCCAGACAAGTTAAAAATAAAAATCTAATTTACTATTTGATTTGAATTGACCCTTCGCAGGGAGTTTGATTGACAGGCGATCTGACTAATCATAATCCGCCATCCGCCATTTTTGTCCGACAAAGCAGTCAGGAGAGATAGTAGATTAACGTTGGAGAATTTGAACTAGAGTGTAATGATGTCTTTCCGCGGTTAAAGCAACATTCCTTCTTATGTTCTTTAATATTTATTTGATGCTATAAATTAACTAGAAGGAAGAGATGATCGGTTCACGAGCAGCTTTAAGAGGCTTTACAGCGATCTGTCACAACACATTAAAGAGCCACAAAACGGTATTTATTGTTTAAATTTCTTTTAAAAATTACCAAATTTGAAAGTTGAGACTTTGTTTCATATCAAAAGTAACCTGGTCTGTCCTGCCTGTCAGCGCGTTGTCAGTGTCCTCTTTGCTCCGCGATGTATATTTCACTGTGTGCGAACATAGTGTGTGGCGTGAGAGCGGCGTAGCTTGTCGGACAGCAAGGGGGGGTGGGACTTTGCGAACGGTCAATTGTGTACAAAATATGTGATACAAATGAATGAAATTATCTATCGATCTATATATCTATCTTCATCCGTCCGTCCATCTTCATAATGCTTTCAGCAACCAATGAGAGTGCTCTTGGCTCCATGTAACATAATTTACAATGTTTAGATCCATCCCATCGAGATTTTCTCCAAAAATAAGTGCAGAATATGAAAAAAATGTCATTCATCATAAGCCACAGCATCGGTGGTCTCTGCATACGAGTTTGAGTATGTGTGTGAAAGAGAGAGAGTTTGTGGAATGCTGTCCGTATGAAAGATTACCCGCTATGAGAAGTATGCATTGAAATTGACGTGTTTAGTAGTGCATATGATTTATCTGCAATGTGTGAATATGTTTATCTTCTCACTCTGTATTGTTTCTAAAGCTAGAAATAGCCTTGAAGCAAGAATTCAGGTACAGAAAAAAATAAAATAAAATGCGAGACGTGTATTAGTGCCATTCTGCTGTAGCATAAACTGTTGATTCACGTCTTTAGGACCAGCGTGACTCTGGTCTCCATTAGACGTCTCACTGCTGGGACAGACTATTGGAGACAAAAGTTGGCCCACTTAGATCTGTCTTAAAGAAAGTTTTTGGCCAGACAGAGCTATTGATGTGATGTGTTTTTCTTTTCTCTCTCAACTGCCATTCCCAGGAGCACTGGAATACCCAAAGGGGGTGCGAGCTCAATCTCCCATCCCTTTGCACTCTTCCCCTGTCACTCTTTCATTCATTGTCAGTCCTTCTCTCACTCACGTGTGGACAGGGTGTTTCCAAACCTCATGTTCTTCCTAGCGTTTCATCCCAGGCTTATTTATTTATGGTTTCAGCGAACTGACAAACGCAGGTGGTTTGTATGAAGCTCTGATGTCCCCTGGCACCACACGCTCAGGGTTTGCATAAAAATCACCTGAGACTGCCAAACCAGAGACGGTGAACCAAAAGCAGTTCTTCCTGTGCACTTGGGTCAGTTCCCGAAAAGAAGAAAAAAAAAAAAAGAAAAAAAAGCCCAGGTAATTTTTGTTAGGTTCTATTAGCTTCCATCTTACTTATAGTTTTGCAATGAAATTTGGCCTAGCTATGAGATGAGAGAGAGTCCAGTATCAAAATAAATGTAGTGTAGAAGCCATAACTCATTAAATCCCACAAGGACAACAGGCCATAGTTTTAAAATTAAATATGCAGTAATTGCAGCCAACACAGTGAACAGGGAAATATCCCACCAGTGAATGCAATATGAAAAAAAAAAAACACGGAGCAATTCCAATAGGGTCCTCACCATCAGTGCTCGGGCCCTAATTAAGACAAATATAGCAGCCAAACAAAAGATTCTGATTATACCATTCATTGACTCACACTAAACACAGTTTTCAATAAACCCTGTTGGAAGATCCAAGACCTAAATTCTCAAACTGGGGACAGAAAATGTCCCATGTCCTAATTAATTATCTTTTTGCAACAGTTGAAAAACAAATATGAGGTCTTATTCAGATGATTGCTTGTTTGTGAGTATGTAAATACTCAAACAACCTCAACCAATATTTAGCTTCTCTGGCCTCAAGTGCATTTTATTTATGTTTTCACTATGACAACATCTTCATAATAATCCAGTCATCTACTATAGCCTACCAGGCCATTAGATTTAGCCTCAATTCATCAATTTTCTGTTTAAGGATACTATCATCCAAGCTGAAGACCACGCACATGTTTTTTCTTGTTTTTGATTGCAGAAGACTAGATTTTCAGAGCAAAGTTACCTATAGTTAGTAAAATGTCTAAAGTGGATTGTCGAAATAAAGTGTTAACCAGTCTACTGCAAAAGCATTTCTAAAATATTTGAACTCTGATTTCTTAAAGACTGAGAGACAGACTTATGAGCTAAAAACATAGATATTTTTTAAAATCATGAAAATAAAGAGAGGTATTTCATTTTAAAATTCCGTCCTTTGTTAGCAGTGATGGCTAAGGTGAGTGCATTATTGAAAGATTAAGAGTTCATGAAAAGACTGAAAAAAAATGTGGTTATTGTGCTGAAACGAACTCAAATGAGATTGCACAGTCAGACAGACAGACAGCCAGCTGCAAGCATATTAAAAATTTCTGGGAATGACAAGTTTTTCATAAACCTCTTAAATGTTCTTTTTAATCACGAGTGCACCTTTATCTCTTTCAAATGTAATGAAATGAAGCACAAGCCATTTTGCTTTCTGAATATTCAGTCCATGGAAACCAGTGGCATATTTGTCAGATTATTTCACAATGTAAAATATAATGTGATTTCTGACTGATAATATTTTCAAATACAATGCAAATTATGCAAATGTGGTTAACAAAAGTGGCAGTACATTCTTTATGAAGGTAACATTTATAAAGCATGAATCAAAAGTTAAGGGATTCATGAAGTAAAATAAACAGACTTTGTGACAAAATAGGCTATCTGGGACAGATCTCAGTATCTCAGGGTATATATATAAAGGCCCTGATTTTCTAAAAGTAAAAAAAAAAATTGTGCAAAAAATAAAGCAAGTGCAAAAATTACTAATATCTATCGAGGATTGCAATTGCACTGCTGTTTTTACAGATGTCCCATAGTGAATATGCCATTTGGGGAGTACGTTTATGTAACTAAGCGCAAATAGATTTTGGAAATTAGAAATGATAACTGAATGTGTAAATTAATACCATTGAAAAGCAGGTACTAATCTCTAAGGTTCTGTCACTCTCGCTCACAATGGGTTTCTTTTTTAATTTAAAATTCTTTTGGTGCGAAGTGCTTAAATGTGTAATTAATACTGCATTTTCTTCTTTGTTATCTGTTGTAGCAAGGTTTGTTGCTCAGGGAAGAAGGAGGCGGGAACCGGCAAACGTTTCACAAACCCTCAAGGATGACTGCCGCACACACATAAACAAAACACAATGTAAAAGTCCAGGCCTGGTCCTCTCTCATCATTCACTGTCATCCCTTCTCCTTTTATGCTTCCTAAGCTTCTCCGTGAGAAACTCGAGACCTGTTCTCTCACGGCTCTCGGCCCCGCCCTGCTTGCCACATACACCCATCGCCCCTTTTTAGACTGCGCATACCCCCCTGCCATGGCACCTGGGGGTAAGGACAGATGAGAAAAAATCTTGGTCCGGTTCCCAAAAAGCCCTGCCACCCAGTCCCCCACCAGCTGGGTGAACTCCTACGCGATGCCTGCCGGTGGTGCTGGATAGCCCTTGGTGGACGGCTCGACACTCCTCTGCCGCCTGGTGGACGGCGACGGATCCTCCGGGATCGGGCAGCTGGCAGGAGTCCTCCGTTTCCTGCTCCTCCCATCATGGTAAACGGCAGCAGGTTTCGGACTCAGGGAAACAACCGGCAGCAGGTTTCGGACTCAGGGAAACAACGGCGACTCCTCCGCTCCCTCACGGACGGCAGCCACCCCTTTCAGAACCCAGGCGGCCCGCAGCGAGTTCGTCAAACTCTGGGTATTTAAGATTCAGTGACTTGAGCTGCATGAATTTGGTATTACCATAAGTAAAACCGGCTTTAAATATGGGTTTGTCTTACGGCCAACCTATTTGCATATGTTTTGCATCCACATATCCTATATTATTGAACATTAAAATATAAGATGGCATGCATACCCTGCTGAAAAATCCAGTATGGCTGGTCACTAGCATGTTTTTAGTTTTGCACACTAAGACCAGCTTGAGATGTTAGTTGCTGAGTTGCTGGTTTGCTGGTCCCCAGCATATGATACTGATGTGCTGGTGGACAAGAATATGTTGTCTTTTGGATGTTGGTATAATCCAAAGATCCAGAACAAACGGTGTGTGTGTGTACAAAAGTTGAAGTATTGAACAAGTATTCAACAGTGTTCCCTTTATTTGGGCAATTGGCCCTTGACTTTGGTTACATTACTTTATTTCAGCAGTTGCTGAAAGTACATGCTGTCACTATTGTCTACAATATGTCATGCTCTTGACTACAATGACATTCTTTTTACTATGTGCCTTTTACATTTATTCCTTTTACTAAGTTTACAACTTCATTGGGCATTTTGACACACGGAAGTTCCCAAATTTGATGCAACAGAGAATAAGTACAACATTGTTATACTACTGATCTTTATTATTTTGTCTCCTGAATGAACTCTGATTCAATATATTACCAGTTAGACTTTTTTATTTTATTAAAAATTTCAGATGACTATGCTGATCCACCAGCTAGACCTTTCCTATATCAGCACTAACCAGCATACACCAGCTTGGACCAACATGGCATTAATGCTGGTTTATGCTGGGTTTTTCAACAGTGTTTAATTGACTGCAGCGGTGTTTAATTGACTTTTGACAATAACGCAGGTGGAGGTTGGATAACGCTATTCAAAAGCAGGTGCTATGACAAGTGGATTGTGATAGATTAAACAAGGCATTCATATTCGTGAAGGAGCACATGTATAGTATAGGGATATTTGAATAACACCCCCACATAGAACAGAGCACCGACTCATGGTATGTACCCAATCAGGACACAAATGCTGTCACGTTTCCACATTTCATACAGTTTCTCATGGATAATGCAAACCATTTACCCAAATTATTAATGTGAATATTTGCACACAATTTCAAGGCTCCATTACAGTGATCCAGACAGGATTTGATTTAATTTGGCCAGATTAGATGCAAGCAGACAGTAGGTTGAGACGAAAGGGTTAGGTGATTAGGAGAGATAATCTTGGTCTGTGGGTGTGATGGAGATGGAGTGAAAGGTTGTATTAGCCTGTGTTTGCATATGAATACTCTCCAGTGCAGTCAAATGAGCTGATGACATTGTTTTTTCAGCCTCGCTTCCTTCCAAAAGGTGGTGAGAGCTTCAGAGAAAATGCCAGGCCTTTTGATCACACTCTGAGTAATATCTTGACGGTGGCTGCAAACTTCACCTGCATGCATAAATTATTATTAAAACAACATTAGAAGCTGTTTCAGTCTAATTGAAGTGTATGTCAATGGTATTTCTGTAACAACTCAGGTTGTGTGTTGCCCTACAAAATCAAAATTCATGTCATGTGAACTGAGAAGCATGACTTTAACATTTAAAAAAAGAGGTGTGATAATTATATAATGTTGGAGACTGGAGGGATCTTTCATTGTGGAACATTGCAAACTGTAAATTGTATAGTGTAGCAAAAATTACAATGCGCACACACACACATTTTGAAAACAGTTGTACTGCTTAATATTTATTATGATGTATATATTTTATATTTCAAAATTGATAATAATAAGAAATGTTTCTTGAGCACCAAATATATTAATATAGAAAACAGTTCTTTGAAATTGCTATAATATTTCAGAATATGATGACAATATTAAAAAGGTTATTTATTAAGGTTCTGTAGCACTTTCAAAGCATGGGCCTTTATGTAACCTTGTAAAGATCAGAAACTATTTGTATTTAGAACTATTTTTGTATGTGGAATTTTAAAATAAATTTACATTTATTGTTTGCCTTTGAGGAGAAAGCAATGCAATTTTCAAAATTTAGAACTTTCTTCAAGGAAGTTTTACACTCAGCTGCATGTGGAAGCACATATGTCTCCAATATTATCAATGTTAGAAAGACACATTGGCACTGAACCCAAACCAAGTCTAAACATCAGGCACAGAGAAGCATCAGTTACCTGTAGTTGACTATCTGCAAAAATTACAATTCAAAAACAAAATTACGACTCTTTTCAAAAGCAAAATCACTTGCTGAAAGCTCAAAAACGTTGTTTGTGCACATAATATTTTAAAGAGACAAGTTATCATGACTATCCCCTTCTAGTAAAATGTGAAATACCCAAGGCAAGTATTTTTTTTATCGTCTTTACCACAAATAAACTGTACCATTTGTTTATGAATAATGCTCATCCACGCCAGCTGTCCGGCTCTTTTATTAAAATCCATTCTAGCTCACAAGCTCTCAAACAATTTTCTTCTTCCACCTCTTTCTCCACATCTACCTCCTTCTTCCCACTCTCCTGCCTTTAAATCCTAATAGGTCTGACAGTTTTATTTTCTGTGCTGTAGATAAAATCATTATTGTCATATTCGTCCGCCTCGGCTGTCAGTGCTTCCACTGCATGCAGTTATTTGCGGAGGGCCTTCAAGCTGTCGTTTTGGGGATTGATGGGCCCCTGATGGAATCCCACTTACTCGGTAGCTCAGAAAGAAGGGGAGATGGACTGCCAGACTGACCCGAATAAAGGTAAGACACATGGGCGTAAGTGACAGGGCGGGATGCTTTTATGACTAAAGAGGAAATGATGCCGCCATATGCTATTAACTTTGTACAGTAATCCACAGTGCTTTATTTCAGATGAGCCAGAATGACCCAGATGATAGCTATAAAAGAGCAGAGGCACCCATGAGAATACATTACTGAATAGTCTGTGCGCCCTGTGACAGACCAGTGCTTCATAAGCCATTGTTGGCCTTGTGTTTTTATCTGAGCCAATACACAATGAGTTTGGAATCACTGAACAATGAAGTGCAAAGAAAAGGTAAAGCATAATCAGTTTCACACTTTGAATGTGGAACGTTTCACGTTTGTACGTTTGGTGGGCCTATAGTCCTTCAGGCATATTAATGAGCACTTCACTGAAAAGCACGAGAACATTGCCTAGGCTTCAAGGCAGCGTTGGATGCCAGCCCCTGAAGTACCACCACGCTGTGCCCTTCACTGAATGTTGCTAAAAGTTTGATTTAGCGAGCTGAGCGGGGATTTTCAAAGAGCATTGTGCAAGCTCTTATTCTCAATTAAATGTTAGCAGCCTCCCTTCTTATACAGCTGCAGATAATGAAAGAGAATTACGCTGCGCACTGTTCCTTCGTCGCTTTTATGGATCTCTATCCCATATGGACACTGTACCGGGCTTAATCAGATTCATAAATAAAACATGCCTGAGGCCCATGGGCAAGGACAGCACCATATTCACCACAGCTCCACAAAAAATGTAGATCGTGAAAAAAGGAAAAACTTTAAAAATGTGTGTGTGTCTCAATGAGTGAGCACAAGTGTGAGAGAGTGGTAGGAACTGATAACCTGCTAAATTAATGAAGCTTTTTTTCCTCTGGAACAAACTGACAAGGGAAGCTACCGTGACCTTTGACCTATCTTATATGCATGCCTAGGAGGGCAGCACATCTCACTAAGAAGCAAATTAGCTAACGCTAATCTCTCTATAAGACAGAACTTTGTGTCTATTCAAGGCCAAGGAGCGAAACTGTAATCACCTAAGGAAGCAAACTGGCCAAACACATTTGTGTCTTTATCCCTGACCAAAACATTATGCTACCAGTGGGAAAGGGGTGAAATTTGAAGGAACATCTGGATGATAATTTATGACCAAGGCACCAGGTGTTAGACACCCAGTAGTCTTGCGTAGCCAAACTTTCAGATTGATGGTAGAAGGTCTGGACTAGCAGCCGATGTCCCTACAATAACAGACCGGTGTGTAAAACTCTCAAGTCTGTGCCACGAACTTCAGATACTTCGTATGCTTTTGAAAATCCAGCTTTTAGTTGATCATGATAAGCTCTCATTGTCACAGTTGTAAACACAATGGCTTTCTTCTTGCACGAGGGGGTCTGGCTTTGTTTCCAGGCGGATCGTTAAAGAACATGACACGTGGGTCTCCCCGAAATCTTGCAGAATTCCAACCATCAGATGATGACTGGAAGTGCTTCCAACTTTGTGTGACATATGCATTCAGCCAATGGTCCGGAAGCATGATGTTTGAGGCTGAGACTAGACAAGTAGACAAGTTGTTCCAAACCCCAAACAGTTGATGGGACCCTATTGACTTCCATAGTATTTTTTCCATTCTATGGAAGTCAATAGCCCTATTCATACAAACTGTCTTTACTGGTAAATAACCGTATATTATGTGTGAACAGGACCTTTTAAAAAATACCGGTGAATTGGTTCCGTGATTAAGTAAGTAAATTACCAGTAATGTGATCTGTGTGAATGCAAAATGAAGATTACCGGTAGGATCATGTACAAGGTCAGAGCGTGCTGACGTAAGAAGTCTGCTTTGGGCCAATCATAAAGTTCTTATGGACATGGCTAATATTCAATAATCAACTGTTTGGTTTATATGTACTTCAAAATAACTTCTTTTGTGTTCAGCAGAAGAAAGAATTTCATTCAGGGTTGGAACAACTTTAGGGTGAGTAAATGATTAATTTTAATTTGAGGGGGAAACTATCCCTTTATGGTGGAGGTAAAGACCACCTGAATTGTTTCTCTTTTCTCTTTTATCTTATCAAACTCCATTTTATTGAGAATTTCCATGAAAATGGTGGGATCAGAAATTAAAAGACAACCATAACTTGTAGAAAAAATGACATGATTCTAGCCATGTTGGCAACTTCTCGCTGACGGACACAATTTTAAGACTAGACAACAGAGTAGTGACCCATTCAGAATTATACTGGGAAATTCAAATTCAATTGAGGTAGCAAATGGGAAAATTGCTATTTAAATCATATGACTATTAGTTTTAAATAGATATGTTTGAAAAAAGTTTAATATCATAGATAGACAGACAGACAGTTAGTCAGTCAGTCTTCAAAATGTAATCTTTAATTTTGTGTAATACTTTTCATTTGTAATACTTTGTGAAATGTCCTAGCAATTTCTGGGTGAAAATTATTTCTACGATTTTTTCCAGTATGTGAAAAAAGACATAATTTCCCAGAATGCATCACCTATGTTAAATTTAAATTGCAGTTCAGTAAATTCCTCTTCCTATCAATTAGACTTCTTGTTTTGTGTTGCCAATTCAAACAAAAAAATTTGAACAACCATACTATACACTATATTTTGGGATAAATGGTACAGATAATATATATATATATATATATATATATATATAATTATTATTATTATTATTATACATTTATTAATTAATTGACAAAAAATGACATTCTTTTTTTATGCATTCCAGAACATTTCAGATTCTTGTTGTAAGCCAGGAAGCTGGCATTTTCATTTTACTTAAGTCAGGAACATTGAGTTTTTCCTTGTCATTTAAAGAGCATACTCATGCCCATTAGATCCAAAAAAAAAAAAAAAAAAAATCAAATTTCACCCCTGATCATCTAACACCATAGCTGACCCACTCAGCCTGCACAGTACGACAAGTGTGCTGAACTTTCGAACAAAAGGTCAGAACATTCTTGAAGAATAAAAAAGGTAGCAAGTAGTTAAAGTTCAGTAAGAGACGAGAACATGATAGGAGGTGGGGAGGAGAGGGTGCCTATTAGCAGCAGATACTTTATGGTAATTAAAAGTGCACTCTTAACCTCACCTTGTGCACCATCATGCTAATCCTACCAGCCGACCTGCTTTCACCTTCCATTTTACACTTTCATTTCAATGCAATCAAGGGAAGCCAAAAATCAACCTCTAATTGGGGTTCTTTTGGTCCGCCGCACCCCGATTACAGCTATGCTTTATAGGGGGGGAAACCAAGAGGGGAGGAAATGTTTGCCAAGACAGCCTAATGATGGTAATAACACTTCATCAGCCTTATCTGTCCTTGAGATAAATAGCTTCTGACTTGATGTGCAATTCAGTGTAATGCAATTGTGTGAATATTACTTTGTTTAGTGAGGATGAACCATTTTGTTTCCAGAATACTACAGATTTGAAAAGTTATGAATTTTCCCAGATGAAAAACATCCTAAACCAGCCTAAACTGGTTTGCTGCTCATAGCTGGTCTCCCAACCTGGCCAGGCTGGCCGGTTTTTGAGGGGTCCCATTCATCCCCTAAATAAAACTATGAAATCTAACACAGACACACAAACATTTACTGCCCACCTGAGAGGAAAAACTCATGTGGCTTCCAGCAAGGACTATCATTTCTTCTGCCTCTGTCTCATTTCCTTGATCTTGACCTGTCAATGGAAGCATTATCTTTTTACGCAATTTACTTTTGTCTGGCAGGAGACGGGGCTTTTCATGCTCAGCTGAGGTTAAAGGAAAGAAAAATTCTCCATCTGAAAAGCAGCTCATATACTGAAACCACAACAACAGACAACTGGAAAACACAACACATGGTCTCAGTGGCTTTTGTCAGGCAAGCTCGACCCTTAAGGAGGTAGTTATTATGTTGTTGAGACAGGTCTCATTATGTAGCCAGCCCTGCAGGCCTTCACAGAAGTAAAGATGACAGAACAGGGATTGGCATGTTTACTCATGCTGCTCTGAAAGCGGGTGGCTGTAGGAATGGTTTATATGGTTGCTGTTGCTGATTTCTGCTCTTGATATTGAAGCCTAGATACATGCGATGTGAATGAGCGATATTACAAAGGTGACATCTGCATCAAAACTATGAATTACATTAAACCTGCATTCCACAGAATATATAAAATGCAGAAAATGATTTCTCAACAACTTCTATATGTATCCAATGATGTGCAGTTGTAAAAATTTAACAATATAAAGGGGACGGTTCCCCCCAAAATGTCATTTATTCATCCTCATGTTCCAAAATTGTTTGACTTTCTTTCCCTTCACAGAACATTCCAATAAATAAATAAATAAATTAAAAGTAAAAATCCTTCAGACCGGTAATAAACTGAATTGATGAATCGAAAAAAGGTTTCATAAGAAATTGTTTAGTCTGCATCTGACTCTTTGTCAGCGATGTTCAATGATTTTGACCTGTATCTGACTCATCACTCGTTTCTTAATGGTTTTGGAATATTGTATTATTTACTTCGGATTTCTCTCATTCTTGCAGAAACCCTGCCCTAAGCTGACTTTACTTCTTCTCTGAAGGATGGCTGCTCATTCAGATCTCACAAAATGAGTGTTTAAAGAAAGCAGAGATGCCACCAGGTAAGAAAACATTAAAACAGAAGTGTGAAGCGTAGGAGGTCTGCGCTTTTAGTTGCATTTCTATCCTTGTGCCCTTTTCGTGTATATTTTTTTATGAATGCATTAAGATTAATTTGACCCCATTTACAAATACAAATTTCCCCATTTATCTCTTGCTCTCCCTAATCTCTGACACTCATCATCTGTTCATTAAAGCTACCTTTGCCTGGATGCATTATTTGGCTCTGGAGTCTCTAAACAGGCTTTGTTCTTTATTACACAGTTGCCCCAGTGCATTTCACAAACTCATTAAAAACCTATTAGTGCCTGTTGATTTCTCAGATGCTCCCCCATTATTGGGTAAGATCTACTCTTAGAGACGCATTCACAAGGTACCGGCTCATTTTGTTTGTCTCTCGGCCGTCTTGTCCATTTACCTTTGCCTGTGTCCAGAGTTACTGCATGCTCATTTTCATCCACATGTAGATGTTTCAAAGCATGTCTAAAGAGAACCGCAGCATTTACATTTATGTGCAAATCTGTATGTATTCATGTTGGCAGGAGCATTTTTATGTTTTACAAGGGAATACGTGTTAACATGGTTTTATCATTTCATGTTTCATGCCCTTCTCCCATCTCGCCTGGTCCCAGCTGTGCTGTAGCCTTCAAGTGCTGAAAGGGACCCCTGTCTTTTTCTTTCTTTCGATTGTTCTGTGTGCAGAAAGGAGAGAATATGAAGGCAATAAAAGTGCCATGCTAGGCCTGGCGGAACTGCAAATACATCAAGGGTTCATTCTCCTCTGTTTGCCATTATTCACATTTGGCAGCCACGGAATGTCACACCTGAGCTATTGGGGCTCCCACTGCCAAGATATATGGCCAGAGTATTTCATATTTGAAGTTATTCACCCTGTCGTTTGTTTTCATTTTTACTGATGTGGGTCATTTGACAGTTTGGAGTAGTTTCAAAGCTTTGGCAAACAAATATGTTATTGTGCCAGGAGCATGGAGATGGAGACCTTTTTCCTTTGCTGTCAAGGGTGTCGTAAGATTATTTTGAAAGGAAACAAGCTAAAATACTGAGGACATGGAGGAAATAAGGCAATATTCTAAAATATTGTTCTGATAGAGTATGGGTGTTTCTTTAGGGTAGACTTTACATTTCTTTATTAGGAAAGTAATGTATCTTGCCAGAAATCAAAGTATTTATCTTTAAATCCCAATTACCAGCAAATGCCATTGAATAACCTTTGAAATAAGATTAGAAAGATTGCTTTTTCCCATTCAGGACCTTTTGTCCTGAAGTCTACAAAACCTTAAGTCTGAATAACTTATGCAACAGCATACTTTAGCACTTCCAGTAACTTTTCCATGTATTAATGGAATTTTATTGTTTAATTTCACTGCATTTCCGACCGAAAATGCGTAAGTGGATGTTTTTGTAACCCTTTCTCACAACTGTAATCCAAGGAGAAGTGAAGTTGGAAATGTTGAATCGTTATAATTAAACACTCATGGTTGGAGTGCTGGCTGGCTAAGGCAAAACAATTCAGCTCTGTATTAGTTCAGTAGGATTGGCTCTGCTGAAATCAGTACACACATGCCTCTTTCTCGTCTAGAAATCTGATGAAAATTCAAGATGGAAGTGCCTGATCAAATGCACATTCTGAAAACATTTAAGATTTATAGTTTCCAGTATTTTGCATTCAATTGTATCACATTACGATCTCCCTGCACAGCGAAATTTCACAAGTGATTTATATCAACGTGATCTCATGAGAATATGTGTGTATTTATGTAAAGTGTAGTTCTATCATATGTACATTTATTTACGTTTTATACACGCAGAAACGTATAATTGTTACAGAAGAGGCTCCCGTACCGCCTCCTCTGCACCACCGGAGGGAGCCATCTTCGGAATATTGAACTGTACGAACTCCAAATCCCATCATGCCTCTTACCTGGGACTGATTGCGCACACACCTGCATCTCATTCACACACACCTGCATCTCATTCACACACACACATAAACCACTTCCACGCACCACACCAGTGCGAAGTCTTGATTTTCCCTGGCTATCATTACCGAGCGTTTATTCCTGTGGATTGTTTATTGCCTTTGACCTTGGACTGTGTATCCCGTTTTCTGATCGATCTCTGTCTACCCTGACTTGGATTGTTTACTGGACCTTGCCTCTCGCCGCCTGCCCCGACCATTGCCTGTTATCTGGGTTGTTCTCTGCCTATTCTCCATTGCCCTGTTTGCTGGTGTAGATCTTTGCCTGTTTGACGATTCTAATAAAAAGCTGCAAATGGATCCCGTTGATTCTGCTGGTTCATTACAGAAGACTTCGCCGCAAAACCATCCAGCGGCCGTCATGCAACTGTCGACTGAATTATCAGCACAAGCGTCACAATTGGCCTTGCATCACCATCAACTGAGTTGACTCACTTCACTCACGGAAGATCTGGAAGATCAAATTCTCCGTGCCTCAACCCCGAATGTTCCTGCTGAACCAGCGCAAAATGTCAGCCCAGTCCCAATGATCTCCTCGAATAATCCCCGACTCGCTCTTCCCGAGAAATTCAATGGCATGCCCACAAAGAGTAAGGGTTTCCTGCTGCAATGCACACTCTTCATGGACCAACAACCATCACTTTACTCAACTGACTCTGTAAGCATAGCCTTTATCTGTTCTCTACTCACGGGGAAGGCATTGGAGTGGGCAACAGCGGTCTCGAGACCGGATGGATTGTCATTTTCCACCTTCGGGTCCTTCCTTCAACATTTTCGCAATGTTTTCGAACATCCTATTGAAGGAGGGGACGCTGGCGAGCAACTGTTGAATCTTACACAGGGCAAGAGACCCGCAGCTGAGGAAACGCACTAACATTTCGCACTCTCGCGGCTCAGACTGACTGGGTTGAGAGCACCCTGAAGACCATGTCCAGGAAAGGCTTGACCACAGATCTACAATCCGAATTAGCCTGTCGAGATGAGGGGAGGAGCTTCAACCAGTACGTTGGCTTGGCCATTTCAGTGGATAATCTTATCCGCTCCCGGCGCTCTGCCCGCGCAATGCCTCGCCACTTGCTGACCACCACCCATTCATCCGAACACATGCAGCTGGGGTTTACACATCTCACTCTGGAGGAACGCGAACGCCACATGCTGAATCGTTTATGTCTCTACTGCGGTCAATCAGGGCACATGAAGATTGCTTGCCCTGTTCGTCCTTCATCTAACTCCCAATCAGTGAGTGCCAACCTCAAAGCTGACACCTCATCCACCAGCTTCACACTCCCTGTTCAATTTCGCATCCAAGACAAGGTTATCTCAACTACTGCCCTACTAGATTCGGGGGCAGCGGGGAACTTCATCTCTGATAAATTTGCTTCAGAATGCCAACTAAAACTAACTCCCTGTCATTCATCCCTAACAGTGGAGGCACTAGATGGTCAACCCCTCGGAGAGGGGAGAATTCAAAGCATCACAGAGACAGTAAAGATGCACATTGGTTCACTACACACCGAAACTATCCAATTCTACGTCATTCATGTTCCACATCACTCCATCATCCTTGGTCTTCCCTGGTTACGCACCCATAACCCTCATATCTCCTGGCGAGAGGGTCAGATCATCCAGTGGGATTCCAACTGTAAAGATCTCTGCCTGTCGAAAGTCTCTCGTATTTCCAGATCTATTCCTAAGACCCCCGCACCAAGGGTTTCCACGTCTAAGACCCCCACTACGGTTCCTGAATGCATCAACTTACCCCCTGAATATGCAGATCTCAGCTTGGCTTTCAGCAAGAAAAGAGCTTCTCAGCTTCCTGAACATCGCTCAACTGACTGCGCCATAGATCTCATTCCCGGCACCACGCCACCCAAGGGAAGGATCTTTCCATTGTCTCAACCAGAGTCGGAAGCCATGAAACAGTACATCGAAGAGGAACTGGCCAAGGGGTTCATCCGACCTTCAACATCACCCGCTTCAGCCGGCTTCTTCTTTGTAAAGAAAAAGGATGGAGGATTACGTACTACACAAAACTGGATATCCGCAACGCCTACAAGCTGATACGCATCCGCAAGGGTGATGAATAGAAAACAGCATTTTCCACCACTAGTGGGCACTATGAATACCGAGTTATGCAGTTCGGCCTGGCTAACAGTCCATCCGTCTTCCAGTCCTTCATGAACGACATCTTTCGGGACATGCTGGATAGATGGGTGATTGTGTACATTGACGACATCCTAATCTACTCCAGTTCATTGGAGGAACACACCCACCATATCCGGCAGGTCCTAAAACGTCTCATTCAGTACCAACTCCTCGCCAAAGCTGAGAAATGTGAGTTCCATCGCACCAGCACCTCCTTCTTAGGATATATTATCAGCCGGGAGGGGGTAGCCGTGGACGAGAGAAAGGTTAAAGCAGTTCTGGATTGGCCACTTCCACAAACAGTGAAGGTACTAGAACGCTTCTTAGGATTTGCCAATTTCTATCGACAGTTCGTTAGAGGGTTCAGCACGGTGGCTGCTCCATTAACCACTATGACGAAACGCCAAACGTCCTGTCTGAACTGGTCCACAGAATCCCGTCAAGCCTTCGATAAACTCAAAACCCTCTTCACATCAGCTCCCATCCTACGACATCCAGATCCAGAACGCCAGTTCATCGTAGAGGTTGATGCCTCCAACACAGGAGTAGGAGCCATTCTATCTCAACGTCAGGGTGATCCAGCAAGAATGTATCCATGCGCTTTCTTCTCCCGAAAGCTGACCCCCGCTGAGCGGAATTACGACATGGGCAATCGCGAATTACTAGCCATGAAACTAGCTCTCGAAGAGTGGCGGCACTGGCTGGGGGAGCAACACAACCCTTCATTGTACTCACTGACCACAAGAACCTTGAGTATCTTCAGTCAGCTAAACGCCTAAACCCACGCCAAGCCAGATGGGCTCTCTTCTTCACCAGGTTCCAGTTCACAGTAACCTACCGACCAGGCACCAAAAACACCAAAGCCGACGCTCTCTCTCGAGTCAGACCGAAGAGACCCTCTCGACCCATAACCCCGAAACTATCCTTCCCAGAACCCTGCTGGTGGCTCCCGTGCAATGGGACATAATTGCCGAGATTGAGCAGGCCAATCAACAAGTGACACCACCCTCCGACTGCCCTGCCAACCTCTTGTTTGTTCCAGAGACTCTACGCCCTCGACTCCTTGAACAAGTACACTCAACACCTAGCTCAAGTCACCCCGGCATCACCGCAACCACTCATCTACTCCGTAATCGCTTCTGGTGGTCCACGTTACTCGCTGATGCCACAAAACATGTTCAGAACTGTCTCTGCAACAATATATTCCGGTTTTATGGTCTATCCGATGACATAGTGTCCGACCGAGGCCCTCAGTTCACCTCCCGATTGTGGATTTCCTTCTTCAAGCATCTCAACGTTAACGTCAGTCTCACATCCGGGTATCATCCCCAATCCAACGGCCAGACGGAACGTCTGAACCAGGACGTCATTCGCTTCCTCTGATCGTACTGCCAACAACAACAGACAGAGTGGAGTAGTTTCTTGTTCTGGGCCGAATACGCCCAGAATTCACTGGTCAAACCCGCTACAGGAACCACTCCCTTCAAATGTATCTTGGGCTTCCAACCTCCTCTTTTCCCATGGTCAGGCGAACCCACAGATCTTCCTTCTGTCACGGAGTGGCTACAAAAGAGTGAGGAGGTTTGGGACCAAGCCCACACTCATCTCCTCCATGCCCTGGTCAATGGGTTTGGTTGTCCACCAAGGACCTCAGACTCCGACTTCCATGCCGCAAACTCAGTCCCAGGTATGTTGGCCCTTTCCAAATTGTAAGACAAATCACCCCTGTATCTTTTCGATTAGACCTGCCTGCTAATTACCGCATTTCTCCTACTTTTCATGTATCCCTTCTTAAACCTGCCGGTTGTCCGAGAGGAGAGTCGGAGGAGGGAGCCTCGCTGCAGACTCCCCCATCTATCCTGGTTGACGACGAGGAGGCGTACCGTGTGCACGAGTTGCTCAACTCCAGACGTCCGGGTAACACGCTTCAGTATCTGGTCGATTGGGAGGGGTTCGGTCCGGAGGAGCGATCCTGGGTCAACTCTGGGGATATACTAGATCCCACACTCACTGAAGAGTTTCACCGGACGCACCCGGGGCAACCGGCCCCTTGACCTTGTGGGAGACCCCGACGTCGTTTGCCTCCTCGCGTCAGGAGCCGCTCGCAGGGGGAGGGCTCTGTTATAGAAGAGGCTCCAGTACCGCCTCCTCTGCACCACCGGAGGGAGCCATCTCCGGAATATTGAACTGTACGAACTCCAAATCCCATCATGCCTCTTACCTGGGACTGATTGCGCACACACCTGCATCTCATTCACACACACCTGCATCTCATTCACACACACACACAAACATATAAACCACTTCCACGCACCACACCAGTGCGAAGTCTTGATTTGCCCTGGCTATCACTACCGAGCGTTTATTCCTGTGGATTGTTTATTGCCTTTGACCTTGGACTGTGTACCCCGTTTTCTGATCGATCTCTGCCTACCCTGACCTGGATTGTTTACTGGACCTTGCCTCTTGCCCCGACCATTGCCTGTTATCTGGTTTGTTCTCTGCCTATTCTCCATTGACCTGTTTGCTGGTGTAGATCTTTGCCTGTTTAACGATTCTAATAAAAAGCTGCATGGTGTTATACAATAATACACTTTAAAACCTTAAAAATACCTTCTTTACTCGTTTAACTATTTTGTAATATAGTTTATTTACCGCGAGACACAAAAAGCGTTTTCTCCTATAAAACACAACATAAATTTCATCAATTAAACAAAATACATCAATTTTATTAGTTTGATGTAATTCAAATCTTTAGAATCCATACGTTGATTGCAAGAAACAGATCCAAATTCAGTCGGTGACGGTGTAGTACATTTGAAATGGAGGCCCTGTCCCAAATGGCAGACTTGTGGACTTCCTCAGAGTCCACACTTCGGTGACGTCATGTAGTGCAGACCTATAGGCGAACGTCACGCCGGAAACAGGAAGACGGTCTGATTGTTGTTATGGACAGAAGCTACAGGCATTCTGTTCTATTTATTTAATGAATCATAATGCGATCGTATTATTCAGCTCGCTATTATTAGCCTATGTTTGAGACATCAACCACTGGTCGATGATCATAATGTTTGTATAAACTTGTCATAAAAACCGTAATGATAATTACACTTAAATATTTTCTTCTCAGCCATGTTAACAATTGTCCGTGAGCAGAGATGTATAAAGTACTAGAGATGCAGACTTGAGTAAAAGTACAAGTGCTCTATCAAAAAAGTGACTTGAGTAGAAGTTGAAGTGCTCTTTAAGCACCATACTTAAGTGGAAGTACTAAAGTATTCAAAACATTTTTTACTTATGTATTGCAAGTAGTTCTCTTTTTAATTTACTACTCAAGTACTGAAAGTAAAAGTAAAAGTATTGTATTATGTAGTAAAGCATCTCACCCTTCTTTTCCCTGCTTGTGCCTTTTTTTTCCACAGCTTATTGGGTATTTATCTGCATGTTACAGCGATATCTGAAAGCTTTGTTTATGTCAGGGAGTTCCTGGAATGTCACATGATGTGGCTCTTCTTCGTGTGTTCCATATATGGACTAAATGTGCCCAGGGTGCCCTCAGGGTGCCGGTATGGATTGAAAACACAGTATATCAGAGTATCCAGCGCTCATAATGATTACATCGGCCCATTTTGGGTATAAATTCAATAAATATTTTTTCTCTTTATAGAAATCTGACGTAAACCTATAAAAATCTATCAATATTTGTCAAAAACTGCACGAGCTAAAAGCCAGAGGGACGTTGTTTGGTCAAGCGCTTTCATGACGACCTCACAGGAGTTTTTTTTTTTTTTTTTTTTTAATGGGAGCGGCTGACGCTCATAATTCATATTAAAGATATTGACAAATTTTTTCATTATAACACCTGACACAAATTAAGAAATAACTGTCACTATAAGTTTCTCAGAATAAAATAGTGGTCAAATACTGCAACTTGAGTCTTATATTTTTTTAATGATGTATTGTCAAGATAATAACATTAAATCTAATAGTAACTATTAAAAACAAAGAACGATTCAGTGCGTCCTCGCACATTCTATATGAATTGTCTTTCACTCTGACAAATGCACTCTAATGGGTCTCCTTCCTCACCGCCACGATCACTCGAAGTTGAATGGTGTTTCTGGTTCTTCCATCTCGAAACAAACTAACAAATGTCAGGTGTTCAATGGAGGCAGGCAGCAGAGCGAAAGGCAGAACGGGAGCGCGCACGCTCTTCCTGATCGCTTGATTCACTCAATGATGAGCCAGCTTCATCAAACCTGGTGACAGAGCCATCTACCGCTCTGGCAGTGATTATGTGGGTTTGGAATGATTCGTAACATTTTTATAATTGTAACGAGTAATGATGTAGCACATAAAAAATGTATCGAAGTAAAAGTATTAAACTCATCAAAAATTTTTACTGAAGTAAAAGTGGAAGTAGGAGAAAAAAATAATACTCTAGTAGTCTAGAGTAAAGATACAGCCTTTTAATACTTAAGTACAGTAGTGAAGTAGTTCTACTTCGTTACTATACATCTCTGTCCGTGAGCGAAATCTCCTCCCATCCGTTGTCTGATTGGCCTTTCGCAAGGATTCCTATTTAAGTACACGAAACCGAAAGTCCGCATGAAGTGCGCCATTTGGGACAGGGCCGGAGAAGCGCGCGCCTTCACAGACCGAACCGAAGCCGGATTAACATTTTCATGGATTATTAATTTAAATTCTGCTCTGTACCTCATACAAAACTATTATAATACTGCCAGAGAGGACTGCGACTGCAACACATCATCATGTGAATGACTTTACATTTTCGCAATAAATAAATTATTGTGATTATATAAGTTGTCTGTCTGTTATGTTTTTCTTCATAATTGTAACGTTAGTCTACTTAGTTTTAATGCTATATTGTTAATAAAACTGCCATTTCCCTACACATCTCTGTCCATTACGTTTTATCCTTTTTATATTCTGTATAAAATGTATACGTTTCAGCATATATCCAAACGTACACAAAAGTACGTTTTCTATCTTTGAAAATAACGTATTAATACCTACGTATTAACAATGAGACCAGGCTGTTTATATATAAGTAACAGAACTGCAAGTAAATTTTTTTGTCATAATTTATAGATTCTCTATACTCCAGACCATAAATCAGATAGGGGTAGGTTGGGGTAAGACCCCCCACCTTAATTCTCCTGACCATAGAGCACAAAATCTCATCTCAGCACTTTTGATGAATGGCCATGATATTTTTTTTAATTTTGTCATTTCATCTGAATATCAAGATTTGTAAGATTTAGTCAGTCGAAACAGTTTTGAGGTTAATTGATCTAATTTTATAGTATTTACATGAATTATATGTACATTTCAGACATCTTTGCTTTCATTAAAACTTATAGTTGAATGAAATCATTAATGTGGATTTAACAGTGTTTCTATTATGACATATCTTCAATTATTTATGGGCAATTAAAAAAGTAAATACACATATGCCTGTATATAAGTAATATAATAACTTTACCTTTCAGATAAATCTCTTTTACTGGTATTCTGGTATTTGTCTTTCATTGGTTATTCAATGATTATCGACTAAATTGTCAAAATAATAAATACAAATACAACATTTAAATACAATAGTTTATTACATTACTGGCACTTTAAAAATATATTTTAATATATATATTTTTAAAATATTAATAAGAATTATATTTCCTTTATTTCCTATAATCAAACATTGGCTGATGCATCATTATCCTGCACATGCTAAACAATATGTTATCATTTAAAAGGAAATCCACATTGTTCTTAAGGGCGGCATCTTCCTCCATCCTACCCTATTTGTTTTTGTATCCATTTTTTGTACTACCTTGGTTATTCACACAAGCAGTGTTGTTTTTGTTAACTAAACTTCAAATTAGAAATCTTGCCTTGGCAGACAACTTAAATAAAATAAGTTAAACTACAATGACTAAAAACTAAAACTGAAATAAAAAAATAAATATATACATATATTTTAACTAAAATAAATTTTTCTAAAATATATTTAATAATATATCTATTTTGTTCTTAATTGTGTCAAATTTTGTATTGTTATTTTGATATTTTTGTGTGTGAAACTTTATGTGCTGCCGTCTTGACCAAAAGTTTCACTGGAAGAAGAGATAGTAATATCTCAATATGATTCTCCTGGTTACAATAAAGGAAAATAATATATAAATAGTATTTAATATACTATTTTATAATAAAATAACAGTAATTTTGTATATGCTGCATCAACATAAATAATAATTCCAAACAAAGCCAAAACAGAATCGACCCGCTTCTGCAAGAAAGCACATAATAGTGTTTCAATCAGTCACTCACACACTTTTAATTAAATCTAATTAAAAACTGGTGCCTCACTGATGGTAAAATCACAATATGTGAATCAAACGATATTGCAACATTGTTGCAAAACAATGCTTAACCCCTCTTAAGAAGGTGCTGTGTTCTTGTTTGGTGCAGTGGTGTAATATGCTATTTGCTATTGCAAATCAAAGTCTTCCCAAGGTCAAGTCATTAGAGGAACAATTTGAGTAGCTGACTAATCAGGCCTGAGAGGATTAATTACTCTTCAACAATACTGTTCAATATTTGAGCTATTGTGTGTCTCCACCATGCACTTATGATATCAGACCATGTTTAACTCCTTCAGAGCTCACCCGAGGCCCCCCATGTTATGTCCTCATAAGTATTCAGATATATTCTAAATCTTGAGTTTAACTGCCATTAAAGCATAATTTGTAGGAGGCTTGTTAACCTTTAGGCAGATAGCGGGAGCAGAATTAGTTTAAAGCTAATGAATTTTGATGAGTTTATCTCATAAAATAAACAGTACCTGAATGCTTGCACATTTGTGTGTTATGCAAAGGTCGCTGAGTGTATTTAATATAATATTGAAATACATAGAGCAATAGGGATGTCAATAAGTAAATAAATATTTAAGGAATAATTTTAGGTAGACACATCAATTATACATGATATGCAGCACATGTGATGCAAGTTAATTTCAGTCACTTTATGTCAACAGGGTCTTACATAAACAGACTGTATACATATAAAAACTTTAAGATGGAAACAGAACAGACCAATTAATACGTTTGTGATTTATTCAGTCATGGCAGAATTCCCAGACCAGTATTAAATATAGATTAAAGCTTCACAGTCCAAGATGTCTGAACATTGGGTGACTGTAGTGGCTATCAGACCATGTTTCCTTTTCTTTGCAAGATCTGGTTGCTATTTCTAGTCCAAATTAATACAGACACGTTAGAATAACCTTTCGAAGCATGTCACACTTTTGTTGAAAAAAAAAGCACTTTAATTTAGGTGTAGGAAATAATATCTCCTGGTTAATTTCTCAGTGTTTTCATTCCAGTGTACATCTGGCACACTTCACCAGTGCCGTCATTGGCTTGTAAGCTTCTGCCACAAAGTCTGGACAGTGCTAAGAACTTATTCAGGCAGAAAAAGGAGAATATGAATGAGATGAACATAATGTCTTTCTGGATGAGCTAGGGCTGCGTTATTTTCATGGACTCCTCTCTTGTGAAAAGGCAATATGGTCCTCTTCCATATCACTGCTCGCTTGATGGGTGCCTTGTGGCTTCAGTGCACATCTTAACAAATAAGGGTCACTGGCTTGTGTCTGGCAATGAGTTTGATTCCTTTTTGTGAAGAGAGATGTTCTGTGTGTTTGCCTGGTGCCAAATGACAAAAATATGTCAAAAAATAGTGCTGGATACATAATAAAGAGTTCCCTTATGAAAAAGAAGTGCCCTTGATTGTATTGAATATGCACTTGTAGTGTATGTCAGATATATATTTTTAAATACTTGCACAAAATATTAATGAAATAAAGAGCCACATAAGTGTACTTAAAGAGAAAACACTCGCATGACTGTTTCGTAACACACTTAAGTAGCCTACACTTTTAAAAGTGCACTTTATAATATTGTCAAAAGAAAAGATTTACTTAAAATTACATTTTGAAATCATTATGTTTTAATAAACCTTTGATGTGCTTTAAAGAATAACACTTAGTTTTATGTGTTTGCAAACATTCTAAATCAATATCCAGGCCAGTCGTTTCAATTTAATTGAAGTGAATTATGATACAAAGACAAAAAACATTATAAAGGCATCATTGAAGTGTAAACAATAGACTGATATTTATCATGATCCAGTCATTCATTATCAGGATCCAGTGACATGACAATTCTTGATCCAGTTAACAACATTCCATTTTTGTAGTCCATTTGATTTTTGTAGTCCATTTTAAGGTGTGTTCCCACATGGCAGGTTTGCTTCAATTAAAACAAACTCTGGTGCGATTGCTCTGTTAGCGTGGTTCATTTGAATAAGTGTGAACGCTGCCATCCGAACCCTGATGCGCACCAAACAAGTGGATTGAGACTCACCTTTTAATGGGGTCTCAGTCCGCTTCCAAATTAAATCTGGTATGGTTTGACTGAAATATGAACACAACGTGGACCAAAGGCATCTAAATTAACCCAAAACAGGACATGATGTCACAAGATGCGACCATAAAAAGCACAGAATGCTCAAGGGTACCTGTTTTTCTCGTCAAGGAAGCTATACGTTGTCCATTACAGTTCGGTACAGGCGTCGGAACCGCATTTACTCAAAGCAGATCTTCATTTGTGTGTGTAACGGAGGAATTCCTGGCACTGTTTTGACTCCTTTACACATTTATAAGCTCTTCATGAGTTCTCAGCTGGGAAAATACCATCATATGTACGCACATACAACGAGCACATTTAAGCCAGCCAGTGGCGGAGGCAGGATTTTTTCATAGGGGTGGCCAGGCAGGGGCCAGCAAACAGTCTGGGGTGGCACATAAATCTTAATGATTTTAACATAATAATTAGTTTAAATAATGTATTGGACTGTTCCTACACAACTGAATACAGTTCATTTGTATTCAACTGTAATTGAGAGAGTAGTGAATTAGGAATCATGGAATACTGAGTGAATTTGATATTTTTTTATTATTATTAGGTACAGTAAAAAGTTAGTTTTACTGACATTTGTTGACCTTGCAACATCTCATCTTACAGCAGATAGCTACTGATTCAGGACAACGCACTTTTCTCCGCATTTGACAGAAGTGTCACAAGCTTTCACACAGATCTTTCAAAATAAAAGTAGAATCAGAAAAAAAAGAGAATTACGTTGTTGTTTCTTTGACTGGACATATGCGACTCACTCAAAACGGTCTTGCACCCCACCAGTTGAGGAACATCGCATCTATATTTACTATGCTCCGATCACTGCTGAAGCTTATTCGGCACCTGTACATTTCCGCACTCGTTTGACTTGAGCCTGGCGCTGAGGTGAAGTTGGAGTGCGCGTCTGGAAAGTCTCACGTTTTTTGTGGTCTTAAGATATACGGTTCTGTGTTTTAAAAACGCAATTCTTGTAAAAAAAAAGAAAAAAAAAGAAAAAGAGAGAGAGACAGAAACAGCAGTTGTGAGAGGGGCCGTGGCCACCCTTGGCTCCGCCACTGACCCAGCACACAGCATTGTTTTCCATGTATTAAGTTCCATTACGTCATAAAAGCTGTTTTTTTTGTATCTTTTGATTAGGTGCTAAAAGTGAGCGCTAAGCGAACCAAGACAAAATTTATCATTTTCTTTTTTAGTCTGGACCAAAGGAAACCAAGATAACCAAACTACAAGTGTGAGCAATTTTTTACGGAGAATATTATCAAGTAATAATGACTTAAATTTCATTGATTCCCACACAAAGCTCTCGCAAGGCTTCAGAAGACTTATAAAAAAAGAGCACAAATCATATTTTTATAAAGAATAGGTTTTTTTTAAAGCCCTAGTTCTTACTTACTTTCATTTTATGAGAAAGAGTGTCCAGGATATATTTGTAAAAAATTCATTTTGTGCTTCACAGAAGAAAGAAAGTCAGAGAGATTTTGAAAAACATGAGGTGAGTAAAATGTCAAAAGAATTTTAATTTTTGAGTGAACATTTCTTTACAGACAAGGAATGCAACAACTCACCCACACACAACAAAGAATAATATTCAGCCCCCTGCACATAAGCACACACACTCTGTAGTGCGGCAAGATTTATGGCACTCTTGCGTATAATCCAGCCCTATGACATGGCCACTAAGGAGTTCAAATACATTGAAATGCTTTGGTGTATGGCGATGCATGCACAGCTGAGTGTGAAAGAGAAACCCATGGGTTTCCTTGAAGGTATTACAAGTGTTATCAGACATGCCTACAACATTTAACCACATTGTGAAGGTCTAGATTTGCTGAGTCAACAGAAGCCCCCCTCAGTCAGCCTGGTTTTCCTATGATCAACAATACTGAGGAATAAACTGATAGGAATAGGACCACCTGGGAGTTGTGCTTTCTCTCCCATTTCCATTCACAACGAGAATGATCCATTAATACACTACATAATATCCAATTAAAGATAATCACAGCCCTTGATTCTGATTGGTCAACATAGCCCTCCTTCTGTCATGAAATGCACTACTGTTCAAAAGTTTAAAAAGATCATTAAGACTTTTTTTTAATGTTTTGAAGGAAGTCTGTTATGCTCTCCAAGGCAGCATTTATTTGACTAAAAATACAGTGAAACAGTAATATTGTGAAATATTATTACAATTTAAATGAACTGTTTTCTATTTTAATATATTTTAAAATGCAATTTAGATGGCAAAGCTGCATTTTCAGCAAACGTCAGTTTTTGATGCTATGCTGATTTGGAGCTTATTATCATCAATGTTATTTTAAAAACAGTTGTGCTGCGCAATATTTGTGAGGACACCATGATATTTTTTTTCAGGATTCTTTGATGAATAGAGAGTTCAAAAGAACAGCATTTATTTGAAATCTTTTGTAACATTCTAAACGTGTTTAGCGTCACTTTTGATAAATGTAACGGATCCTTGCTGAAAAAAAAGTATCATTTTTCCCCCCAAAAAAACATGTACGGCTGTAATATATTTTTATTCAGTATAATATTATTATAATATAATATAATATATATTTTATAAAAGAAATAACAGGATTTGATTTGCTCGGTAAACATGTCTAAAAAACTCCTAAATTCCTTATAAACTTACAAACTAATACATGTTTTAATATTTAGAGAGTGTCACAGTGGGTGGGTGGCTGTAGAGAAGCGCACGACGAGGAAGATAATCAAACAGATCTTTAATCCAAGAATCAAAATAAACAGGAGAATAACTTGGAGGAAACAACCAGGAACACATTGACATCAAACAATACAGGACAAGATACAGAATGAAACTAAGGGCTTAAGTACAGAGGGCAAACAAAGGAGCTAATGAGTTTATTAATGAGGTACAGGTGAATGAGATGAATCAATGAGACAAACGGGTAAACTGGGTCAAAAAAAAAAAAAAAGCAATTGAACACAATGAAAACTAAGATAAAACAAAACATAACCTTGACAGAGAGACAGACTGTATTGTTACAGATACACACAAAAGATATGTTCCGTCAGCTGACATAACACAAAATTGACCGTTTCAATAATAGAACAACAGAATCACTTGCTGTAGGCCTCTATCACAAAACACTTGACATTTTCATCTAATTGGCTGTATGCACCAGGAGAGGCTTTAAGGCTGAACAGGGTCTCATTTAAGGGCTAAAGCCAGCAAACCAACCAAATGACTTTGGCCGTGAGTTATGTGAAGTTGATGGAGCTAAAGTGAGGCTTCAACCAAAGACGGAATAGAATTTCTTTGAACAGTGGCTTATTTGGTTATTGATGCAATGTGAATGTCTTTGCTCTGCAATTTATGTAGGAGAAATTTAAGAGATAATTTGTGAAATATTGTCCAGATTAAAACACCAACATCATCATCAACAACAACAAATTGTTGTTGTTGTCTCCTGTTTATTTTGATAGATGAAAATTAGCCTGTTGAGCTAACTCTGGCTCATTTACAGTTATTTTACTGTTAATTAATGAGCACTGTCCCTGTAAAATAAACAAATAAATGAAAAAAATAAATACATGAAAATGAAATTATTCAGTCAGTTTTAGCTTTTAAATGATTGGAAAGAACATTTCTTGTCTTTTATGCAATGTGGGATTTTCATAGGTATTTAACGCCTTCCCCAACAAGACTAAACAGAAGTGGTCAAGAGGAGAAACATTATGAGAGAAAGTATTCCTTTAGTTTTGGTTTTTGCAATTAAGAAATAAATAGTTTTGAAATTCAAACTTTAGCAGATGAAAAATTAACACATGGTTTCTCACACCTGAAAGGTTCTTCACACTTCATAAACCCGCCATTTTCTAAGGGCCCCAGAATGCTTCACACTTAGAAAAACTCAGGATGTGTTTTATCAATTATCAAACCTCTGCAAACTTTAAGCACAACCACGTAACCTTTGAAGTGAGTGATTCAAAAAGATTTAATCCCCTAAAGAAACAGGCAAGATTTTATCTAACCATGTTATTGTGCTTCGATTTTACAACAAAGATTTTTCGCTCAAGTTAAGAGCAAGAGTTGTAAATGATCAGAGGTTTAGCCTCATCTCTTCTCTCTCATCTGTGCATTTTTTGACTGTTTCATCATTTTGGTTGTGTTTATTTTCTGGTCTTTTTAGAGCTTATGCAGTATATATACTATATCATCATAAATCAAAGTTAAATTTCAGTAAAGCAAATGTTTTATTTATTATGGTATGTGGCCAAGAACCTGAACTTATTATATAGTTGTCCATTAGATATAGTTTTTTTTTTAATAATACATGTCGGTTCTCCACAGTTTAAAAAAATCACCAGTTCAATTCACTTGTCTTTTACTAGACTTCACTGGCTTATCTATCATTACTTAAACTTTAAAACTTGAGTAAATAACTAAAAAGCTTGATATATTTGCAGACCCTCCAACTACAAAGAAAATGACTACAAAGCAAGCAATGTGCTAAACCAAGCTAGTGCAGAGATTGTCCTAAACGAAATTAAGGGTTTTCGAATTGACTGAAAAAAGATTGTCTTTATAATTACAGACTTAGGGTATGTTTACATGACAACGATATGCTTAAAACGGAGAAGTTTTCCCTTTGACTTTTCCGCGTACAGACTACACCATTGTCAAAACGATCCCCATTCACAGTGTTGTGAACTTTTTCTTCTAAAGTGTATATAGGAAACTCAGAAGCGAAGACCAGGAGACTTGGTTGTATCTTCAGCAGGATTCTTTATTGAGAACACAAGCAGTGGGTAGCCGCAGTCATCGTCAAGTCTGACTAAGGGAACTTTACATTGCAATTTTATACACATTTTAGTAGGAGGGATTTACATCGAGGGGGGAGAAACTCTGAAACAAAGCATGTAAATGAGCTGAGACACGAGAACCGGATGGGCAGGGCTTCCCGCACTGAGGCAGGAACCCCAAGACAAATGGTCTCAGTAATGAGGTATACAGGTTTTCAAACCTGCTCAGCATGACTCTTCAAACAGGAATAGCAGGCCTTCTCGTACTGAGACGGGAACTTACAAACAAAAGGTGATGATATCAATTTAACTTGCAATAGAAAGATCAGGGCAGACAGGAACCAGCAGGTTTGTGACATTTACCTTAGTTACAAAATTCACACTAATAAACTTCTATATAGTATTGGAAATCTAAATTAAACATTTTAATAAATTTGTAACACTACAACAGGGATCCGTGAAAACGACAAAAAACGCTGTGTTCTGGTGCCAGGTCATTAGATGGCGATGAAACACTATAGACTGAACACATAGTACGCATTTGCATGATGTCATTGTCTTCAGAGATTCTCCAAAAATTGCACTTTGAAACCCGTTTTTCAGGCCACCAAAACGCCAAAACGTATAAAAAGACTCGCGTTTTTAGTTGAACACGGTGTCGTGTATACAGTCCCTTAGATGGATTAACATACACTTATATACTTTTACATTGTAATTGAAAATAGGAATAACATTAGATTCCTTTTCAATTCAGTGACCAAACAGACTAGGATCCTGGCAGTAACTGAGCTTCCCATTTCTTCAGAAGCAGTAATGATTTCAAGAAACTGCTTCATGAGAAAATTGAACCTATTTAAGAAAAAACTATTTGTTAAAGCTAATTAACTTGTCGCTTCTACTTGGTCACATGCGAAGAACTCTTAAAAGGGGAGTCATTAATTCCCTAATTAAGAAACGAAATGTTGATCAGAGTGATTTGGCAAATTATTACCCAATTTTAAACTTTCATTTTATCTCCAAGGTACTGAACAATTCTGTTTCTCTCCAGTTGTGCTCATTCGTGCACAGAAATGACATATGTGAGATGTTCTTCTAGATAGTCAATCTTTATCACCCTCTGATATTGTAGTGTCTTTTTCCTTGCACATTTGTTAGTGCAGTACTGCGCACCACTAACCACAATATTCTCTCTATAAAACTTTTGGGAATGAGGTTCAAGTCAGTGTAGAATCTATCAAACTAGATGTTGCTTGTTTTCAAACATACTGCATTTCATTATGTTACGCTGATGGCAGAGTACATACTGTTCCTTAAGACTAGTGGATTATCGCAAAATACTTTAGATATCATTTTTAGTCAAATTAAATTTTTTACAACACTTTATTTTCAATTAAATTAATAACTGGATAATCAAATTGTTATTTTCTAGAGAGTAATACTGAAAACAGAAAACTTGCTTTTGAGTTTGTTTATTCTGGCAGGTGTAAAGATGAAGTTGTTCAAGAACAAACATGATCCAAATTATGTAAAAATATATGAGCAAACATAAAACTGTCCTGAAGTTGTATCTCAATGCCAAATTAATGTGGAATATCGCAGCCCATTCTCATCCCTAGGCGTCATGAAACTGACGCCTTGGGAATCATTTTGACCATGCTTCAATATTTGACGCTTTAGGCACCCTTTAGCGTCAGTTACATGACGCGATCCTAGGGCGTCATCTTACTGACGCTTTACCTTTAACGTCAGTTAGATGACGCTATTTAATCCTAACCCTACCCCAGACCTAAACCTACCCGCGTCATCTAACTGACGCTTAGGTAAAGCGTCAGTAAGATGACGCCCTAGGATCGCGTCATTTAACTGACGCTAAAGGGTGCCTAAAGCGTCGAATATTGAAGCATGGTCAAAATTGTCATTTTAGTGACGCCTTGGGGTGAGAATGCGTTGAATATCGGCAATATCAGCACCAGCTAATGAATATTTATGAGCTCAACCTTCTTCATGTAGTGACATCCTGGTTGTTTTTTCAGAAGAATTTGTTTCCATGTCATTATTTCCCTGTTTACATGAGGCTTAAGCTTAAAGGGTTAGTTCACCCAAAAATTATGAAAATTATGTCATTAATGACTCACCCTCATGTCGTTCCAAGCCCGTAAGACCTCCGTTCATCTTCGCAACACAGTTTAAGATATTTTAGATTTAGTTCGAGAGTTTATATTGTCCCTCCATTGAAAATGTATGTACGGTATACTGTCCTTGTCCAGAAAGGAAATAAAGACATCAAAGTAGTCCATGTGACATCAGTGGGTTAGTTAGAATGTTTTGAAGCATCGAAAATACATTTTGGTCCAAAAATAACAAAAACTACGACTTTATTCAGCATTGTATTGTCTTCCGGTTCTGTTGTCAATCCGCGTTCACGAGTCCGCAGTGACGCTGATGGCGTAAGACGCTGCTGACGTGTATCTGGTGTGTCCGTGTATTCGGGTTCAAATAAATATGGCTGGGCAAAAAAATGCAAGTCTTCCTCTGTGTGGAAATCCTTAGACATGTTTGCGAAGATTGTTTTGTTTACAGCGTGCGTCTCCCTCAGACTGTAAACGAAGCTCGGGCGCACCAGATACACGTCAGCAGCGTCTTACGTCATCAGCATCACTGAACGCGGATCCACAACAGAACCGGAAGACAATACAATGCTGAATAAAGTCGTAGTTTTTGTTATTTTGGGACCAAAATGTATTTTCGATGCTTCAAAAAATTCTAACTAACCCACTGATGTCACATGGACTACTTTGATGATGTCTTTATATCCTTTCTGGACAAGGACAGTAAGTTATACCGTGTATACATTTTCAATGGAGGGACAGACAACTCTCGGACTAAATCTACTATATCTTAAACTGTGTTCCGAAGATGAACGGAGGTCTTACGGGCTTGGAACGACATGAGGGTGAGTCATTAATGACATAATTTTCATTTTTGGGTGAACTAACCCTTTAAACTTTGAATGCCTATACTTTGGAAGAACTTTTTTTCTACATCATACCAAAAAATCTGAGTTTAACAGAACATTTTGTCTTTCCTTAACTCATGTTTTTACAAAGAATATCTCGTAAGCACATTTCAGTACTAGTTTCATCCATTTTTTACAGTCTATGGTTTCATCTTCATCTTGCATTTTGGAACATATTGCCCTGGGCATACTGCTCAGTCCTTCCATTCAAGAAATAAAATTGAGAAAAATACTTCTTTACATTATATGCAATGTACTGATGTCTACTAAAATCCTTAAACAATAGAATCACTTATATGGTATGTTTTTTCATTCTTTACTCTTGCTCAGTAAGTGCCCACTGAAAGGATATTAGCAAAAACCCATAAACTCAGCATTGGGTCTAAGCCTGTAAATAAACATCAATATCCAGCCTTGGTCACACATTCACATGCTTGCAACATGCTGAGTGGGAAATACAAATTATTGACCTAAAACAAAGTTGGTTTGTAAATTGTTACTCAGAATACAATGACTGAAAGCTTCACTGAAATATCAAAAATAGCTCAAGGGAAAAACAAATGCTGTTTCACATCTCTCTTATTGTTCTACCCATTAAACCCATCCATCTCCCCTGCTGGAAAAGAACAGCCTGGTCACCAACAAATATTATGTTTTGAATTCTGCTGTGCTCAAAGTTTTAAATCAGCCAAAGAAAACAAAGCAGCAAAATAAATCCATGCAGGCAGAGATGGGCATAAATACATGAAAATGTATTTAAAATAAAAATACCTCAGTTTAAATGGATAAAAATAAAATACTGTGTGGAATTTTTTATTTATTTAAATACAGTATTTTGTATTTTTAAAATAGACAAAATACATGTAAAATATTTGCCATTCAGTGAAGTATCACTAGGCTGAAATCTGTCTGGACCTATTCTGAATTCAAAGAACATTTTTGTGTGTACGACTCCAAAAAGAGTGGGTTTAAGATTTCACCTGTGTGCCATTTCTATACTTATTTCTGACCAGATTACACTGCTGCCTATTACTTGTGGTGAACACTACTAAGGCCCTGTCCTAATTAAATGGAATCCTAACCCCTCACAATCTGCCTCTGAGTCCACACTTTTGTAGTGATGCACCGATGTGAAAATTGTGGCCGATACCGATAACCGATATTAACCCTTTCACACGTAAGTTTAAAATATTCTAACTGACCCCCCAGCGTGAGTTTTTCAAGGCGACCGTTATTTAGAACCTGTCACTTTAATGTTTCCATGGTGACGCGTCATTTCTTGTCACGTGACACAGCGCAATCACAACACAGAGCTGAATGAGTGATGATCTGCTTTTATGTCTTTTTTCCTTTTCTATTCAAAATATTCACAAATGTATTAGCTACAGCATGAAAAACTGATATTCCGATTGTCAAATATGTGCAAGTGGATGTGTTTTGTTGTTTAAACATATTTATAACGATCGCGTTAGTTGAGCTGGATGCACGATGGGCGGCGCCATGTTAGTTTGTTTCACAGTTCAGAGAATCGGACCTGTTGTTTCTCACGAAATACATGAAAGTAAGTGGCCGGTGAACTAGGAGAAGAATAGGGTAAAATGTAAAGCTACTTACACAATGTGTATCTGATATGAATAAAACGTTTTGTCTTATTATAATGGAAATTATTATTGTTGCCGTTTCCATAGACATCAGTGTCTATTTTACTAATTCAAAATCACTGTTTTGCTAGTACTTATGTGTATTTAAATGTCTGAAACCTAAAATAAACATTATGTGGTTTAAAATACTCAATAGTTGTGATATATGACAGCACTGAGTGCATCTGTCTCTGGCTCAGCGCCAGCCAACGCGCGAAAGCACGTTTGAATTTAGCAGTTGATCACGTGATGCACTGACCGTTCTAATCACACCGGTGTGATCGTACGCTCCAGGGACCAGCCAAGACTGATCACACCGGTGTGATCGTACGCGTCAAAGGGTTAATATTGCTGTTATGGCCGATACCGATATTTACCGATGTCGATATCTCTGTATAGAAAACACATAGCGAGGATTAGGGCTGCACGATATTGGTAAATGACATTGCGATATTTTATTTTTCTGCAATATATATTGTGATATAAAAACAATTTCACCAGATGACTTGAATAGCTCTATTTGGAAAGAATGAATCATTCTAGAATGATGGGGTGGTTTTGTTATGGATTAAATCCGCATAGAAACTAATATTAATTGAATGTTAACTAATGTAGTTAACTAGACTTTAATAAATGGAACCTTATTGTAAAGTGTTTCCGATTTATGTGTAATACGCACGCACTCCCCACCCCCCTCCCCCCTAAACCTACCCAAGGGGTTTTCAGTGCGTAGCATATGCACGCAAAAACCATTTTTGGCGTATAAATGGCACGAGAAATGACATTCGTGGTATAGATACGCACTTTCATGAGACTGTGTTGGATATTCAGTCAACTCAATAGCTTGTTTTCATATGACGTCACGCCACTGCGTTGCCATGGCGCGAAATGCAAATGGAGGGCAGGAAGTGATTTGCTGTATTTAGAAAGCACTATAACAAACTCAAAATGCCTATGTTTTATGTCGTTTATGGTTACTTAAATCGATCAAACCACGATGAGTTTTTATCGTGTACCAAAAGTTGTTGTTCATAAGGGGGGAAAATGCAAGAAATTGACCGAAAAACTCCGGAAAAACGGCTTGCAAACCTACATTTGCGGTCGGGAGGAGCCGAATGGGAAAATTCCCGTGTGTGCAGTGATCACTTCGTCAAAGGTGAGTTAATACAACTTAAGTGGCTATGTTTGTGTAACGTGTAACGTTTCCGAACTTTGTAAAGTCAAAGTATGCCTGTAAGACGAGGTAGTTGCTGATATCTACCGCCTCGATGGCAGGAAAATCTTTAAATTCAGTTGAAAAATCGCTCCTCTTCATAAGGTGAGGATCACGTCCAACATATGTTTGATTTTTTGTTTATATCTTTCTCTTGTAATAGCGTGTAAAGTAGTACAGTACGGACTTTCCTCCATCTCGTCCATTGCGCTCTTCACTCCCTGCCCTCCATCTGAATTTCGCGCGTCATCATAATCACGTGACTGAAACCCAGCTATTCATTAATATGTGCGAGGGAGGGAGAGAGAGCAAGACAGTTTGAAGACGGTGAGAGTGCGCGCGCGCGACCGGGGCTTTCACTCTCTCTGTGCTCGTTCTCTGTTAAAGTGTAAATTGCAGGTTAACCACCACAACCAATTAATGTGTAAATTAAAGTGCTCAATATCTATATATTTAAAAATTTCTGTCTTAAAATGCGTTAAAATAAATTTTATTGGAATTTCTTCAAAGGTAGCATGTTTTTTACAGTAACTGGTGATGACGTCATAAGAGGGAGCGCGGGCGGTAATTCACTCACTCTGTGTGTGCCGGTTCAGGGAGAATAAAACGATTCGCGGTACTCCCACAAACTAGAAATATCTATGACTAAAACATAAAAACTAATAAATTTGTATTCATCTGTTGCAGAAAAGCAACAAGAACAACTAAAACAAAATAGAAACGATTTACAGGCCAGAGTTTCTATTTATAACATGTTTGCAGCGTTGAGCGATGTAGCCAATCACAGACATATGTGTTGATTTCTAGGAACGCAATGGCCAATCAGAAGCATTTACAATAGACTTCCCTCACCGCTCAAAACAGACTTTTTGTTCAGTGATGAATTCTGTATGCTGGCAAATCCTCGAATTATAACAAACAAAGTGTAGATATTATGAAAGATTCATTGATAATAACAGATGTGTGAGATCGCGATGAACTGATGTCAGCTTTTTAGGAATTTTATGGGACCGCACTTTGCGCACAGTCATGCCAAACCATGCATGACTGTAAGTTACCCTGTTTGTTTTTATGTTATAACAGTGTGGTTTGTGTGTTAATGCTTTAATAACAAATAATTTATCAGGAGCATTTATGCTGATGTGTATGATGGCGACACGTAGGCTAACTTGAAAGTATTTGGAGGTACAGAAAAAAAGTCTTTTTGCAGGCCGGAGCTGGACAAAACATAATTGTTGCGGGCGGGAGAAAGTAACATAGAAAGTAGTTGAGAACGTCAGTTATAATAATGACCCACGTATTAAAAAATGGTCGGGTTTAAATCGGGCTCGGGCTCATAATTACAGTTAATGTGCCGGCCGGGCTGGGCTCAGACACAACGTGCTCGGGTAGGGTCGGGCTTGCATATCTACCTCGGGTATGCTAACACTTACAGGCACGAATCAGTCGTTTGTCCTTGGGGAACTTGTGGAGCCTCTCCCCCGGTTTTGATGTATTCGTACATCCCACACAAACACAATAGTTAACCATTTATGCTAGCTAGGTCTCCAATATAACTGCTAGCCTACTTGCCGTTTAGACTATCGGTAACTATAGGCTTGGAGCATAGACCAGGCATAGACAGTAAAAGCTTGGAGTCCCTTTTATGACGTCACGCCCAGCCTAGTGGAAGGGAGGGGGCGTGCTTAAAACCACTGTAAAACATACAAACTTTTTATATTATCTGCAGCATTTTGGTATAAAACAAAAAACAAAAAACAATTGTGGGCGGTTCTTATCTTTATGTTTAGTAAGCACATTGCATTATCTTCGTGAAAAATGTAACCTGCAATTTACACTTTAAACAAGCGCAGCAGTCAGTCATCTACATACATCACTCACCGGTCAAATAAGGCTTTGGCGGGACAAAAATACACCTTAGTAAGGCTGACAGAAAACAGCGCTCAAGTTCCAGTCTTCATGCGTTTGATGTTTAAACTGACAGGATTTCCGCTGGTAATGTATGCGCTCGTGAAAAAACAAACATCCCCGCCCTCACACTCAGATCTACACACACGTCAAATACACAGGAATGATTATCGGCCTGTTCACATCGGCCCTATTTTGACATCGGAACGATACCGATGTGTAAAAGGACTTGACTTTGACAGCAGGGATTTTATGTCATATTAAATCCCATCCATCTTCTTCACAATGGGCCAATCAATCACTTTATGTACCCTGTTGGTAAACAAAATGTCATTTGTCATGTATATATATATATATATATATATATATATATATATAAAAATATAAATATATATATATATATATATATATATATATATATATATATATATATATATATATATATATATATATATATATATATATATAAATATATATATAAATATATATATATATATATATATACATACAAATTACAGGGGAAGGCTAGTTTCTACAGATAGTTGTAACGGGCTACATATAACGTACTAAAATATTTTACTAGGTGGTAACACTTTATTTTGATGGTCCCTTTTTAACAATCTGTCGACTTTGCCACTACATGTCAACTTATTCTAACCCTAACCCTACCAGTCTACTAATACTCTAATAACACTCTAGTGAGAGTTAGTTAGTAAGTGCAATGTTATTTATAGTCAACAGAATATGTTAAAGGGACCATCAAAATAAAGTGAAACCGGGCAAGGGGTTACATATGTTGTACAATTATAAAATTGAACACTTTCACTGTTTTGTGATGCTCAATATTTTTTACTGTTTACATTTAAGAGGATTTTTATAATTAGCCAGGACTAGATGAACAAGCACCTCCTGAACTTCCATTTAGAAATCTACAAACTGATATCAAACTCAACACATTAGATAAACATTTTTTCTGCTACTCAGCTTTTACAGCATTTATGAACTTTGGGTTTACTTTTTTCTATTGCTATTTATTTACTTCATTTTCTTGTCACATTTTTCCACTTATGAAACAGGCAGGCAGGAAACAGTCTATTCTGCTCTCTGTCATGGTGAAAAGCTCCACCACAGGTGCTTGGCACTAGAAAAGAGGGCATGCACAGCCTACACTTAACTAGATGGCACACACATGTATAGTTTATGCCTCATGGTTTTTAAGCACCATGGCTCCAGAGAGGATTTTAGTATTCCCATGTGTTGAATAAGAGGACCTCTTGAAGACACATGCTGCCCACCGAGGGCAGGTATTCTGGAGTGAGCAGTGCTTATCAACACCATCAGACTGCTGAGGCTTTGATTCGATCCATAGCGTAGGCTTTCTCCTTCTGCTCGTGATTTTATCAGCAATTATTGTAGATTTGAGAGAATTTATGTGACTTGATTAATTTCCTTTTTTTTCTGTAATGAAAACTAGGTAACACGTTATTTTACAGTGACATTGTTACAAAATGTTACATGCAGTTACGAAATAACTATAAATTATGCATAATTACATGCAACTAACCCTACACCAAACCAAACTCTAAACCTAACCCTAAGTACATAGTTACTTAATATTACTCAGTACATAAATGTATAATTACAGTGTAACAAAGACACCTTAAAATAAAGTGTAACTGAAAACTATTTTAGGTTACACTTTATTTTAAGGTGTCCATGTTACTGTAATTATATATTTAAGTACTAACTGAGTAATAATAATTACCTATGTAGCCTACTTACAATTAGGGTTAGTTGCATGCAATTATGCATAATTTATAACCCTATTTTGCAATCAGTTTAGTTATTAAAAAACCTGAAGCATATGTAAATGGTTTAAAATATTTAGTTTGGTAACACTTTACAGTAAGGCTTTGATCCAACATAAGTTGGAATAACTACATTAGTTATGAACTAACTATGAAAAATACTTCTAAAGCATTTATTAATCTTAGTTAATGTTCAATTAATTTGATGTTTATTTGTATAGAATTTTTCTACAATAAATATATTGTTTCAAATCAGCTTCGTCATATCCGTAAATAGAGAAAAGTTGCTCCGGCTACTTGGATGCGTGTATGGTGTGGGAGTGGCATAGGTTAGTTGTCACAATGAGCAAGAAAGGTTGACATGAAGCACACTATTTCTTAAACCTCCGGAGAATCACCTTTTTTAAAACAACTTTGAATAGAGGAGAGTCTGCTGGTAAAAAGAGAACGAGACAAAGCTTGTAACAAAATGAGAATCAACATTGGCTTGGCTTTTCGGAGATGGTGAGAACTGACTGATTTGAAATGCTGTAAAGGTGACGCAGATATGTTTTATCACTCAACATATGATTAAGGTATTTTATTGAACAGATAAATTGACATATGTAGCTCTCTAACAGATTTCATTTTAAAGCATTATCTATTGTGAAGGGTCATTTCATAATGGGCTGGAATTTTTAGCAGCCTAAGTACCATGTCTATTAATGGGGATAGCTAGCTACAGTAACGTCTTCAGCTAGTCAGCTTGAGATCCTTTCCATTTGAACTGGTTATATCTCTTAAGCCTAGTAGTGAATGAGCAGTAGGATATTCATATCCATATTCATCTGCACAGTCACACAGAGCCGAAGCACAACCAAAACAATGTTCTTCCGCAAAATGCATCCAGTTTTGATTTTTGACCCCTAGAGGGCAAAAATTTGAATAGCATACTTTTAAATAAATATTCATACATTGATGTCCTCAAATTAAAGTACATATGAATTAAAAAATAATGTTCTCAAAGTAATTTATCAGTGTAACTTATGTAAATTATGAGTGAAATGTTGAATAAAAAAAAAATTTTTTTTTTTTTTTTTTTTGTATTTCTCAAAAGGATGTGCCATGAAAACACCTTTAACATGCACACACTTTAGATATTTGTGCAAAACATCGGGGTTGTGACCAGGGGCGTCGTCAGCCGATTTTGCCGGGGCTTCAGCCCCGAATGTTTTGAGTGCAGCCCCGAATGTATTTTGAAAAGTCGACTGTCAAATATGAAACTGGACAATAGCCTTTGTAAACCCCCGAAATCATAAGTTGCCTTATTTCATTGTGCTTTGGCTTTGCTGCTGTCTCTGACTGATGATTGTTGAAATATGTGTCTCTCACACAGAGACGCACCACGTGAGTGATTTCAGCCTATCCTAGAATATCTCCAGGATCTGCGCGCAACAGCAAACAATCTCACAGTAATTAAAAAAAATTTATAAATAACGCAGTCAGCACCGCCGCACAGTCCTCTGTCAGACCAGATGTTGTCAGGCTATATGTCAGTAAAACTCAGAAAAACGAACTTTCCTCTCGTGTCAGCCGTGTGCTCGCAGCGCGCACTCTTCAATATCACGCGCATGAAATGCGGCGGGCCCTGTATCACGCAAAAGAAACTACGAGCATGTACCGTCGTGTTCTGTCGTCAGTTAAGTACGGTATTGAAATAACCAAAAGGGAGATTAAAGCTGCGTGAAAAATCCTGTCGGGGCTTTTGTATTCCTTTGTAGGCTACATAAATGTTACACATTTTGGCTCATTTTTAATTAATATTCTAACATTTTATCAATATTGCAAACAAAGTCATCAAAACTTACTTGTGTCATATTTTTTTTTTACATTTTGTGACCAAAAATGTGAAAAATACACCTAGCCTAAATTATCGTTCATGACATTCTTTTAAGTATAACCCAATTTGTCTAGATCTGTAATATTATTTCCTTTGTATAATGAGCTTGTCTTTGTTTTAAATTATTTTGTATTTTTATTGTTAAAGCTGCAGTCCGTAGCTTTTTTAAGTTAAAAATAATCCAAAATAATTATATTAAAAAAAACTTATTCTGCCAGTGGTCAAAACTATCTGCTTGCCATAGCTAGATTCAAAACGGTTAGCTTGTAATAATGATTTTAATTCCAGTGGTACTGGTGGGTTTCCGCGGGAAATTCGAGCATGTCTTTGCGTCATTACGTCACACCCGTACACATAAAGAAGGAGTTTCGGCTAGCCGGCTATACTGCGCGTGACGAGATGTTTAGATGTATAGGCTTTTCTCGCAGCACTTTACATAATTAAACTTATGGCATCCAGAAAGATCCAAACAACAATCATCAGTGTCAACTGGAGATTCAGCAGTTATAAAACCCAAAAGACTTCGTACTTCGGATTTAAGGTGGCTAGAGAAAGAGAAAGAAACCGTCTCATGCGAACACAAGGATTTAAACATCGGCGGGGCTTTTGAAAAGTGCGTGAACTCCGTGTTTTGAAGGGGTTCAAAACGGAAGAAGAGACGGCTTTTTTCTGCTGAACAAGTAAGTTAAGACATTTCAATAGTTCAATCGTGTAACAGTACGTTTTCTTAATTAACACAGTTATGGAGTTTCCTTTGTTGTGCCTTTCTCGTTTTGCTATTATGGAGAATATGAATTCTGAACTACACAGGTAACCATAAATCACATAAAATTTAACATTAGTCACGCAATGCTGATGTGATGTTGTTAACATGAACAATTTGAGAACAAAGTAGGCTATAATTTGCACGGTTGCTGTAAATCGCGTTGATTAAATCTAACGAAGCGTATCATGTCGAATGCTTTTTCCCCCTTAGTTGGTCAGAACAAAAATGGATGTTACTTACTTGTTCAGAAGACATTTTCCGGTGAAAATTCTTATGTTGGTCAAACTTTCAAAAAGTGAATCTGTGATTCTGTATGACAGTATCCACACAGCGCGGTGACTGACAGCAGCACTCGCCTCAAAACACTGTGTTCATCCGCGCTGTTTCATGCCGATTTACAACCCACGTAAAGATGATAGTTCCGTGAATCACTGCAGTTACAGATTTCGAACAGAGAGATGGCGACAAAGAGGAAAAGCTACGGACTGCAGCTTTAACTGCTGCGCAGTCATGTGATTTAGTCAGCTTGATTAACATTATTACAATGTATTCCTAATTTAACACAGATGTTCTTTGCTAATTACAGAAACTATAAGCACAATTCATAAGTATAAATATATATTTATAAAATTTATAAGTATATATATTTGTATGGTCCTCGAATGTGTTCGAATTTTTCACCAGTATCAGCCTTTTCACCGTTTGTATCACTCCGCTTGTCTGTGTTTGCCCAACTTGCATCATTAAGCCAGTAGGTGGCGACAAGTGACTGTCTTTATGAGTGAACAATTGAACTTTAATTGAACTGATTAGTGCCAAAAAACATTGATTAGAAGAAAGAAAGAAAGAAAGAAACAAACAAGTTGCTGAAACCAATCTTTAATGCTAATATATACTGTAAATTGCTCATTTGCCTCTGGACACAAAAAGATTGCACTGGTGTTTGATTGAAATGTAACATCTATGCAAAATAATCCTTGAAAGATTTCTCATTTAAGGCCATTCCTGTTTGGAATATGTGATTGTGTATTGTCAACAATAAGCAGAAACCTTCTGCATTTCCAAGTGTGGATCATTCATTTCAACATTTATCCTCATTCTCATATTTAAGAATCTGTTATCTGCTTGACAGATCATTTATGCTACTGCCTACTGACATGCTTTTAAAGCTATTGTCATCCAATTTTTTTTGACCTTCAAGCACCTTAAAATGCACACATGTAGGTCTGAGAAATCCAAATTTTCTTGTTCAGCCCCTGATGTTTTTAAAACCTAGAAACGCCCCTGGTTTTGACCTTTAACCATTAAACTGAGACTCCATAATCTCATGTGAAAGAGAGAGAATTTCTAATAATTTGCTACTTGTATGGCTGCGAGCTGGCGGCAGTGTGACATGACACTATGTGCATGATGTGTCTGACGTGTCTGACACATTTCACCATTTCATTTCTCTGAGCCCACAACAAATATGGCTTGCCATGATGACGAGAAAAATCAAATAAAAATACAGACTGGGAATTTCAGCTCCACCGTCTGGTATTACAAGGTAATGTGATTGCCATGGTTTCCAATTATTTGGGCAAATTGAGGAATCTAAAAGGTGTGAGACAAATTTAACTGTTTCTGCTGTCCTCTGTATCTTGCTATTCCCATGGTCCACAACTCTTGGTAACCAAGCTAATTCAAATGCTTTGCCAGGATCCAACTTACTGCACTGTTGACAGCTGCTTTAATATACCAAGTGCAGCTCACCTTCAAATGCAGTTATTCTTTTCTATGTTTACACGTCTTGTTTAATGCTGTCATTTTGCATGGTGACATTGTACACACACTTAATCTTACTCATAGTGCAGCATGTATAAAGCACAAATCTATCAGTTTAGGGCAGTGGTTCTCAACTCCAGTCCTCGCGACCCACTGCTCTGCATATTGTGTATGTCTCCCTTATTTAACACACCTGATTCAGATCCTCAGCTCGTTAGAGTCTATCCTAACGAGCTGAGGATCTGAATCAGGTGTGTTAAAAAAGGGAGACATACACAATATGCAGAGCAGTGGGTCGCGAGGACTGGAGTTGAGAACCACTGGTTTAGGGTGAGCAGAGCTGATGGCCCGCAGTCACATCTGTATTAATTTGTTCGCATGCCATTTTTTATACTTTTACGGTTTTCTTCCCACCTTGACACGTGTATACACACACCATCTGACTGCTTTCTACCTCTCTTTCTCACACGCTGCACATTCTGTTGACAGTACCATAAGATCAGAGAAGAGAATATCAGGGACCGGAGATGTAAGGTGACAGGTAAGAAGAACAAGCGCATGGAGACTTGGTCTTATGTCTGTTGCTATCAAAGGCTTCAGCTGGGGGAAAGGGTTGAGGTGGAGGGGTGAGAATGGTAAATGGTAAATGGACTGCATTTATATAGCGCTTTCACAGACCCAATGGCCACCAAAGCGCCTTACATTTTGCCTCTCATTTACCCATTCATACACTCATTTATACACCGACGGCGGTGTCAGCCATGCAAGGCACCATCCAGCTCGTCGGGAGCAACTGGGGTTAGGTGTCTTGCTCATGGACACCTTGACACTTGGTCAGGTGGAACCGGGGATGGAACCACCAAGCTTCCGGTTTGTAGACAACCTACATGAACCACTGAGCCACTGCCGCCCACTGCCGAGAACACTGACTCTGTAGCTCTCATATAGTACTCAAGTACACACTCACTAACACTTCTCTGGCCTGTTTACACTAGATCCACAATGAATTCATAGTAGAAGTAAAAAAAAAAAAAAAAAAAATCACAGACATTTCAGCTGAGAGCCTTTAGATTCACAGCGATTGCCTTGAAAAAAAAAAATCCATTGGAAAAAAAAAGACAAAATATAACTAAGTTTATCAATAACTACAAACCTCAATTAGCTCCAACTAACTAACTAACTAACTAACTAACTAACTAACTAACTTTAACCATAAACGTCTCATGGTTATGTATAACCCGGTTCCCTGAAAAAGGGAACGAGACACCGCATCATGGTGTTGGCGCTATGAGAACGCCTTTAGCCTGAGCTGGTGTTTGAGTCATGAGCAGTACACGCCAAGCCACTAAACAAGGACAAATACAGGAAGGACTCAACCTGAGAGAACCTGAGGTCCTGGGGACCTGAGCTGACATCTACACTATAAAACCTAATGAATGTGTGCGAAGACAAAGCAAACCTCAGGAACTTCCAGAGCTGTATAGTCCAGGGGTCAGAAAGTAAAAGTTCTGCCATATGTTTATTCCACCCATGAACTCAGCCAGCTGATTTCACTAATTAGTTCTATCTCCTGGCTGAAAAACTGTGCTAATTAGCAAATCCAGGTGATTGGAACAAAATACTGAGGAGGACTATTACTTTCTGAACCTGGACTTTACACCTTTGGGAACTTCCTGTGTATTGGTAGAATCTTTATGTGAAAATATGCGTACTTCAAGTCTATCGACAAACCAATCCTTGGATTGAGACACGATAAGCTTTAGTGTCAACATCTTGAACCTATAAGTCAGCAGATTACGGTTTAAAAGACGAAGATCAAGAGTAGGACACAACACCCCCCTGTCTTTTTTGGGTACCAAAAAGTACCGGCTGTAAAATCCTGAGTCTAGTGCTCAATGGCCGCTTTTCCCAGGAGAGACTCTAACTTCTGTGTAAGCAACAAAACTTGCTCTGGCTTCACTGTAGTGGGGAGCACGCCGTTGAAATGCAGAGGACAACATTTGAATGGAATTCTATAACCACTCTCTATTGTTCAAAGAACCCAAGGAGAGACATTGGACAGAAGTTTTCATGCTGCCAAACTCTTTGGAAGAGGAACCGAGTTGAATGAACATTGTGTATGAGTGGAGACGGGGCGGAAACCCTGCCAAGAACTGCCGCTCCCTAAAACACCTGAGGTCCTGGAAGGGAATGGGAGAGAGAGGAGGCTTAATGGAAAACTACCACCCTCTCTCCCCCTAGGGTGCGCCTTCATCATGACTACTTATTTTTATGAGCAGAAATGACCATCCTGAGTTCAGGTCTGCCCCCTGTAGGCTGGGACTGGGTGCGGTGCCCGGACCTCCAATCCTTTACGAAGGGGATGTGGGCAGCCACATTATCCTTCTGTTCCTCCCTCCTGGAGTTCTTTGAGCAAGTCAGCTTGGTAGGCCAGTAACACCGCAATGGTGTGCAGGGACCCACCTCCCTGACCCGTTGCCTTTTAGGCCTTGCCAACTAGAGAAGATGTAAATCTGCAGAACCTGGAAGGCAAGGCCTCTTCAATGACGATGCTGATGCGGGAGAGAGATACCCCGCAAATGTCTCATTTACCCAAGGCATGGACTTATACCCGTGCTCATTAAACTCCACAATATTCGAGTAATCCAACGTCATGGGATTGTGAACACGGGCGGAATACGTAAAATATATAAACATTTTTATATTTAATTTATCATTTGCATTATTTAACATATTATTTGCAAAATAAAAACAAAGAAATCAGAGGTTTAAACAGTTTTAAGACAATTCCTGTTTTTTTTATTATAATTATAAGCCTCACATAAAAATGAATAAAAATATAACAGCTTATATAATATAGCTTGATGACCTGAAGTTCACAAATAACATTTTATAAATGTTAACAACCTTTTCATGTAAAATGGCTTCTTTTTTTGAAAATTATTTTGCAGGTACTTGTGTTTTAATGCTATATTCCAAACCCCCTAAATGTTTGATTTCTGAACAGTGTTGTACATAAGATAATATTGCTTGAATTAATGTGGAAACTTGGAAAACAGTGTAAAAAGTTCATGCAAGACTACTGCCTGTCACTTGTTCATGTTATTGTGTAGTCTTGTGTCCCTGTGCAGGGTACTGAAGGCTTTATTCCAGTAAGGATTGTAGTAATTGACCAACATCCTCCTCCAGCGAGGCAGGGACTGGAGATTTCCCCCCTCTCTGGAGAATTCACATCCATGCCTGAGCATTAATTGGATCTTTTTAATGAGTGTGTGGATCTCTAGGAGCTCAGACACCAAGCTTGTCCCCACTGATGAAGTGGATTTCTGAGAATCTAAGCATTTCTGTCCCAACTTTGCTCCTCCACGGGTTTCAATGATTGGCTGCTCTGCTTTAACTACTTCTTGTGAGTGGAAGAGGCTCCGTAGAGGACAGGAAGTTAATAACATACCTAACTCAATAAAACCTTATTGTAAAGTGTTACCAATATTTATACATATTCTACACTACTGTTGATTGCATTTAGAAGCCTTAGAAATTGTGTGTTCTATCCAAAAAAGTATATTTTATGTGCCAGCCGAACAATACCTGGACCGGTGTTTAGGGTTAATTTTTGCCTCTCTGTACCATCTGCTGCTTGCCATCTAAGACAGATGGGTATCCCATCAACGGGCCACCCCCCCCCCCCCCCCCCCTTCCTTGGCACACCCACTTCTCCTCCCACCCACTTCTCCTCCCACCCACAAAGCTCTCTGGTATCACACTGTGGCCAACAAGGATTAAAGAGCAAAGAGGAAAAACATGGAACTGAATGTGAATAATTCATCGTAAGCCATTTGAAGTATCACAAATATCATTCTCTGGCTTTAGGAGGCAGGGGCGGTAAACAGCATCAACACAGTTTTAATTAAAAGTTTAGATGTCATAAATTAAACATCAGCTTGTAATATTGCAGACAGGCCAGTGCCTAAATGATATTTAAATGTTAAACTGGATTACATACCGTGCATTCAATGCAACAATGCTTTTGTTGATGGTAGAGCAATTTGAGAGAAAATTGGTGAGAAAATGGCATCCTGCTGAATCAAATAATCTCACTGCCATCCGCTGTGCACGTTGCATATTAGAAAATAATAATAATAATGGCTTTTGAATGTGGGCTAAAAAGGTTGACAGTGATTAGTTGTTTTTGTAGCACAAAAGTCAGGGAGAGTAAAACATTATTTGAACAAAGGAAAAATTAGCCCATAGGCAGTAGGACTATGTGAAATAGTCCTGATTTTTTTTTTTTTTTTGCTGAAGCTTATTTCAAAAGGGAGATCCGTCCTTGTCATAAAAATCACAAAAGGTGACAATCCTATATTATTTTTAACTGTTTAGAGAGGTGAACATAATTCTTTAAAAACCTTTTTTGTGACTCTTAAAGGTGATTCCTAATGATGAATTTTATTCCTATTGGTGACAAGTATAGAATAGGATTTAAAAACTTTTTACTCCATGAGAATCTTTCTGCTGACAGTTTTCACCTAAATGTAGTAACCTTCATGTGTCGCTTCATACTGATGAAATCTTCTGAAGGAGAACGGCTCATTGTTTTAATTGCTTTAATGCATGTGCGCAGCTGTTCACAGTAATGAATTGTAGCACACTGTAACAAAAGAGACAGTCTCTTTATTTGGAAATGAAAGGAACAGAGAAAGAGTAGGAGAGAGAGAGAGAGAGAGAGAGAGAGAGAGAGAGAGAGAGAGAGAGAGAGAGAGAGAGAGAGAGAGAGAGAGAGAGAGAGAGAGAGAGAGAGAGAGAGAGAGAGAGAGAGAGAGATTGGCTGAGTGTTGTAGTGACAGCCATGTTTAGAAAGAAATCAATTTGTAATTAAAGTACACTTAAGTTACAGGACTTACTACTTCACAATAAAGAGGTCATCTGAAGATCATTGTGCTCAACAAAAGTGGTACAAATTAAACAACAATCTACTGTTTTAGTAGTTAGTAGTTATTGATAAATCCATAATAGGGATGATAACAGTATCTTTATAGTAAAATCCTGAAAACAAAACAAAAACAAAACATTTTTCCATGAGTGGTTTATGGCCAGGTTTCTTTAAAATTTGCTATTTAAAGTCGCTACTGTCAAACTAGTCTTAAGAAAAAGTAGCTTGCTAAAAGCACTAAAAAACATTTTGAGATAACGATAAATGTACAACTGATTATATATTTTAATAAGAGTAATATTTTTCTGGCACAATGACATTGAGAGTTTTTTAAAGAATTTATCTTCCTTGTGTCACGGTTCTGTTAGTTTGGACTTGTGTTTCACCACCTTCTGCCTGAGTTAGTCGTTTGTTGTCTTGGTCACTCATAATGTTCAGCTGTGCACTCATTATCTACCTCTTTATAACGTGTACTTAAAGGGATAGTTCACCCAAAAATGAAAATTACCCCATGATACCCTCAAGCCATCCTAGGTGTATATGACATTCTTCTTTCAGACGAATATAATCGGAGTTATATAAAAAAATGTCCTGGCTCTTCCAAGCTTTACAATGGCAGTAAATGTCCATCAAAGTGCATCCATCCATGATAAAAGTGCTCCACGCAGCTCAGGGGGGTTAATAAACGCCTTCTGAAACGAAGCGATGCGTTAGTGTAAGAAAAAAATCCATATTTTAAAACTTTATCGACTAAAATAAATAGCTTCCGGCAGACGGACATAAGCATTGATTTACGGCGAAAGAGTAACCTTTGACATGACACATTGACGAACGTGGAAGCGTAAAGGAAAGAGCAAAACAAAACACCAGTCACGAATTAGAAGTCTAAAATTTGAATTTTTAAAGAGAAAAATTGGAGAACCTTGAGTTTGTTGCCCAGCCCTGTTTATTTGAACCGTGAGAGGCGTCAAAGCTTACGCTACTCCTACATTGTCAAGTGTTACTCTTTTGGCGTAAGTCGACTTGCAGATCGTCTGCCGGAAGCTAGTTATTTTTAGAGGTCGACCGATTGATCTTTTTTTTTTTTTAAAACACAAAGATATTTTTCTTGCATGAACGCTTTGCTTCAGAAGGCCTTTATTAACCCCCCTGAGCTGCGTGGAGCACTTTTATGATGGATGGATGCACTTTGATGGACTTCAAAACAGAAACTGGCCATACATTATAAAGCTTGGAAGAGCCAGGACATTTTTTAATATAACTCTGATTGTATTCGTCTAAAAGAAGAATGTCATATACACCTAGGGTCTGAGGGTGAGTAAATCATGGGGTAATTTACATTTTTGCGTGAAGTATCCCTTTAATTTCAGTTCTGTTTGTGTTCATTGTCGGGTATTGTCTACAGTACGTGTGTTTTGGATTTATGCCTGTGGATTAATTAAAGATAGACTTTTCTCTTCATCATCTTGTTTGTGTTGATCATCTACACAGCATATGTGACACCTTGACAGCAAATACTAAAAATGTTTGGGGCCAGTAAACATTTTTCCCCTTAAATAAATACTTAAATAATACTTTTATTCAGCAAGGACGCATTCAATTGTTTGAAAATGAGGAGGGCTTTAGGAGACTTTTTATTAAATAAATGCAGCCTTGGTGAGCATTTCACTTTCAAAAACATTTAATAATCTTACAAACCCCAAACTTGTAACTTGAACAGATAATTTTTATTATACACAAATCAAGTTTACAATCATTTATATAACAGTCAAAAACAACAGTATCTAAATGTTTTCCAAATGCTGTACTCAGACTGCTTGAATATGTGAATTGGTTCATTTACGTGAACAATCTGAATGAAGCGATTCACCCGAATGAATCTAGACTTTTCAAAAATTATGACAGAGGACAGTTTAGTAGAAAACAATTGATTATAGTCTTACCTCGCTTGGCTGTGCGCACAATGGAACAAAAAAAGCGATGTAGTAGTGTTTTGTCACGCTACATGGCTGGTTGTTAAAAATTTCTGAAATGAATGGTATAGTTCTTCATGAGTCATACTTTAACTCAAGATTATCTGTGCATATTGTGTTAATGCGTTGCTACTTCTAACAATGATGGTGCTTTTAGGAGACCACAGTAAGCATCCTTCAGTCATTATAATAGACAGAAGCACTTTAGATGACCTCTTGCATGAGGCACTGGGAGGTGAACAAATTACAAGTTTAGCTTGGAAGCCCAACAGTAAATCACAAAGAAAATCCTGACATGGAGAATAAAACCGTATTTCAGAGAACATATTACCTGTCAATCAGTGCAGGGAGTGGTTGGGAGCCAAAGCTCTGGAAAGGTTTAGATACTGACTGAAAGGCAGAGCAGAGGGAGGGAAACACAGCGTTGGCGGCAAACCCTCATAAGCTTGTTTCATACATTTTGCAAAAGGAGTGAGTGAAACATTTGGATATCGCAGATGCACACCTGCACAGCAAAATGAGCGAACGCTCAGAAGAGGGGCCTGTGGCTATGAATCACAGAGATGGAGAGAAAGAGAGGGGGAGGTACAGGGAATGAGCGTTAGAAGGGCTGGTGAAAAGATGAGAGTGAAGAGGAGAAAAAAAAAACAAGGGGGAAATGAAAAGAGAATTAAAAGGAATAGAGAACTCAGGTGATAAAGAGACAATTAAAAGACAGAAAAGAGAGAGATACGCTGAGGCACATTAGAGAGACATAAAGGCGCAGAGGGATGAACCGCCAGGCAACTCAGACTCATTTTAACGGAGCCTGCCACATCTCTCATCTCTCAAAGGGAGGCACATTTCCTCAGGCTTGGAAAATGGTGCTGATGGAGAAAAGACTTGGAGAGTTGTTTAGTCAGGTAGAGACCATGAAAATATCTCACAACTTCTCACTCCCAATGCTCCTGAGGTTTTCCGGTTCTGCTGCAATAGACATATCCTGCAGTTTTGTTAGTTTAGTGATATTTTGAGGTTAAGTTCTGATTGAAGCTCATTTCCTGGTATCTATCATTATAAATTTATAAATGTAGCAAAGAAGAATCTGATCTAAACTTCAGCTATTATTTATTATTATGCTCTAAATACTTTGAATCAGAAAATGAATCATAATAATTTGTGCTTTTAACATAAAACACTTGCATCATTCAAAAGTTTTAGGTTGGCAAGATTTTTTTTATATTTTTGAAAGAAGTCTCTTATGCTCACCAAGGCTGTATTTATTTGATAAAAAATACAGTAAAAATAATAATATTTTGAAATATTATTTCATACCATGCAATATTGTTGTGTTGTTTTATATTTTTATGATATATATTTTTTCTTCAGAATACACAAATCTAAACATTACAGCATTTATTTGATATATAATTTTTTTGTAACAATGTAAATTTCTTTTGTCAATTTTAATGAATTAAATGTGTCCTTGCTAAAAAAAAAAAATAATAATTTATTTTTAAAAATCTTACTTAACTGTAGCGTCTGGACGGAATCACAATGACTTCCTCCGTTTTGAGCTTGAGAAAGCTTTTAACCTATTAGACTCATTTCTGTAAATCACCAGTCCAGCGCCGAAGAGTCTGCATCAAATTACTCCATTGACACGTTTGTGGCCTGGGAGAGGGTGAGCAGAAACACCCCAAACTCAAACTCGTGAGCTTCAAAAAGATCTTAATCAACTCACTTCTCCTCCCACTGCAAGCACTGAGGCCAGGTGGCATGGCTGGACCTCTCGGAGATGCCCAATACACATACACAAACATTCTTTCCATTTAACTCATATAGGTCATTCCAAAATGTATATTCATGTGTGTATGTATGTTCCCCACCTCATTTTATCTTAGTTGTGTTAGACTTTCTAGTTGTGTTAGGTGAACTCTAAGTGCCTATATTCAAGCATAAGAGTATATATCTCCTTTTGTATATGCCAAACATATATTTCTTGGTACCAAATTAAACCTCTCAATTTGCCTTAGCTGAATATATATAGTAGGTTACAATAAAATGTATTATACTATGTTTACCACCTTTTTGGAGTAGGAATGACAAATTCTGACACCATCATAAACCATACAAATTAGGCTGTCAGAAGGAAACAAAGTAAATCTCTCCCGCTCAAAGTTTCTGAGTGTCATTGGTCAATTAGTACATATACATTACATTAGTACATTAGAACAATTTCTCGGTTATTTTACTGACAAAGTAGCATCTGTCAGGCAAAACTGTGCAGTGCTAATTTTAACGTGTTTTAACCTGCTGCTCCTGTGCTTTCTGCTGTTTTTGAGGATTTTAAGCCAGTTTCGCTTACTGAGGTAGTGCAACATATGAAACCAACCTACTGTCCGTTAGACATGGTCACAGCCAGGATAGTGAAGGAAGTTTTTAATAGCGCCATTGGGTCGAGTTTACTCACTTTAATTAATTCTTGTCTTAGTCTTGGGTGTGTCCCAGCTGCATTTAAACATGCTGTGGTCAGGCCCCTTCTTAAGAAGCCAAATCTTGACCCTTCAGTGTTATCTAATTTTAGACCAGTTTCTTATCTGCCTTTTCTGTCAAAGGTTTTGGAAAAAGTTGTTTTTATACAGTTACAAGACTTTATGCAGAAAAATTCTGTGCTTGAAAAATTTCAATCTGGTTTTAGATCACGTCACAGTACTGAGTCTGCACTGCTCAGAGTACATAATGACATTGCCTTGTCAGTGGATGCCGGGAATTCTGCTGTTTAAGTGCTTTTGGACCTCACAGCGGCGTTTGATACGGTTGACCATGCAGTCCTCCTCTCTCGTCTTGAGCATTGTGTAGGCATTCGAGGTTTGGCTCTTCAATCGTTTGGCTCCTATTTAACAAATAAGAGCTTCTCTGTTATGATTGGTGAATGCTTCTCATCAGCTGCTCCTCTTTCTTGTGGGGTACCCCAGGGTTCAATTCTTGGCCCAATCTTGTTTTCTTTATATATGTTGCCGTTGGGGAGTATTATAGGAAAGCACAACCTGTCCTTTCACTGTTATGCTGATGATTTGCAGATTTATTTGCCTTTAAAACCGAATGATAGTGTTGCACTAGACTCCCTACTTAGTTGTATGGTAACACTTTACTTGAAGGGGTGTGCATAAGACTAACATGACACCTTCATAATCATGACATGACACATGTTATGAATATGAAGGAAGTTTTATGCATGTTTGTGACAACTGTCATTAAGTGTCATTCGCTCAATTATGACATTTTTAATGCAAATATGACATTGTTTGAGATGTCTTTGTTATGACACCTTGACATAAACCAATATATCATAACCTGTCAGTGTCTTTGTCATGACAACTTGACATTACTAAGACAACACAACCTGTCATAAACATGACATAGCAGATTAACTATCAAACTTAAGAAACCACTTAGCTTTACTGGTTAACATTGCATTAAACTGTCAGGTGGTTGGTTTTGACATTGGGTGTCATGAAGCCATTATAACTGTTTAATGACAAATTCAATTTGTACCACTGTAGTTGAGGTCACGAAAAATATTCATGACACAGTTATAATGGACTGATGACAGCCAATGTCAAAACCAACCACATGACAGTTTAACTTAATTTAATGTCAAGTTGTCATGACAAAGACACTGACAGGTTATGATGTTATGGTTTATGTCAAGATGTCATAACAAAGACATCTTAAACAATGTCATATTTGCATTCAAAATGTCATTATTGAGCGAAAGACACTTAATGACAGTTGTCATAAACATGCATAAACCCTACTTCATATTCATGACATATGTCATGTCATGGTTATGAAGGTGTCATGTCAGTCTTATGTACACCCCTTCAAGTAAAGTGTTACCATCTTCGTTAACCCAAAAGGTTCAGCGGTGAGTTTGGGGGCTCTAGCTCCATACCTTAAAGGGATACTCCACTTTTTTTGGAAATAGGCTCAATTTACAACTCCCCCAGAGTTAAACTGTTGAGTTTTACCGTTTTTGAATCCATTCAGCCGATCTCCGGTTCTGGCGGTACCACTTTTAGCATAGCTTAGCATACATCATTGAAGTGGACAAGACCATTAGCATTTCTCATTAAAAAATGACCAAAGTGTTTCGATATTTTTCCTATTTAAAACTTGACTCTTCTGTAGTTACATCGTGCACTAAGACCGACGGAAAATGTAAAGTTGCGATTTTCTAGGCTGATATGGCTAGGAACTATACTCTCATTCCTGCGTAATAATCAAGAAACTTCACTGCCGTACCATGAGTGCAGCAGGCGTAATGATATGACGCAGCGCCTGAAAATAGGCCACCTTCCGTCAACACAACGGAACTATTTTCAGGCGCTGCGTCATATCATTACGCCTGCTGCTCTCATGGTACGGCAGTAGACATTTAACAGATTATTTTCTCATATTTCTTAACTCTATATGAACAGAAATGATGGTAGTACTTTAAGTCTATTTTTCTGCTATGTGAAAAAAAACGAGCAAAACGCGCCGGCGCGTTTCTGGTCCCCAGAGGGTTAAAATGGCTTTTAGTACACAGTAGTGGTGTGACAATTTCCTTTTTCTTGTTTCTTTCAACTTTTCTTTTCTTCGAAATAAATGTTGATTGATTGATTGATTGGTCAGTTCACCCAAAATAGGTGTGGTCTTAGTCCACCTTAAAGGACGAAGATGCCGGCTCATCAATGCTTTTTTGCTTTTGCTTGCTTTTTCTTGTCTATTTCCTTGCTTTTTGTTTTGTTTTTTGTTCTGCTTTTTGTCTTAGCTTAGTCTTGTTGTCTATTAGTACTATCCTCCGGGTGAAACGGACTATTCCTCATTTTCTCCGGCAACTTTGCTTTCAAGTAAACCGTTTGAACTTCCCGCGAACGTGCGCGCTCCGGAAGAACCGAAAGAACGCTTCAAACTCACGGACACAGCGAGGGTCATCACCCACACACCCACACATTCTTGTTCAGCTACAAAGAACCATGCAAGTATTATTTCTTTCGAGATTTAAATGCGTTTAAGATTGTTTGCCCCTGCTTTAAGGTGATTTGATTCTTTGCTGGTTCTCAAAGGTTAATTGTTTGTGATATTTGCCATTTCCTGAGATCTGCTCTCTCTCTCTCTCTCTCTCTCTCTCTCTCTCTCTCTCTCTCTCTCTCTCTCTCTCTCTCTCTCTCTCTCTCTCTCTCTCTCTCTCTCTCCCTCTCTCTCTCTCTCTCTCTCTCTCTCTCTCTCTCTCTCTCCTCTCTCTCTCTCTCTCTCTCTCTCTCTCTCTCTCTCTCTCTCTCTCTCTCTCTCTCTCCCCCTCTCTCTCTCTCTCTCTCTCTCTTCTTTATTTGCTGTCATTATTCTGTTATATGTATTCTTTGTTTAAATGTAGTCGTATGTTTTATAGTTTAATTTATTAAAACCCATTATACGCTTGATTGTCTCTGTCTGCTGCTCACCTGATAACATTTAAGTCCCTTAAATGTTCGATCTGAAGCTAGCCTACAAGCTTTATATTTGTCGAGTAGCCTAGCCTAAGCTACTTTAGTTAGTAATCTTGTAGGACAGAAAAGTTATTTTTCTTGGCCAGAAGAATAATCATGAGAGTTGATAAGAACAGATAAGAACAGATTATTCGGTGTGAAATTAATTCAGTTAAGAGTTATTCTGAAAATTCATCTATTCTAGCCTATCGGTATATTAATACTTGGTTATAATTCATTGTAATTAATTATCTCACCTAAAGGATTATTAGGAACACGATACTTATACTGTGTTTGACCGCCTTTCACCTTCAGAACTGCCTTAATTCTACGTGGCATTGATTCAACAAGGTGCTGAAAGCATTCTTTAGAAATGTTGGCCCATATTGATAGGAGAGCATCTTGCAGTTGATGGAGATTTGTGGGATGCACATCCAGGGCACGAAGCTCCCGTTCCACCACATCCCAAAGATGCTCTATTGGGTTGAGATCTGGTGACTGTGGGGGCCATTTTAGTACAGTGAACTCATTTTCATGTTCAAGAAACCAATTTGAAACAATTCAAGCTTTGAGTACATTATCCTGCTGGAAGTAGACATCAGAGGATGGGTACATGGTGGCCATAAAGGGATGGACATGGCATTTAAACGATGCCCAATTGGCACTAAGAGGCCTAAAGTGTGCCAAGAAAACATCCCCCACACCATTACACCACCACCACCAGCCTGCACAGTGGTAACAAGGCATGATGTTCTCATTCTGTTTACGCCAAATTCTGACTCTACCATCTGAATGTCTCAACATAAATCGAGACTCATCAGACCAGGCAACATTTTTCCAGTCTTCAACTGACCAATTTTGGTGAGCTCTTGTAAATTGTAGCCTCTTTTTCCTATTTGTAGTGGAGATGAGTGGTACCCGGTGGGGTCTTCTGCTGGTGTAGCCCATCCGCCTCAAGGTTGTGCGTGTTGTGGCTTCACAAATGCTTTGCTGCATACCTCGGTTGTAACGAGTGGTTATTTCAGTCAAAGTTGCTCTTCTATCAGCTTGAATCAGTCGGCCCATTCTCCTCTGACCTCTAGCATCAACAAGGCATTTTCGCCCACAGGACTGCCGCATACTGGATGTTTTTCCCTTTTCACACCATTCTCTGTAAACCCTAGAAATGGTTGTGCGTGAAAATCCCAGTAACTGAGCAGATTGTGAAATACTCAGACCGGCCCGTCTGGCACCAACAACCATGCCACGCTCAAAATTGCTTAAATCACCTTTCTTTCCCATTCTGACATTCAGTTTGGAGTTCAGGAGATTGTCTTGACCAGGACCACACCCCTAAATGCATTGAAGCAACTGCCATGTGATTGGTTGTTTAGATAATTGCATTAATGAGAAATTGAACAGGTGTTCCTAATAATCCTTTAGGTGAGTGTATATAGACAGATACAAATACATTGGCTATGTATTCCCTTTTTGGGCAATTTAAAATATGTATTTTGCCAATTGGTAAAATCATTGCATCACTGCAGCTGCCGTTAGAAGCATTGGTTTCCTAACCTGAGAATGCTTAGGACTGCACATGCGCATTGGCTGGTCTAGCCTGAAAAGTATGATTTTTAAAAGCTATTTGAGCATGAGAAACAACATTTATGGTACAGTTCATGTCAGATTTTGTTGCTGATTTGAAATATGTTATTTAATTGTGAGTTCGTCAAACCGTTTTTGAGATTTCAGGATTCCCTCATTCAAATAGATAGGACTTTGTCTTGGATGCCCGATAGCTGCCGGGAGGCATCGCAAATACGGTTGCCGATTGAACAGACTTTCCTTGAAAAAGACTTTGCACAAAGTCTTTTTGCAAGGAAACAGGAAAGTAGACTTCACAAGGATAGGAATATCCACAAGAACACAGTCTAGGAACCATTTATGAGACCAGACAATGACGGAATGAAACGACAGAGTGCATTGCTGATTGTCTTCAGGCGAGTCCAATCAGTATTCTGGAGAGTGTGATCGGATGAGTGAGCACGGAGGTGAGAGAGGGTCCAGTGCGCTCGTGACACATTCAAATCACTCTGGCGGTACTTTGATGTCATACAACGATCCGTCTGCACAGCGCCACTTCAAGTCGAACACACCTACAATCTACTATTAACTAAGCCTTGTGGAAGAGGCCTTTATGAAAGGATTTAGATGATTTTTGGAATGTCCCCTAATGTCCTCTTATATGGTGCCATTCAAGGGCACAAACATGTATTTTGAAAATCGTTTTACACTCTAAGAAAACAAACATTGTACCTTTAGGGGTACAACAGCTTATCACTGGGGCAGTATCCTTATTCTTAACATTTTTGTATCTTATGTAAAGGTAAACTATGTAACTTTTTTTGCCCTCTAGTGGTTAAACTAAACTGCATGCATTTTGCGGAAGAACATAGTTTTGGTTGTGCTTCGGCTCGGCGTGACTGTGTGGATGAATATGACCCTTCACAATAGATAACGCTTTACAATGAACACTTACTCACCTGTTGAGTAATAACAAATGGCATTTCCACGTCACCTTTCAACATTTCAAATCCCTCAGTTCTCGCCATATCTGAAAAGCCAAGCCATGCAATCCTGTCCGGTCTAAAACAAAAATCTGTATAATAGGCTTTCCATAGTGAATGAGGGTAAGACAAAAACACATTTTGGAAGAAGGATTGATTATGCATTGACTCATTATTTACATTTTTTTAATTTTGAAAAAAAAAAGTGACAGTGTAAGTTTAACTGTAAACATTCATAGTAGTACCTTAAAGGCACACTGTGGAACTTTTCAACCTTTATAATATATTACCAAAACCCATTGAGATGGTACATCGACTTACAATCGGTTGAATGACACGTCTGCCGAAGCCTGAAGGTGTCTGTATCGCTTTTACTAGCACTATGTAACTTCGGGTTTCGGGTAGGAACCCGAGCACAAAAAGAACTACAAAATTCGACCGCTTTACGGCATACGTCACTTCCCCCACCACCCCAACTTCCTCAAATTCTAACGTGAGAGCTCAACTCGCGTTTGATTGCCGGCGTCTGTATGTTGTCGTCATGGCTGAATCAACAGCTACTCGGAAGAAAGCGAAGAAAGCAAAGATTTTGTCAGAGGAGACCAAAAAAAGAAAAAGGGAGAGTTTAAAATAAACATCGGCATAAAAGTGTATATATAATGTAATATTTACTGCGAATTCGTGTAACAAAACTGATATAAGTCACAACATACTGCCGTATACAAATGTAAATGTAAATGTTTTTTTTTCCTTTCAGCTCATATATGTTTGTATTTGTGTAAAAGGAAAAACAAACTGAAGACTACAAATAACGGAAATATGTAGTGAGTTATATCAGTTTTGTTACACGATTTCCCGACTACTCGATTTCATCTCCAACCCATTGCAAAGAGATCCTGAAGACGTTAATTGTTTGCTTCAGGTGTGTTTGATTAGGGTTGGAGATGAACTGTGCAGGACAGACGATCGGCAGGAGCAGGATTGGGCAACCCTTGTCAATGCGACTTACCTGATCAGACATTGTTTTCTGCGTATGCTACTTTTATTCAATTTGTTTTCTTTATAGGATTTATATTATTAATCTTATATTTATATTATTATTTTGGTCAGTAGTGAATCGATTAACTTTCTCCAACATACAAATCAAATGCCGTCTGCACACACATAAAGACACAGGAGGTTGACCGGTTGACTGTTTGTTGACTTTTGCGACAATGCTGCGGCGCTTATGGCCTCTAGGGGCACTAGACGTGAAAATTACAGGTCGAGCGCACCCTAGTGGCCAAAAATTCCACAGTGTGCCTTTAAGGGTAACATTTTGCACAGTTTTTTTCTGACCGTGCATAATTGTGTAGAGAAGAGAGAAAAGAAAATGGAGGAACAAAAGACAAGAAAGTTAAATAAAACAAAAAGCCGATATGAAAACAAGAAATGAAATTGGCACATTTAGGAGAACTTATAGAGAGTTGGTAAAAGAAAAATGATTTGGTCAGAAAATAGAGGGTCATATTGGAGAGACAAAAAAGGGAGGAGGAGGAATACTTCTTAAAGAGAAGTGAGTGTGGCAGTTCCTAATGCAGCTGTCAGTGCCGGGGTTGGGTTGCGGATACACGCCGTCAATGCCGCTCGGGATTCTACCGCTTTTAAATGAGCCGCAGCCAGGGGGAACGCCAGCCTGTCGCCCCTCGACGACACCAGCTATGATTCACCGTGCCATTAATCTCACAAGGGAAATCTGCCTGGTTTTGGTACCCCTTGCCCCTCCCATCATAACCTGAGATGTAGTCATAAACGTCTCTCTCCACTGATGGAACTGAGATAGACTGATAGAAGGAGATGGAGGCCCCAGACTTCCAGTAAGTATTTTCATATTTTACAATGATATAAATACATCTCAATAGTTCAGACCTATAGGCTTTAATTCTCCTCATATAGGAGACCTCATGCTCCTCAACTATTTCCACTTTTCCTTCCTCACATTATGAGAGAATATATGCTAAGGTTGTGATGCCTCTCTTAAATAATCTGATCCAATTGAGTACCATCTAGTCTATGCTGCACAACAAAAGCCCAAGGTTGTTGTGGACAAGGCTGAATCAAATCAAGCAGAAAGGCACTGAATGCGTCATTCACTGAGCGCCGCTAAGAGGCTTTCGTTCTCACCTTGCTCGGTTGTACTTTGTTTTATTACTTTCATCTGCTTTTTCTGTTTTTATAAACTGCACACACCCTGATTGGCTTATTATATATCTCTTCTTAAAGTAGGAGGCTGCTTCTTTGTGTTTAATGAATATACACCTGCGCAGTGAATAGAGTTCCCATAGAAACTGTAAGAATATATATAAAAACATCATCTGTAAAAGAGGGCTTTTTGAAACTGAATCGACACTTATGCACCCACCCATTCCCACACAGACATATCAATATAAACACTAAAACACAGATAATGGAGAAAAAATACCTATTTTGTCAAAAGCTACATTAAACAGACTAAAATAAAATTCCTGTTATGCAATACATTTTCATGCTGCACTCACATACTGGGATAAAATAATGAACTTGGGAATGGGAATCAGTTTTCTTTTAACACAATATCACAATTTAATTTGATACTTTTAAAGTTTGTTTCTTTGCTTTGAATGCATGTTGCCATTTTGGCCCACATGTTCTCAGCACTAACTTCTAAAATTTAATACTGTCAATTTATTAAGAAATATTTAATATTCATAATCAGAAATATACATTTTCCTCCACTTTATATATCTAATCCAAACGCTTGAATTTTTTTCTTTATAGGTTTTTTTGTGTGTCCCCAGTTTCACTTTTACTCCTTTTATAATTTTTATAAAATCCTTTTGTCTAACAAATGTCAGCCTTTATTGACATAATCTTCCAGGAAGTAGCCTCATTTGTTGGGAAATAACAGGCAAGTGTTAGCAATGAAGATATGAAGTAAGATATCAATATTTCAAAAGCTAAACAAAAGTCAAAAATAAACTTGATGAAAGCTAACTATCAATCCCCCACTGATCAACTTTAGCTATTATTGACATACTGTTAGGTTACTGTTAATTCTTGCCATGTAAATAATCAAAAAGTAATGAATACATTTATATTAAACATATTTCCGAAAGCCTGGTAGGCCTATACAATATTTAAGAAATTAATCATGAAATTATTCATAACCATTTATTGTTCAGAGCTGCATATGTTTTAAATACTATAAGCACAGTGGCAGAAATATTACGTGATGTGTTGAGCACGCAAGTTCCCCTTGAAGGTTTAGCACTCGGCCAAGTTCTTTCATTTATTTATCTCGGTCTAATTTAATGGCACAGATTTAGCGAGGTTGATATTCTGCTAGCTCTTTGGACGGGGTCTAAAAAAATTGGAAGCGTCCTGCACAGCTCCGGTGTCAGGGCTCATCATTTGTTGGGCGTCCATTGTGTTTTGCATTGATGAGTTCCATTATGGCTACAGAAAAAAGGACCCAAATGCTCGGCGACAAAAGAGGGATGCTAATTCACAAGTGCACACAGATGCTGTTTGCAAGCTGTAAACAGTATGTTAACTGGGAGGGGCATTGCAATGTTTGTTTCAATATATAGCAATGGAACAATGTACCAAATGAAAAAGACTTGAAAAGTGTTTGCTTTTACAGTGTGCTCTTACGGGTCTTTAAAATCAAATACAAAATGAAGGCACTTGAACAAAACACGTATGGGTAATGTGTTTTCACTTCCTTATGCTGTCCATTAGGCGTTAATGTTTGTGGTAATGAGCGCTGGAGGCAAACCAAGCTCTGTCAAATGGCCTCCTCCTCCTCTCCCTCCTGTCATATCCTGCATGGTCTGAGCTGCATTAGAGCCCAGGCGTCCTCCTGCGGGCAGTGCCGGGGCCACTCGAGTCCTCGCTGAGGCGGGCCCTGGGATTGCTGGAATGTGGCAGGAGCCTCGGAGAGCTCCCATTGCTAGAACTCATCATTTGAGGATATGCCGCTATAAGAGGCAGTATGATTCATTAAGCCCGGATCCAAGTACTGAGGGAATGGCATATGAACCTCCAGCACTTTTACCTCTGATGTGCCCCCCTCCCATGTCCCTTTTCTCATTCTCCAGATGGGCCGCAGCTTTGCTTGCCAACCATTGAGGCACGTCAAGGAAGGGAAAAAGAGAAAGAGACCATTAATGTCACTCAGCCTGGGAGACATGTAGATGCTTGGAACACGGAGCACTTAGATTCTCACTTCCTGACATACGGAGAGAGCTAAAAGCAAGCAAGATTACCAGAATAAAAAGAAATGGGAAATAAAGAAAGTGCATGAGCAAAAGATGGAGGGTGTGGTGTAAAAGATGAAAAAAGTGAACAAAGAGACAAGGTATGGGAAGAAATGCTTTGTGGAAGCCTATAGCAGAAGATTCTTCTATTCTCTCTCTTTTCGCCATTGTGCCTGTGCTAGTTTCCTCTTTGTGCTTAAATCTGCCTGCAGGATTAGACAAGCCCTCTGCTTGGTCTTCAAAGCCAAGCTCAACATTTCCCCCCCCCCCTACTTTCTTCTTTCTTTTCTACTTGAGTTTCCTTGCCAAAGATGCTTAGTGGGGCTCTATCTAGTGGTCCTGTCCTACTGTGGAGTTTAACAAATCCTTACAAAAGTCCTCGTTCCAATATAGGAAAGAGGAAGAATGATAAATGGAGCAAAGCACGAGTAATCCCCACACGAATTGAGACATTCTTACTCATCCTCTGACCACAAAATTGCCATTTGTGCACCGAAGGAAAGAGCCAGGCAAAGACATTTTTGAACTATAGCACTACATGTGGATCGGTTTTCTGGATACTTTGAAGTGCAAGCAACAAGCAATGTGTCATATTAAGACTAGTTTTAAGCGACTTTCCTTTAAATATATATATATATATATATACACACACACACACACACACACACACACACACACACACACACACACACACAGATATCTTTTAATACGTCCCCTCGACCTAATCAAAATGTATTCAGACTTTTAACAGTTTTTTTTTGTCAAATCTGTCATAAACAGTTCACTTTAAACTGATCATTTAAAGCTTTTTTGGGTCACTGAGATAAGCAATGTAATTTTTTTATGGAGGAAATTTGAAGCATGTTATCAATTCAAAAATTTAGAAAGAGCTTTTAGATCTCTGAGGCGACAAACAAAACATGAGAGTTTGCTTATAAATATGCTTATAATTATACATAATTTTGTTACATGAATGTGTTTTACAGCAGTGTCTGGTCCATATCTAGACATGACCACAACGAAGCCCAGAAGGTCAGCAAAGACTGGATCTACTAGACTATAGGGGTGTAACGGTACATGTATTCGTATTGAACCGTTTCGGTTCGAGGCTTCCGGTTCGGTACGCATACAAACCGAACGATTCCTTTGAACCATTTTTTACTGCCGACAAAATCCGCGCTGGCTCGACCACCACAACGTTGCGCAACATCAAATGGCAAGCGTAAAGAAAGCGTAACGAAACTGCGCTACTCATTATGTGCTTCACGGATCGTTTATCAGTTCGGAGTTCGGACCAGCAACATCTGTGCAGCGCGAGCCGATCTCGATGAAGCGACACAGCACTTCAAAACTCAAATATTATATAAATAAATATTTGAAGAGTTCAGATGCAAAAGCCTCTAAGTGCCAATTGAAATTTTCTTCTAGAATGATCATTTTTATGAAGCTTGTATATTTAAGTTCAGTAATTTCACTCAAATGACAATTAATAGGTAATCTTCATTGCCATTTAAGTGAAATTACTGAACTTAAATATACAAGCTTGATAAAAATAAAGAAAATTTCAAATGGCTTTTGCATCTAACTCTTCATATATTTAAATGTTATTTTTAATGTGATGACCAAAACATTATTTGTTCATCCTTCAAAGATGACACCCATTTATAAACCTGAAAGTTTCAAGATGTAGGAAAACTCAACTTATTTAAAAAATATTTTTTCTTTTAACAAATAGGAAATTTCTCTGGCATTTCTTTCTTTTTGCTGTATCGAAAATGTACCGAACCGTGACTTTAAAACCGAGGTACGCACCGAACCGTGATTTTTGTGTACCGTTACACCCCTACTAGACTAGTGGTTCTCAAACTTTTTAGAGTGGCTGTCAGTTTTGAACACGAAAGATGAGGAAATTTGATTGGATGTCATGTATTTACGGCATTTTACCTGCTAGAAATACATGCTCAGTTTTAATGTTATTTTAAGGTGGAGTAAAATGAAATGAACTGTAAAACTCAGCATTTTGTTCGTGTACCCCGTGTCACCTTACGTACCCCCAGGGGTACACGTACCCCAGTATGAGAACCCCTGTACAAGACAATCCCCTGTGAAGGCCTTGTCGACATGACAGCCATTGGCACAGATCCCCAGCAAAGAGTACAAGACAGGTCCTCCTCACAGACCTATGACCAGCTTCGGCAAAAATGAACTGGATGTATATTTGAATGCTACCGATCCCGATCTGAATTCTGACTTGTGGTGCAGCCTGGATCATAATCACACCGTGTTCGTTCGTTGACCAGAGGAGAACTCTGTGTAGGTCCCGAATGTGTGTAGTTCCTTCTCTTCCACCCCTTTTCCTTATATGGTGTCACATACACATGCAATTCGCTGCCTTTAGAAGAGAGGGCAAGATTTTGAGTGAATAACAGCATTAATTTTTTTTCTGTGTTTCACACAAAGCGATTGAATGACTTGGAACACAAATCAAATGGATTACTGTTATGATACTTTTATGTGGTTTTTGGAGCTTGACAGTTATAATCACCCTCCTCTCATCCCTCATACTTGTGTTTCACGGATGAAAAAGTCATATGGGTTTGGATCGACATGAGGGTCAGTGAATGGCAGGATTTTCATTCCTCACATATTGCTTTTGCAAAACAGTATCTCTTTTTTATTTATTTTGAGGAGTTGTACAGGCTTTTTTATAATTAAAATATTTTTGTTGTGTAGGCCTGCAGTATGTTTTCAACAAAAAGTTAACAAAAAAAACAAAAACAGAACAATGTAGCCCTACTGACAAAAAGTGAATTCAGTTAAATTTGTTTTCCAATAAAGAGTGTTAACTTTTCAATTATTCAACAAAACAGTGTAAGCTGAAAGAGTACATTTATTTATAAGTATCTGTCACGTTTTGAGTTTGTTTTCATTGTTTGCTTCTAGTTTGTTAATTAGTTCTGTCATCCTCCATTCCCTGCCTGTTTGTTACCATAGTTACAGTTTGATTTGAGATCAGCGTGACAGTATCAGAGTAAATTAATAAATGTAAATGATGCAACTGGGGGTGCACAAGTTTTTTCTACAAAACAAACTGGGAACCATTGGTATAAAAAGGGATATTTTGGTGTATGCAGTCATAAAGCATGACTTTCTTGGAATTTCTTAATGGGTTATCATGGATTCTGTGGGGAGGAAGTTTATGATGTAAATTGACAGTAAAATGCTGTCTGGTTGTGAAGAGCATTAATACTGTACTTCACAAATAGACAAGAGTGCCTCTAATTATCCTTCTACGGCTCATCTTAATTCCTTTACATAGATACGAAATGGTTGTGATAGACTGTATCCCCTCGGTGAGGATACATGTGAATCATATCAAGACACTTTCCTCTAGCTAAATGTTAGAGAGCACTCCAACCCAGCGGTTCATAAATACCTTCTTAGTCTGTCTGACACAAAAACACTGATTATGAAAACACTCAAAAGACCTTCGCTTGCAATCAAAAGATCTTTGAAAGCAAGGGGAGGACATCAGATATGCATGATTTCCTCTTCAGAGAGTCATAAGCCTTTCTGGTTCCTAACTGAGGGCCAGAGAAAGATACATTTTGTGGGCTGGGCTGGGAGTACATGCAAGATTCACTACCACACACTGTTCTGCCATTTATATGGCACAACAGACACAAGACTTTGTTACAAAGACAAACCTCACTTTCAACCATTTAATTGAGACATGCAATTACCAAGTACTACTGGGAGCTCACACCTCCTTTAGTGATATAAACTCCTCTTTCATGGATTATGCAAGGTTTAGGTTCAGTAAACTCTGCTTTTAGTTTAGTGGATTTAAACGCTTCCTAATGCAAATATAAAAATACCGTGTTTTATTCCTGGCATTAAAGGATTTCTTTCTCATCGTGAGCCACTTAAGAGCATAAATTGATGCTGTGTGACCAGTGGAATCCTCCTGGCTGACACAGCCCTCACTTCAGAGCACACCTCTGAGATACTTTACTCTTGCTTAGCAAAGAGGCTTGTCGTTTCGTTTATGCCAGCATAGAGAGAGAGAGAGGGTGGAGGGAGAAGATGCCTCCTCCGGTCTTCACTCTGACTGTGCCAAATAAGTGTTGATGTGCAACTGGGTGAAGCAGGGCTGACAGTGCCCCACCGCTAATCCGGAGTTAGCGTTCGGATGGCTTCTCTCCCAGCAGAGGTAAATACCTAGGCGTGAGACGGAGATAAGAGCAGCAGTAGGTTTTAGCACCTTCTGCTGAAAAAGGTTTTTACCTAATTATTTCCTTTTTTGGAGAATCGAAGGCTGCAACACTCTGAATAAACCCACCGAACCACAGGTACGGTCAGGAAGCGCTCACAACACAGGCGTACACTCACATCAACGTCAAATTAAAAAAAGGTTTTCTTAGATAAGTACATTCTGCTCAACCTTGGGTAAGTGGAAGATTTTAGTCAATATGTCTTTAATCTGATCCTGCGTGTGTGCATTGTAAATCATTTTCTTGTGATTTCTAAAAAAGAATTGCACAAATAGACATGCAAAATGGATACCCCCATATTTTTAGAAACAGCTCACTTTCTAAGCTCTCTCCCTAAATATAGTTAAAGGTCCCCTGACATGGGGTTATTTTATTATTTTATAATGTTTCCTGGGTTTCCCTTTATAATGTTAGTATGTTTTTAGATCAAAAATAGTCATAATTTAGAAATAAAAGGCAATTTTTCCTAGCCTGATTTTAGCCTCTGATTTGAATGCTCTGTTTGAAGGGGTGTGTCTGCTGTGGGATTCAGTGGAACCAGCCACTGCTGTGATTGGCTGACATGCTTGCATATGAAATAGCAACGTATTACATGTGAAACTCTCTCGAATACTTTTACTACAGCTATACGTTTTTACTATTACAGCTATCGAGATTAACGAATCGTGAGAAGTTTTTAAAGTATTTAGATCTATTCCCATCACATAAAATGTTGCCGTGATGAGCATT